>NC_064928.1:233047496-233647496 GCF_023897955.1 Schistocerca gregaria
CATCAACTTAGAAGCTTCTTCTGTGTTCTAACACATCAACTTAGAAATTTCTTCTGTGTTCTGTTATGGTGCTTTTAGTGTCTCCTCATACCGCAGCACGCGACATAGCTTTGCACGCGATAAATGTAACCGTTTCAGAGAGAAGAGCGTCCAATATGACGATCTGGCATTAAGTCGATTCGATAGCAAATAAAGAAAACGGGCGAATTCCTCAGGTTTTTACAACATATGAACACTTTTCACATTCCCCTGTGCAACGCGGCTGCTATACCTACCTTCTTACAAAATCTTAAGGTACTAGCTCATGTCCAAGGCACCAAAGCCGTCTAAAAAGTCAATAATCGATAACTAAAACTTGAAATGTACGGCTTCGTACGGGCTATCACATCAACTTAGATGCTTCTCCTATGTTCCATTATGGTGCTTTTAGTGTCTAGGCATTCCGCAGCAGGCGAGATAGCTTTGCACACGATAAATGTAACCGTTCAAGAGAGAAGAGCGGCCAATATGAAGATCTGGCATTAGGTCGATTCGATAGCAAATAACGGAAACGGGCGGATTTCTCAGCTTTTCACTACATACGAAACTTTTCACATCACCCCGTGCAAATTGGCTGCTAGAATTCCCTTCATGCCAAATCTTAAGGTCTTAGATCATGTTCGATTCACCAAAGCCGTCTAAAAACTCAATAATCGATAACCAAAACTTGAATTGTACTGCTACGTGCTGGCTTTCACATCAACTTAGAAGCTTCTTTTGTGTTCTATCACATCAACTTAGAAATTTCTTCTGTGTTCTGTTATGGTGCTTTTAGTGTCTCCTCATACCGCAGCACGCGACATAGCTTTGCACACGATAAATGTAACCGTTTCAGAGAGAAAAGCGGCCAATATGACGATCTGGCATTAAGTCGATTCTATAGCAAATGACGAAAACGGGCAGATTTCTCAGGTTTTCACTACATATGAACACTTTTCACATTCCCCTGTGCAACGCGGCCGCTATACGTACCTTCTTACAAAAAACTTAAGGTACTAGCTCATGTCCAAGGCACCAAAGCCGTCTAAAAAGTCAATAATCGATAACTAAAACTTGAAATGTACGGCTAAGTACTTTCTATCACATCAACTTAGATGCTTCTTCTGTGTTCTATTATGGTGCTTTTAGTGTTCAGGCATTCCGCAGCTCGCGACATAGGTTTGCACACGACAAATGTAACAGTTTCAGAGAGAAGAGCGGCCAATATGACGATCTGACATTAAGTCGATTCGATAGCAAATGACGAAAACGGGCGGATTTCTCAGGTTTTCAATACATATGAACACTTTTCACATTCCCCCGTGCAACGCGGCTGCGAGACCTCCATTCCTGCAAAATCTTAAAGTCCTAGCTCATGTCCACGGCACCAAAGCCGTCTGACAAGTCAATAATCGGTAAGTAAAACTTGTATTGTACTGCATCGTACTGGCTATCACATCAACTTAGTAGTTTCTTGTATGTTCTATTATGCAGTTTTTAGTGTCTCCGCATACCGCAGCACGCGACATAGCTTTGCACATGACAAATGTAACCGTTTCAGAGAGAAGAGCGGCCAATTTGACGATCTGGCATTAAGTCGATTCATTAGCATATGACGAAAACGGGCGGATTTCTCCGGTTTTCACTACATATGAACACTTTTCACATTCCCCCATGCAACGCGGCAGCTATACTTCCCTCCCTGCAAAATCTCAAGCTCCGAGCTCATGTCCTTTCACCAAAGCCGTCTAAAAAGGCAATAATCGATAACTAAAACTTAAATTGTACTGCTACGTGCTGGCTTTCACATCAACGTAGATGCTTCTCCTGTGTTCTAACACATCAACTTAGAAATTTCTTCTGTGTTCTGTTATGGTGCTTTTAGTGTCTCCTCATACCGCAGCACGCGACATAGCTTTGCACACGATTAATGTAACCGTTTCAGAGAGAAAAGCGGCCAATATGACGATCTGGCATTAAGTCGATTCTATAGCAAAATGACGAAAGCAGGCGGATTTCTCCGGTTTTCACTACATATGAACACTTTTCACACTCCCCAATGCAACGCGGCGGCTAGACCTCCCTCCTCGGAAAATCTTAAGGTCCTAGCTCATGCCCACGGCACCAAAGCCGTCTAAAAAGTCAATAATCGATAACTAAAACTTGAATTGCACTGCTTCGTACTGGCTATCACATCAACTTAGTAGTTTCTTGTGTGTTCTATTATGCAGTTTTTAGTGTCTCCGCATACCGCAGCACGCGACATAGCTTTGCACATGACAAATGTAACAGTTTCAGAGAGAAGAGCGGCCAATATGACGATCTGGCATTAAGTCGATTCGATAGCAAATGACGAAAACGGGCGGATTTCTCAGGTTTTTACAACATATGAACACATTTCACATTCTGTCGTGCAACGTGGCTGCTAGACCTCCCTTCATGCAAAATCTTAAGGTCCTAGCTCATGTCCAATGCACCAAAGCCGTCTAAAAAGTCAATAATCGATAACAAAAACTTGAATTACACTGCTTCGTACTGGCTATCAGATCAACATAGAAGCTTCTTGTGTGTTCTATTAAGCTGTTTTTAGTGTCTCCGCATACCGCAGCACGCGATATGGCTTTGCACACGACAAATGTAACAGTTACAGAGAGAAGAGCGGCCAATATGACGATCTGGCATTAAGTCGATTCGATAGCAAATGACGAAAACGGGCGGATTTCTCAGGTTTTCAATACATATGAACACTTTTCACATTCCCCCGTGCAACGCGGCTGCGAGACCTCCATTCCTGCAAAATCTTAAAGTCCTAGCTCATGTCCACGGCACCAAAGCCGTCTGACAAGTCAATAATCGGTAAGTAAAACTTGAATTGTACTGCTTCGTACTGGCTATCACATCAACTTAGTAGTTTCTTGTGTGTTCTATTATGCAGTTTTTAGTGTCTCCGCATACCGCAGCACGCGACATAGCTTTGCACATGACAGTCACATCAACTTAGAAGGTTCTTCTGTGTTCTATTATTATGCTTTTAGTGTTCAGGCATTCCGCAGCTCGCGACATAGGTTTGCACACGATAAATGGAACCGTTTCAGAGAAAAGAGCGGCCAATATGACAATCTGGCATTAAGTTGATTCGATAGCAAAAGACGAAACGGGCTGATTTCTCAAGTTTTCACTACATATGAACACGTTTCACATTCCCCCATGAAACGTGGCTGCTAGACCTCACTTCATGCAAAATCTTAAGGTCCTAGCACATATCCAAGGCACCAAAGAAGGGTAAAAAGTCAATAATCGATAACTAAAGCTTGAATTGTACTACTTCTAACTGGCTATTATATCAACTTAGAAGCTTAGAAGTAAGAAGTAGTACAATTCAAGTTTTAGGTATCGATTATTGACTTTTTAGCTGGCTTTGGTGGCTTGGACATGAGCTAGGACCTTAATATTCCGCATGAAAGGAGGACTAGCAGCCGAGTTGCACGGGAGAATGTGAAAAGTGTTCATATGTAGTAAAAAACCTGAGAAATCCGTCCGTATCGTCATTTATTATTGAATCGATTTTAAGCCAGATCTTGATATTGGCCGCTCGTCTCTCTGAAACGGTTCTACTTATCATCTGCAAAGCTATGTCGCGTGCTGCGGTATGCGGAGACACTAAAAGCACCATAGTAGAAAACAGATGAAGCTTCTAAGTTGATGTAATAGCCATTAAGAAGTAGTACAATTCAAGTTTTCGGTATCGATTGTTGACTTTTTACCCTTCTTTGGTGCCTTGGACATGAGCTAGGAACTTAAGATTCTGCATGAAAGGAGGACTAGCAGCCGCGTTGCACGGGAGAATGTGAAAAGTGTTCTTATGTAGTAAAAACCTGAGAAATTCGTCCGTTTTCGTCATTTGTTATCGAATCGACTTAAAGGTTGATTGTCACATTGTCCTTTCTTCTGTCTGAAACAGTTACATTTATCGTCTGCAAAGCTATGTCGCGTGCTGTGGTATGCGAGACATTAAATGCACCATAGTAGAACACAGATGAAGCTTCTAAGTTGATGTAATAGCCAGAAAGAAGTAGTACAATTCAAGTTTTAGTTATCGATTATTGACTTTTTAGCTGGCTTTGATGCCTTGGACATGAGCTAGGACGTTAACGATTTGCATGAAAGGAGGACTAGCAGCCGAGTTGCACGGGAGAATGTGAAAAGCGTTCATATGTAGTAAAAACTAGAGAAATCCGTCCGTTTTCGTCATTTGTTATCGAATCGACTTAAAGCCAGATCGTCACATTGGCCGCTCTTCTCTCTGAAACGGTTGTACTTATCGTCTCCAAAGCTATGTCGCGTGATGCGGTATGCGGAGCCACTAAAAGCACCATAGTAGAACACAGATGAAGCTTCTAAGAAGGTGTAATAGACAGTAAGAAGTAGTACAATTCAAGTTTTAGGTATCGATTATTGACTATTTACCCTTCTTTGGTGCCTTGGACATGAGCTAGGAACTTAAGATTTTGCACGAAAGGAGGACTAACAGCCGCGTTGCCTTGGACATGAGCTATGACCTTACGATTTTGCATGAGTGGTTGTCTAGAATACGCGTTGCACGGGGAATGTGAAAAGTGTTCATACGTAGTGAAAACCTCAGAAATGCGCCCGTTTTCGTCATTTGCTATCGAATCGACTTAAAGCCAGATCGTCATATTGGCCGCTCTTCTCTCTGAAACGGTTACATTTATCGTGTGCAAGGCTATATAGCGTGCTGCGGTATGCGGAGACACTGATAGCACTATAATAGAACACAGAAGAAGCTTCTAATTTGATGTGATAATGAGTACGAAGCAGTACAATTCAAATTTTATTTATCGATTATTGAAATTTTCGAAGGCTTTGGTGCCTTGGATATGAGCTAGACCCTTAAGATTTTGCATGTAGGGAGGTCTAGCAGCCGCGTTGCACGGGGGAATGTGAAACGCGTTCGTTTGTAGTGGAATCCTGAGAAATTCGCACGTTTTCGTCATTTGCTATCGAATCGACTTAATGCCAGATCGTCACATTGGCCACACGTCTCTCTTTAACGATTATATTTATCGTCTGCAAAGCTATGTCGTGTGCTGCGGTACGAGGAGACAGTAAAAGCACCATAGTAAAACACAGATGAAGCTTCTAAGTTGATATAATAGCCAGTTAGAAGTAGTACAATTCAAGCTTTAGTTATCGATTATTGACTTTTTACCCTTCTTTGGTGCCTTGGATATGTGCTAGGACCTTAAGCTTTTGCATGAAGGGAGGTCTAGCAGCCGCGTTGCACCGGGGAATGTGAAAACTCTTCATATGTAGTGAAAACGTGAGGAATTCGCAGGTTTTTGTCACTTGCTATCGAATCGACGTAATGCCAGATCGTCATATTGGCCGCTCCTCTATCTGAATCGGTTACATTTATCATGTGGAAAACTATGTCGCGTGCTGCAGTATGCGGAGACACTAGTAGCACCATAATACACTCCTGGAAATTGAAATACGAACACCGTGAATTCATTGTCCCTGGAAGGGGAAACTTTATTGACACATTCCTGGGGTCGGATACATCACATGATCACACAGACAGAACCACAGGCACATAGACACAGGCAACAGAGCATGCACAATGTCGGCACTAGTACAGGGTATATCCACCTTTCGCAGCAATGCAAACTGCTATTCTCCCACGGAGACGATCGTAGAGATGCTGGATGTAGTCCTGTGGAACGGCTTGCCATGCCATTTCCACGTGGCGACTTGGACCAGCGTTCGTGCTGGACGTGCAGACCGCGTGAGACGACGCTTCATCCAGTCCCAAACATGCTCAATGGGGGACAGATCCGGAGATCTTGCTGGCCAGGGTAGTTGACTTACACCTTCTAGAGCACGTTGGGTGGCACGGGATACATGCGGACGTGCATTGTCCTGTTGGAACAGCAAGTTCCCTTGCCGGTCTAGGAATCGTAGAACGATGGGTTCGATGACGGTTTGGATGTACCGTGCACTATTCAGTGTCCCCTCGACGATCACCAGAGGTGTACGGCCAGTGTAGGAGATCGCTCCCCACACCATGAGGCCGGGTGTTGGCCCTGTGTGCCTCGGTCGTATGCAGTCCTGATTGTGGCGCTCACCTGCACAGCGCCAAAAACGCATACGACCATCATTGGCACCACGGCAGAAGCGATACTCATCACTGAAGACGACACGTCTCCATTTGTCCCTACATTCACGCCTGTCGCGACACGACTGGAGGTGGGCTGCACGATGTTGGGGCGTGAGCGGAAGACGGCCTAACGGTGTGCGGGACCGTAGCCCAGCTTCATGGAGACGGTTGCGTATGGTCCTCTAAACTTGAATTGTACTACTTCTTACTGGCTATTACATCAACTTAGAAGCTTCATCTGTGTTCTACTATGGTGCTTCTAGTGTCTCCGCATACCGCAGCACGCGACATAGCTTTGCAGACGATAAATGTAACCGTTTCAGACAGAAGAGCGGCCAATGTGACAATCTGGCTTTAAGTCGATTCGATAACAAATGACGAAAACGGAAGGATTTCTCAGGTTTTTACTACATATGAATACTTTTCACATTCTTCCGTGCAACTCGGCTGCTGGTCCTCCTTCCATGCAAAATGTTAAGGTCCTAGCTCATGTCCAAGGCACCAAAGAAGGGTAAAAAGTCAATAATCCATAACGAAAACATGAATTGTACTACATCTTACTGGCTATTACATCAACTTAGAAGCTTCATCTGTGTTCTACTATGGTGCTTTTAGTGTCTCCGCATACCGCAGCACGCGACATAGTTTTGCAGACGATAAGTACAACCGTTTCAGAGAGACGAGCGGCCAATGGTAAGATCTGGCTTTAAGTCGATTCGATAACAAATGACGAACACGGGCGGATTTCTCAGGTTTTTACTACATATGAAGACTATTCACATTCTCCTGTGCAATTCGGCTGCTAGTCTTCCTTTCATGCAAAATGTTAAGGTCCTAGCTCATGTCCAAGGCACCAAAGCCAGCTAAAAATTCAATAATCTATAACTAAAACTTGAATTGTACTACTTCTTACTGGCTATTACATCAACTTTGAAGCTTCATCTGTGTTCTACTATGGTGCGTTTAGTGTCTCCGCATACCGCAGCACGCGACATAGGTTTGCAGGCGATAAATGTAACCGTTTCAGACAGAAGAGCGGCCAATGTGACAATCTGGCTTTAAGTCGATTCGATAACAAATGACGAAAACGGAAGGATTTCTCAGGTTTTTACTACATATGAACACTTTTCACATTCTCCCGTGCAACGCAGCTACTAGTCCTCTTTTCATGCAAAAAATTAAGTTCCTAGCTCATGTCCAAGGCACAAAAGAAGGGTAGAAATTCAAAAATCGATACCTAAAACTTGAATTGTACTACTTCTTACTGGCTATTACACCTTCTTAGAAGCTTCATCTGTATTCTACTATGGTGCTTTCAGTGTCGCCGCATACAGCAGCACGCGACATAGCTTTGCAGACGGTAATTACTACCGTTTCAGAGAGAAGAGCGGACAATGTGACGATCTGGCTTTAAGTCGATTCGTTAACAAATGACGAAAACGGACGGATTTCTCAGGTTTTTACTACATATGAACACTTCTCACATTCTCCCGTGAAACTCGGCTGCTAGTCCTCCTTTCATGCAAAACGTTAAGGTTCTAATTCATGTCCAAGGCATCAAAGCCAGCTAAAAAGTCAATAATCGATGCCTTAAACTTGAATTGTACTACTTCTTACTGGCTATTACATCAACTTTGAAGCTTCATCTGTGTTCTACTATGGCGATTTTAGTGTCTCCGCATACCGCAGCACGCGACATAGCTTTGCAGACGATAAGTACAACCGTTTCAGAGAGAAGAGCGGCCAATGTGACGATCTGGCTTTAAGTCGATTCGATAACAAATGACGAAATCGGGCGGATATCTCAGGTTTTTACTACATATGAAACCTATTCACATTCTCCCGTGCAACTCGGCTGCTGGTCATCCTTTCATGCAAAATGTTAAGGTCCTAGCTCATATCCAAGGCACCAAAGAAGTGTAAAAAGTCATTAATCGATACCTCAAACGTGAATTGTACTACTTCTCACTACTTGCTATTACATCAACATAGAAGTTTCATCTGTGTTCTACTATGGTGCCTTTAGTGTCCCCGCATACCGCAGCACGCGACATAACTTTGCAGACGATAAATGTAACCGTTTCAGAGAGAAGAGCGGCCAATGTGATGATCTGGCTTTAAGTCGATTCGATAACAAATGAAGAAAACGGACGCCTTTCTCAGGTTTTTACTACATATGAACACCTTCCACAGTCTCCCGTGCAACGCGGCTGCTAGTCCTCCTTTCATGCAAAACGTTAAGGTCCTAGAACATGTCCAAGGCACCAAAGTAGTGTAAAAAGTCAATAATCGAAAACTAAAACTTGAATTGTTCTACTTCTTACTGGCTATTACATCAACCTAGAAGCTCCATCTCTGTTCTACTATGGTGCTTTTAGTGTCTCCGCATACCGCAGCTCGAGACATAGCTTTGCAGACGATAAATGTAACCGTTTAAGACTGAAGTGCGGCCAATGTGACGATGTGGCTTCAAGTCGATTCGATAACAAATGACGAAAACGAACGGATTTCTCAGGTTTTTACTACATATGAACACTTTTCACATTCTCCCGTGAAACGCGGCTGCTAGTCCTAATTTCATGAAATTTCTTAAGGTCCTACCACATGTCCAGGGCACCAAACAAGGTTAAAAAGTCAATAATCGATAACAAAAACTTGAATTGTACTACTTCTTACTGGCTATTATATCAGTTGTGAAGCTTCATCTGTGTTCTACTATGGTGCATTTAATGTCTCGCATACCACAGCACGCGACATAGCTTTGCAGACGATAAGTACAACCGTTTCAGAGAGAATACCGGCCAATGTGACGATCTGGCTTTAAGGCGATTCGATAACAAATGACGAAAACGGGCGGATTTCTCAGGTTTTTACTACATATGAACACAATTCACATTCTCCCGTGCAACTCGGCTGCTAATCCTCCTTTCAAGCAAAATGTTAAGGTCCTAGATCATGTCCAAGGCACCAAAGCCAGCTATAAAGTCAATAATCTATAACTAAAACTTGAATTGTACTACTTCTTACTGGCTATTACATCAACTTAGAAGCTTCATCAGTGTTCTACTACGGTGCTTCTAGTGTCTCCGCATACCGCAGCACGCGACATAGCTTTGCAGACGATAAATGTAACTGTTTCAGACAGAAGAGCGGACAATGTGACAATCTAGCTTTAAGTCGATTCGATAACAAATGACAAAAACGGACGGATTTCTCAGGCTTTTACTACATATGAACACTTTTCACATTCTCCTGTGCAACGCGGCTGCTAGTCCTCCTTTCATGCAAAATCTTAAGTTCCTAGCTCATGTCCAGGGCACCAAAGAAGGTTAAAAAGTCAATAATCCATAACTAAAACTTGAATTGTACTACTTCTTACTGGCTATTACATCAGTTGAGAAGCTTCATGTGTGTTCTACTATGGTGCTCTTAGTGTCTCGCATACCGAAGCACGCGACATAGCTTTGCAGACGATAAGTACAACCGTTTCAGAGAGAAGACCGGCCAATGTGACGATCTGGCTTTAAGTCGATTCGATAACAAATGACGAAAACGAACGGATTTCTCAGGTTTTTACTACATATAAACACTATTCACATTCTCCAGTGCAACTCGGCTGCTAGTCCTCCTTTCATGCAAAATGTTAAGGTCCTAGCTCATGACCAAGTCACAAAAGCCAGCTAAAAAGTCAATAATCTATAACTAAAACTTGAATTGTACTACTTCTTACTGGCTATTACATCAACTTAGAAGCTTCATCTGTGTTCTACTATGGTGCTTCTAGTGTCTCCGCATACCGCAGCACGCGACATAGCTTTGCAGACGATAAATGTAACCGTTCCAGATAGAAGAGCGGCCAATGTGACAATCTGGCTTTAAATCGATTCGATAACAAATGACGAAAACTGACGGATTTCTCAGGTTTTTACTACATATGAATACTTTTCACATTCTCCCGTGCAACTCGGCTGCTGGTCCTCCTTCCATGCAAATGTTAAGGTCCTAGCTCATGTCCAAGGCACCAAAGCCAGCTAAAAATTCAATAATCTATAACTAAAACTTGAATTGTACTACTTCTCACTTGCTATTACATCAACATTGAGGCTTCATCTGTGTTCTACTATGGTGCTTTTAGTGTCCCCGCATACCGCAGCACGCGACATAGCTTTGCAGACGATAAATGTAACCGTTTCAGACTGAAGTGCGGCCAATGTGACGATCTGGCTTTAAGTCGATTCGATAACAAATGACGAAAACGAACGGATTTTTCAGGTTTTTACTACATATGAACACTATTCACATTCTCCAGTGCAACTCGGCTGCTAGTCCTCCTTTCATGCAGAATCTTAAAGTCCTAGCTCATGTCCAAGGCACCAAAGCCAGCTAAAAAGTCAATAATCGATACCTAAAACTTGAATTGGACTACTTCTTACTGGCTATTACATCAACTTAGAACCTTCATCTGTGTTCTACTATGGTGCTTTTAGTGTCTCCGCATACCGCAGCACGCGACATAGCTTTGCAGACGATAAGTACAATCGATTCAGAGAGAAGAGCGACCAATGTGACGATCTGGCTTTAAGTCGATTCGATAACAAATGACGAATACGGACGGATATTTTAGGTTTTTACTACATATGAACACTTTTCACATTCTCCCGTGCAACTCGGCTGCCAGTCCTCCTTTCATGCAGATTCTTAAGGTCCTAGCTCATGTCCAAGGCACCAAAGCCAGCTAAAAAGTCCATAATCGATACCTAAAACTTGAATTGTACTACTTCTTACAGGCTATTACATTTAATTAGATGCTTCATCTGTGTTTTACTAAGGTGGTTTTAGTGTCTCCGCAAACCGCAGCACACGACATAGTATTGCAGACGATAAGTACAACCATTTCAGAGAGAAGAGCGACCAATGTGACGATCTGGCTTTAAGTCGATTCGATAACAAATGACGAATACGGACGGATTTCTCAGGTTTTTACTACATATGAACACTTTTCACATTCTCCCGTGCAACTCGGCTTCCAGTCCTCCTTTCATGCAGATTCTTAAGGTCCTAGCTCATGTCCAAGGCGCCAAAGCCAGCTAAAAAGTCCATAATCGATACCTAAAACTTGAATTGTACTACTTCTTACAGGCTATTACATTTAATTAGATGCTTCATCTGTGTTTTACTATGGTGGTTTTAGTGTGGCCACATACCGCAGCACACGTCTTAGCTTTGCAGACGATAAGTACAACCGTTTCAGAGAGAAGAGCGGCAAGTGCGACATTCTGGTTTTAAGTCGATTCGATAACAAATGACGAAAACGGACGGATTTCTCAGGTTTTTACTACATATGAACACTTTTCACATTCTGCCGTGCAACTCGGCTGCTAGTTCTCTTTTCATGCAGAATCTTAAGGTCCTAGCTCATGTCCAACCGCACCAAAGCGCAGCTAAAAAGTCAATAATCGATACCTAATACTTGAATTGTACTACTTCTTACTGGCTATTACATCAACATAGAAGCTTCATCTGTGTTCTGCTATGGTGCTTTTAGTATTTCCACATACCGCAGCACGCGACATAGCTTTGCAGACGATAAGTACAACCGTTTCAGAGAGAAGAGACGCCAATGTGACGATTTGGCTTTAAGTCGATTCGATAACAAATGACGAAAACGGATGGATTTCTCAGGTTTTGCTACATGTGAACACTTTTCACATTCTCCCGTGCAACTCGGCTGCTAGTTCTCCTTTCATGCAGATTCTTAAGGTGCTAGCTCATGTCCAAGTCGCCAAAGCTAGCTAAAAAGTCCATAATCGATAACTAAAACTTGAATTGTACTACTTCTTACAGGCTATTACATTTAATTAGATGCTTCATCTGTGTTTTACTATGGTGGTTTTAGTGACTCCGCATACCGCAGCACACGTCATAGCATTGCAGACGATAAGTACAACCATTTCAGAGAGAACAGCGGCCAATGTGACGATCTGGCTTTAAGCGATTCGATAACAAATGACAATAACGAACGGATTTTTCGGGTTTTTACTGCATATGAACACTTTTCACATTCTCCCGTGCAACTCAGCTGCTAGTCCTCCTTTCATGCAGAAGCTTAAGGTCCTAGCTCATGCCCAAGGCACCAAAGCCACCTAAAAAGTCAATAATCGATACCTAAAACTTGAATTGTACTACTTCTTACTGGCTATTACATCAACATAGAAGCTTCATCTCTGTTCTACTATGGTGCTTTTAGTTCTCCACATACCGCAGCACGCGACATAGCTTTGCAGACGATAAGTACAATCGTTTCAGAGAGAAGAGCGACCAATGTGACGATCTGGCTTTAAGTCGATTCGATAACAAATGAAGAGAACGGACGGATTTCTCAGGTTTTTACTGCATATGAACACTTTTCACATTCTCCCGTGCAACTCAGCTGCTAGTCCACCTTTCATGCTTAATCTTAAGGTCCTACCTCATGTCCAAGGAACCAAAGCCAGTTAAAAAGTCAATAATCGATACCTAAAACTTGAATTGTACTACTTCTTACTGGCTATTACATCAACTTAGAAGCTTCATCTGTGTTCTACTATGGTGCTTTTAGTGTCTCCGCTTACCGCAGCACGCGACATAGCTTTGCAGACGATAAGTACAATCGTTTCAGAGAGAAGAGCGACCAATGTGACGATCTGGCTTTAAGTCGATTCGATAACAAATGACGAAAACGAACGGATTTCTCATTTTTTTACTACATATGAACACTTTTCACATTCTCCCGTGCAACTCGGCTGCTGGTCCTCCTTTCATGCAGATTCTTAAGATCCTAGCTCATGTCCAAGGCACCAAAGCCAGTTAAAAAGTCCATTATCGATACCTAAAACTTGAATTGTACTACTTCTTACTAGCTATTACAATAAATTAGATGCTTCATCTGTGTTTTACTATGGTGGTTTTAGTGTCTCAGCATACCGCAGCACACGTCTTAGCTTTGCAGACGATAAGTACAACCGTTTCAGAGAGAAGAGTGGCCAGTGTGACATTCTGGCTTTAGGTCGATTCGATAACAAATGACGAATACGGACGGATTTCTCAGGTTTCTACTACATATGAACACTTTTCGCATACTCCCGTGCAACTCGGCTGCTAGTTCTCCTTTCATGCAGAATCTTAAGGTCCTAGCTCATGTCCAAGGCACCAAAGCCAGCTAAAAAGTCAATAATCGATACCTAAAACTTGAATTGTACTACTTCTTACTGGCTATTACATCAACTTAGAAGCTTCATCTGTGTTCTACTATGGTGCTTTTAGTGTCTCCGCATACCGCAGCACGCGACATAGCGATGCAGTCGATAAGTACAATCGTTTCAGAGAGAAGAGCGACCAATGTGACGATCTGTCTTTAAGTCGATTCGATAACAAATGACGATAACGAACGGATTTTTCGGGTTTTTCCTGCATATGAACACTTTTCACATTCTCTTGTGCAACTCAGCTGCTAGTCCTCCATTCATGCAGAATCTTAAGGTCCTAGCTCATGTCCAAGGCACCAAAGCCAGCTAAGAAATTAATAATCGATACCTAAAACTTGAATTGGACTACTTCTTACTGGCTATTACATTAAATTAGATGCTTCATCTGTGTTTTACTATTGTGGTTTTAGTGTCTCCGCATACCGCAGCACACGTCATAGCTTTGCAGACGATAAGTACAACCGTTTCAGAGAGAAGAGCGGCCAATGTGACATTCTGGCATTAAGTCGATTCGATATCAAATGACGAAAAAGGACGGATTTCTCAGGTTTTTACTACATATGAACACTTCTCACATTCTCCCGTGCAACGCGGCTGCTAGTCCTCCTTTCATGCAGAATCTTAACGTCCTAGCTCATGTCCAAGGCACCAAAGATAGCTATAAAGTCAATAATCGATACCTAAAACTTGAATTGTACTACTTCCTACTATCTATTACATCAACTCAGAAGCTTCAACTGTGTTCTACTATGATGCTTTTAGTGTCTCCGCATACCGCAGCACGCGACATAGCTTTGCATACGATAAGTACAACCGTTTTAGACATAAATGCGGCCAATGTGACGATCTGGCTTTAAGTCGATTCGATAACAAATGACGAAAACGGACGGATTTCTAGGTTTTTACTACATATGAACACTTTTCACATTCTCCCGTACAACTCTTCTGATAGTCCTCCTTTCATGCAGAATCTTAAGGTCCTAGCTCATGTCCAAGGCACCAAAGCCAGCTAAAAAGTCAATAATCGATACCTAAAACTTGAATTGTGCTACTTCTTACTGGCTATTACATCAACTTAGAAGCTTCATCTGTGTTCTACTATGGATCTGTTAGTGTTTCCGCATACCGCAGCACGCGACGTAGCTTTGCAGACGATAAGTACAACCGTTTCAGAGAGAAGAGCGGCCAATGTGACGATCTGGCTTTAAGTCGATTCGATAACAAATGACGAAAACGGACGGATTTCTCAGGTTTTTACTACATATGAACACTATTCACATTCTCCAGTGCACCTCGGCTGCTAGTCCTCCTTTCATGCAAAATGTTAAGGTCCTAGCTCATGACCAAGTCACAAAAGCCAGCTAAAAAGTCAATAATCTATAACTAAAACTTGAATTGTACTACTTCTTACTGGCTATTACATCAACTTAGAAGCTTCATCTGTGTTCTACTATGGTGCTTCTAGTGTCTCCGCATACCGCAGCACGCGACATAGCTTTGCAGACGATAAATGTAACCGTTTCAGATAGAAGAGCGGCCAATGTGACAATCTGGCTTTAAATCGATTCGATAACAAATGACGAAAACGGACGGATTTCTCAGGTTTTTACTACGTATGAATACTTTTCACATTCTCCCGTGCAACTCGGCTGCTGTTCCCCCTTCCATGCAAAATGTTAAGGTCCTAGCTTATGTCCAAGACACCAAAGCCAGCTAAAAATTCAATAATCTATAACTAAAACTTGAATTGTACTACTTCTCACTTGCTATTACATCAACATAGAGGCTTCATCTGTGTTCTACTATGGTGCTTTTAGTGTCCCCGCATACCGCAGCACGCGACATAGCTTTGCAGACGATAAATGTAACCGTTTCAGACTGAAGTGCGGCCAATGTGACGATCTGGCTTCAAGTCGATTCGATAACAAATGACGAATACGGACGGATTTCTAGGTTTTTACTACATATGAACACTTTTCACATTCTCCAGTGCAACTCGGCTGCTAGTCCTCCTTTCATGCAGAATCTTAAAGTCCTAGCTCATGTCCAAGGCACCAAAGCCAGCTAAAAAGTCAATAATCGATACCTAAAACTTGAATTGGACTACTTCTTACTGGCTATTACATCAACTTAGAAGCTTCATCTGTGTTCTACTATGGTGCTTTTAGTGTCTCCGCATACCGCAGCACGCGACAAAGCTTTCCAGACGATAAGTACAATCGATTCAGAGAGAAGAGCGACCAATGTGACGATCTGGCTTTAAGTCGATTCGATAACAAATGACGAATACGGACGGATTTCTCAGGTTTTTACTACATATGAACACTTTTCACATTCTACCGTGCAACTCGGCTGCCAGTCCTCCTTTCATGCAGATTCTTAAGGTCCTAGCTCATGTCCAAGGCGCCAAAGCCAGCTAAAAAGTCCATAATCGATACTTAAAACTTGAATTGTACTACTTCTTACAGCCTATTACATTTAATTAGATGCTTCATCTGTGTTTTACTATGGTGGTTTTAGTGTCTCCGCTTACCGCAGCACACGTCATAGTATTGCAGACGATAAGTATAACCATTTCAGAGAGAAGAGCGACCAATGTGACTATCTGGCTTTAAGTCGATTCGATAACAAATGACGAATACGGATGGATTTCTCAGGTTTTTACTACATATGAACACTTTTCAGATTCTCCCGTGCAACTCGGCTGCCAGTCCTCCTTTCATGCAGATTCTTAAGGTCCTAGCTCATGTCCAAGGCGCCAAAGCCAGCTAAATAGTCCATAATCGATACCTAAAACTTGAATTGTACTACTTCTTACAGGCTATGACATTTAATTAGATGCTTCATCTGTGTTTTACTATGGTGGTTTTAGTGTCGCCACATACCGCAGCACACGTCTTAGCTTTGCAGACGATAAGTACAACCGTTTCAGAGAGAAGAGCGGCCAATGTGACGATCTGGCTTTAAGCGATTCGATAACAAATGACGATAACGAACGGATTTTTCGGGTTTTTACTGCATATGAACACTTTTCACATTCTCCCGTGCAACTCAGCTGCTAGTCCTCCTTTCATGCAGAATCTTAAGGTCCTAGCTCATGTCCAAGGCACCAAAGCCAGCTAAGAAATTAATAATCGATACCTAAAACTTGAATTGGACTACTTCTTACTGGCTATTACATTAAATTAGATGCTTCATCTGTGTTTTACTACTGTGGTTTTAGTGTCTCCGCATACCGCAGCACACGTCATAGCTTTGCAGACGATAAGTACAACCGTTTCAGAGAGAAGAGCGGCCAATGTGACGATCTGGCTTTAAGTCGATTCGATAACAAATGACGAAAACGGACGGATTTCTAGGTTTTTACTACATATGAACACTTTTCACATTCTCCCGTACAACTCTTCTGATAGTCCTCCTTTCATGCAGAATCTTAAGGTCCTAGCTCATGTCCAAGGCACCAAAGCCAGCTAAAAAGTCAATAATCGATACCTAAAACTTGAATTGTGCTACTTCTTACTGGCTATTACATCAACTTAGAAGCTTCATCTGTGTTCTACTATGGATCTTTTAGTGTTTCCGCATACCGCAGCACGCGACATAGCTTTGCAGACGATAAATGTAACCGTTTCAGATAGAAGAGCGGCCAATGTGACAATCTGGCTTTAAATCGATTCGATAACAAATGACGAAAACTGACGGGTTTCTCAGGTTTTTACTACATATGAATACTTTTCACATTCTCCCGTGCAACTCGGCTGCTGGTCCTCCTTCCATGCAAAATGTTAAGGTCCTAGCTCATGTCCAAGGCACCAAAGCCAGCTAAAAATTCAATAATCTATAACTAAAACTTGAATTGTACTACTTCTCACTTGCTATTACATCAACATAGAGGCTTCATCTGTGTTCTACTATGGTGCTTTTAGTGTCCCCGCATACCGCAGCACGCGACATAGCTTTGCAGACGATAAATGTAACCGTTTCAGACTGAAGTGCGGCCAATGTGACGATCTGGCTTCAAGTCGATTCGATAACAAATGACGAATACGGGCGGATTTCTAGGTTTTTACTACATATGAACACTTTTCACATTCTCCAGTGCAACTCGGCTGCTAGTCCTCCTTTCATGCAGAATCTTAAAGTCCTAGCTCATGTCCAAGGCACCAAAGCCAGCTAAAAAGTCAATAATCGATACCTAAAACTTGAATTGGACTACTTCTTACTGGCTATTACATCAACTTAGAAGCTTCATCTGTGTTCTACTATGGTGCTTTTAGTGTCTCCGCATACCGCAGCACGCGACAAAGCTTTCCAGACGATAAGTACAATCGATTCAGAGAGAAGAGCGACCAATGTGACGATCTGGCTTTAAGTCGATTCGATAACAAATGACGAATACGGACGGATTTCTCAGGTTTTTACTACATATGAACACTTTTCACATTCTCCCGTGCAGCTCGGCTGCCAGTCCTCCTTTCATGCAGATTCTTAAGGTCCTAGCTCATGTCCAAGGCGCCAAAGCCAGCTAAAAAGTCCATAATCGATACCTAAAACTTGAATTGTACTACTTCTTACAGGCTATGACATTTAATTAGATGCTTCCTCTGTGTTTTACTATGGTGGTTTTAGTGTCGCCACATACCGCAGCACACGTCTTAGCTTTGCAGACGATAAGTACAACCGTTTCAGAGAGAAGAGCGGCCAATGTGACGATCTGGCTTTAAGCGATTCGATAACAAATGACGATAACGAACGGATTTTTCGGGTTTTTACTGCATATGAACGCTCTTAACATTCTCCCGTGCAACTCAGCTGCTAGTCCTCCTTTCATGCAGAATCTTAAGGTCCTAGCTCATGTCCAAGGCACCAAAGCCAGCTAAGAAATTAATAATCGATACCTAAAACTTGAATTGGACTACTTCCTACTTGCTATTACATTAAATTAGATGCTTCATCTGTGTTTTACTATTGTGGTTTTAGTGTCTCCGCATACCGCAGCACACGTCATAGCTTTGCAGACGATAAGTACAACCGTTTCAGAGAGAAGAGCGGCCAATGTGACATTCTGGCTTTAAGTCGATTCGTTAACAAATGACGAAAAAGGACGGATTTCTCAGGTTTTTACTACATATGAACACTTCTCACATTCTCCCGTGCAACGCGGCTGCTAGTCCTCCTTTCATGCAGAATCTTAACGTCCTAGCTCATGTCCAAGGCACCAAAGCCAGCTAAAAAGTCAATAATCGATACCTAAAACTAGAATTGTACTATATCTTACTGGCTATTACATCAACTTCGAAGCTTCATCTGTCTTTTACTATGGTGGTTTTAGTGTCTCCGCATACCGCAACACACGTCATAGCTTTGCAGACGATAAGTACAACCGTTTCAGAGAGAAGAGCGGCCAATGTGACGATCTGGCTATAAGTCGATTCGATAACAAATGACGAAAACGGACGGATTTCTAGGTTTTTACTACATATGAACACTTTTCACATTCTCCCGTACAACTCTTCTGATAGTCCTCCTTTCATGCAGAATCTTAAGGTCCTAGCTCATGTCCAAGGCACCAAAGCCAGCTAAAAAGTCAATAATCGATACCTAAAACTTGAATTGTGCTACTTCTTACTGGCTATTACATCATCTTAGAAGCTTCATCTGTGTTCTACTATGGATCTTTTAGTGTTTCCGCATACCGCAGCACGCGACATAGCTTTGCAGACGATAAATGTAACCGTTTCAGATAGAAGAGCGGCCTATGTGACAATCTGGCTTTAAATCGATTCGATAACAAATGACGAAAACGGACGGATTTCTTAGGTTTTCTACTACATATGAATACTTTTCACATTCTCCCGTGCAACTCGGCTGCTGGTCCTCCTTCCATGCAAAATGTTAAGGTCCTAGCTCATGTCCAAGGCACCAAAGCCAGCTAAAAATTCAATAATCTATAACTAAAACTTGAATTGTACTACTTCTCACTTGCTATTACATCAACATAGAGGCTTCATCTGTGTTCTACTATGGTGCTTTTAGTGTCCCCGCATACCGCAGCACGCGACATAGCTTTGCAGACGATAAATGTAACCGTTTCAGACTGAAGTGCGGCCAATGTGACGATCTGGCTTCAAGTCGATTCGATAACAAATGACGAATACGGACGGATTTCTAGGTTTTTACTACATATGAACACTTTTCACATTCTCCAGTGCAACTCGGCTGCTAGTCCTCCTTTCATGCAGAATCTTAAAGTCCTAGCTCATGTCCAAGGCACCAAAGCCAGCTAAAAAGTCAATAATCGATACCTAAAACTTGAATTGGACTACTTCTTACTGGCTATTACATCAACTTAGAACCTTCATCTGTGTTCTACTATGGTGCTTTTAGTGTCTCCGCATACCGCAGCACGCGACATAGCTTTGCAGACGATAAGTACAATCGATTCAGAGAGAAGAGCGACCAATGTGACGATCTGGCTTTAAGTCGATTCGATAACAAATGACAAATACGGACGGATTTCTCAGGTTTTTACTACATATGAACACTTTTCACATTCTCCCGTGCAACTCGGCTGCCAGTCCTCCTTTCATGCAGATTCTTAAGGTCCTAGCTCATGTCCAAGGCGCCAAAGCCAGCTAAAAAGTCCATAATCGATACCTAAAACTTGAATTGTACTACTTCTTACAGGCTATTACATTTAATTAGATGCTTCATCTGTGTTTTACTATGGTGGTTTTAGTGTCTCCGCTTACCGCAGCACAGGTCATAGTATTGCAGACGATAAGTATAACCATTTCAGAGAGAAGAGCGACCAATGTGACGATCTGGCTTTAAGTCGATTCGATAACAAATGACGAATACGGACGGATTTCTCAGGTTTTTACTACATATGAACACTTTTCACATTCTCCCGTGCAACTCGGCTGCCAGTCTTCCTTTCATGCAGATTCTTAAGGCCCTAGCTCATGTTAAAGGCGCCAAAGCCAGCTAAAAAGTCCATAATCGATACCTAAAACTTGAATTGTACTACTTCTTACAGGCTATTACATTTAATTAGATGCTTCATCTGTGTTTTACTATGGTGGTTTTAGTGTCGCCACATACCGCAGCACACGTCTTAGCTTTGCAGACGATAAGTACAACCGTTTCAGAGAGAAGAGCGGCCAATGTGACGATCTGGCTTTAAGCGATTCGATAACAAATGACGATAACGAACGGATTTTTCGGGTTTTTACTGCATATGAACACTTTTCACATTCTCCCGTGCAACTCAGCTGCTAGTCCTCCTTTCATGCAGAATCTTAAGGTCGTAGCTCATGCCCAAGGCACCAAAGCCACCTAAAAAGTCAATAATCGATACCTAAAACTTGAATTGTACTACTTCTTACTGGCTATTACCTCAACATAGAAGCTTCATCTGTGTTCTACTATGGTGCTTTTAGTTCTCCACATACCGCAGCACGCGACATAGCTTTGCAGACGATAAGTACAATCGTTTCAGAGAGAAGAGCGACCAATGTGACGATCTGGCTTTAAGTCGATTCGATAACAAATGAAGAAAACGGACGGATTTCTCAGGTTTTTACTGCATATGAACACTTTTCACATTGTCCCGTGCAACTCAGCTGCTAGTCCACCTTTCATGCAGAATCTTAAGGTCCTAGCTCATGTCCAAGGAACCAAAGCCAGCTAAAAAGTCAATAATCGATAACTAAAACTTGAATTGTACTACTTCTTACTGGCTATTACATCAACTTAGAACCTTCATCTGTGTTCTACTATGGTGCTTTTAGTGTCTCCGCATACCGCAGCACGCGACATAGCTTTGCAGACGATAAGTACAATCGTTTCAGAGAGAATAGCGACCAATGTGACTATCTGGCTTTAAGTCGATTCGATAAAAAATGACGAAAACGGACGGATTTCTCATTTTTTTACTTTATATGAACACTTTTCACATTCTCCAGTGCAACTCGGCTGCTGGTCCTCGTTTCATGCAGATTCTTAAGGTCCTAGCTCATGTCCAAGGCACCAAAGCCAGCTAAAAAGTCCATTATCGATAACTAAAACTTGAATTGTACTACTTCTTACTAGCTATTACAATTAATTAGATGCTTCATCTGTGTTTTACTATGGTGGTTTTAGTGTCTCCGCATACCGCAGCACACGTCATAGCTTTGCAGACGATAAGTACAACCGTTTCAGAGAGAAGAGCGGCCAGTGTGACATTCTGGCTTTAGGTCGATTCGATAACAAATGACGAATACGGACGGATTTCTCAGGTTTCTACTACATATGAACACTTTTCACATACTCCCGTGCAACTCGGTTGCTAGTTCTCCTTTCATGCAGAATCTTAAGGTCCTAGCTCATGTCCAAGGCACCAAAGCCAGCTAAAAAGTCAATAATCGATACCTAAAACTTGAATTGTACTACTTCTTACTGGCTATTACATCAACTTAGAAGCTTCATCTTTGTTCTACTATGGTGCTTTTAGTGTCTCCGTATACCGCAGCACGCGACATAACGATGCAGTCGATAAGTACAATCGTTTCAGAGAGAAGAGCGACCAATGTGACGATCTGGCTTTAAGTCGATTCGATAACAAATGACGATAACGAACGGATTTTTCGGGTTTTTCCTGCATATGAACACTTTTCACATTCTCCCGTGCAACTCAGCTGCTAGTCCTCCTTTCATGCAGAATCTTAAGGTCCTAGCTCATGTCCAAGGCACCAAAGCCAGCTAAGAAGTTAATAATCGATACCTAAAACTTGAATTGGACTACTTCTTACTGGCTATTACATTAAATTAGATGCTTCATCTGTGTTTTACTATTGTGGTTTTAGTGTCTCCGCATACCGCAGCACACGTCATAGCTTTGCAGACGATAAGTACAACCGTTTCAGAGAGAAGAGCGGCCAATGTGACATTCTGGCTTTAAGTCGATTCGATAACAAATGACGAAAAAGGACGGATTTCTCAGGTTTTTACTACATATGAACACTTCTCACATTCTCCCGTGCAACGCGGCTGCTAGTCCTCCTTTCATGCAGAATCTTAACGTCCTAGCTCATGTCCAAGGCACCAAAGCCAGCTAAAAAGTCAATAATCGATACCTAAAACTAGAATTGTACTATATCTTACTGGCTATTACATCAACTTAGAAGCTTCATCTGTCTTTTACTATGGTGGTTTTAGTGTCTCCGCATACCGCAACACACGTCATAGCTTTGCAGACGATAAGTACAACCGTTTCAGAGAGAAGAGCGGCCAATGTGAAGATCTGGCTTTAAGTCGAGTCGATAACAAATGACGAAAACGGACGGATTTCTCAGGTTTTTACTACATATGAACACTTTTCACATTCTCCAGTGCAACCCGGCTGCTAGTCCTCCTTTCATGCAGAATCTTAAAGTCCTAGCTCATGTCCAAGGCACCAAAGCCAGCTAAAAAGTCAATAATCGATACCTAAAACTTGAATTGGACTACTTCTTACTGGCTATTACATCAACTTAGAAGCTTCATCTGTGTTCTACTATGGTGCTTTTAGTGTCTCCGCATACCGCAGCACGCGACAAAGCTTTCCAGACGATAAGTACAATCGATTCAGAGAGAAGAGCGACCAATGTGACGATCTGGCTTTAAGTCGATTCGATAACAAATGACGAATACGGACGGATTTCTCAGGTTTTTACTACATATGAACACTTTTCACATTCTCCCGTGCAACTCGGCTGCCAGTCCTCCTTTCATGCAGATTCTTAAGGTCCTAGCTCATGTCCAAGGCGCCAAAGCCAGCTAAAAAGTCCATAATCGATACTTAAACTTCAATTGTACTACTTCTTACAGGCTATTACATTTAATTAGATGCTTCATCTGTGTTTTACTATGGTGGTTTTAGTGTCTCCGCTTACCGCAGCACACGTCATAGTATTGCAGACGATAAGTATAACCATTTCAGAGAGAAGAGCGACCAATGTGACGATCTGGCTTTAAGTCGATTCGATAACAAATGACGAATACGGACGGATTTCTCAAGTTTTTACTACATATGAACACTTTTCACATTCTCCCGTGCAACTCGGCTGCCAGTCCTCCTTTCATGCAGATTCTTAAGGTCCTAGCTCATGTCCAAGGCGCCAAAGCCAGCTAAAAAGTCCATAATCGATACCTAAAACTTGAATTGTACTACTTCTTACAGGCTATGACATTTAATTAGATGCTTCATCTGTGTTTTACTATGGTGGTTTTAGTGTCGCCACATACCGCAGCACACGTCTTAGCTTTGCAGACGATAAGTACAACCGTTTCAGAGAGAAGAGCGGCCAATGTGACGATCTGGCTTTAAGCGATTCGATAACAAATGACGATAACGAACGGATTTTTCGGGTTTTTACTGCATATGAACACTTTTCACATTCTCCCGTGCAACTCAGCTGCTAGTCCTCCTTTCATGCAGAATCTTAAGGTCCTAGCTCATGTCCAAGGCACCAAAGCCAGCTAAGAAATTAATAATCGATACCTAAAACTTGAATTGGACTACTTCCTACTGGCTATTACATTAAATTAGATGCTTCATCTGTGTTTTACTATTGTGGTTTTAGTGTCTCCGCATACCGCAGCACACGTCATAGCTTTGCAGACGATAAGTACAACCGTTTCAGAGAGAAGAGCGGCCAATGTGACATTCTGGCTTTTAGTCGATTCGTTAACAAATGACGAAAAAGGACGGATTTCTCAGGTTTTTACTACATATGAACACTTCTCACATTCTCCCGTGCAACGCGGCTGCTAGTCCTCCTTTCATGCAGAATCTTAACGTCCTAGCTCATGTCCAAGGCACCAAAGCCAGCTAAAAAGTCAATAATCGATACCTAAAACTAGAATTGTACTATATCTTACTGGCTATTACATCAACTTAGAAGCTTCATCTGTCTTTTACTATGGTGGTTTTAGTGTCTCCGCATACCGCAACACACGTCATAGCTTTGCAGACGATAAGTACAACCGTTTCAGAGAGAAGAGCGGCCAATGTGACGATCTGGCTTTAAGTCGATTCGATAACAAATGACGAAAACGGACGGATTTCTAGGTTTTTACTACATATGAACACTTTTCACATTCTCCCGTACAACTCTTCTGATAGTCCTCCTTTCATGCAGAATCTTAAGGTCCTAGCTCATGTCCAAGGCACCAAAGCCAGCTAAAAAGTCAATAATCGATACCTAAAACTTGAATTGTGCTACTTCTTACTGGCTATTACATCAACTTAGAACCTTCATCTGTGTTCTACTATGGTGCTTTTAGTGTCTCCGCATACCGCAGCACGCGACATAGCTTTGCAGACGATAAGTACAATCGATTCAGAGAGAAGAGCGACCAATGTGACGATCTGGCTTTAAGTCGATTCGATAACAAATGACAAATACGGACGGATTTCTCAGGTTTTTACTACATATGAACACTTTTCACATTCTCCCGTGCAACTCGGCTGCCAGTCCTCCTTTCATGCAGATTCTTAAGGTCCTAGCTCATGTCCAAGGCGCCAAAGCCAGCTAAAAAGTCCATAATCGATACCTAAAACTTGAATTGTACTACTTCTTACAGGCTATTACATTTAATTAGATGCTTCATCTGTGTTTTACTATGGTGGTTTTAGTGTCTCCGCTTACCGCAGCACAGGTCATAGTATTGCAGACGATAAGTATAACCATTTCAGAGAGAAGAGCGACCAATGTGACGATCTGGCTTTAAGTCGATTCGATAACAAATGACGAATACGGACGGATTTCTCAGGTTTTTACTACATATGAACACTTTTCACATTCTCCCGTGCAACTCGGCTGCCAGTCTTCCTTTCATGCAGATTCTTAAGGCCCTAGCTCATGTTAAAGGCGCCAAAGCCAGCTAAAAAGTCCATAATCGATACCTAAAACTTGAATTGTACTACTTCTTACAGGCTATTACATTTAATTAGATGCTTCATCTGTGTTTTACTATGGTGGTTTTAGTGTCGCCACATACCGCAGCACACGTCTTAGCTTTGCAGACGATAAGTACAACCGTTTCAGAGAGAAGAGCGGCCAATGTGACGATCTGGCTTTAAGCGATTCGATAACAAATGACGATAACGAACGGATTTTTCGGGTTTTTACTGCATATGAACACTTTTCACATTCTCCCGTGCAACTCAGCTGCTAGTCCTCCTTTCATGCAGAATCTTAAGGTCGTAGCTCATGCCCAAGGCACCAAAGCCACCTAAAAAGTCAATAATCGATACCTAAAACTTGAATTGTACTACTTCTTACTGGCTATTACCTCAACATAGAAGCTTCATCTGTGTTCTACTATGGTGCTTTTAGTTCTCCACATACCGCAGCACGCGACATAGCTTTGCAGACGATAAGTACAATCGTTTCAGAGAGAAGAGCGACCAATGTGACGATCTGGCTTTAAGTCGATTCGATAACAAATGAAGAAAACGGACGGATTTCTCAGGTTTTTACTGCATATGAACACTTTTCACATTGTCCCGTGCAACTCAGCTGCTAGTCCACCTTTCATGCAGAATCTTAAGGTCCTAGCTCATGTCCAAGGAACCAAAGCCAGCTAAAAAGTCAATAATCGATAACTAAAACTTGAATTGTACTACTTCTTACTGGCTATTACATCAACTTAGAACCTTCATCTGTGTTCTACTATGGTGCTTTTAGTGTCTCCGCATACCGCAGCACGCGACATAGCTTTGCAGACGATAAGTACAATCGTTTCAGAGAGAATAGCGACCAATGTGAGTATCTGGCTTTAAGTCGATTCGATAAAAAATGACGAAAACGGACGGATTTCTCATTTTTTTACTTTATATGAACACTTTTCACATTCTCCAGTGCAACTCGGCTGCTGGTCCTCGTTTCATGCAGATTCTTAAGGTCCTAGCTCATGTCCAAGGCACCAAAGCCAGCTAAAAAGTCCATTATCGATAACTAAAACTTGAATTGTACTACTTCTTACTAGCTATTACAATTAATTAGATGCTTCATCTGTGTTTTACTATGGTGGTTTTAGTGTCTCCGCATACCGCAGCACACGTCATAGCTTTGCAGACGATAAGTACAACCGTTTCAGAGAGAAGAGCGGCCAGTGTGACATTCTGGCTTTAGGTCGATTCGATAACAAATGACGAATACGGACGGATTTCTCAGGTTTCTACTACATATGAACACTTTTCACATACTCCCGTGCAACTCGGTTGCTAGTTCTCCTTTCATGCAGAATCTTAAGGTCCTAGCTCATGTCCAAGGCACCAAAGCCAGCTAAAAAGTCAATAATCGATACCTAAAACTTGAATTGTACTACTTCTTACTGGCTATTACATCAACTTAGAAGCTTCATCTTTGTTCTACTATGGTGCTTTTAGTGTCTCCGTATACCGCAGCACGCGACATAACGATGCAGTCGATAAGTACAATCGTTTCAGAGAGAAGAGCGACCAATGTGACGATCTGGCTTTAAGTCGATTCGATAACAAATGACGATAACGAACGGATTTTTCGGGTTTTTCCTGCATATGAACACTTTTCACATTCTCCCGTGCAACTCAGCTGCTAGTCCTCCTTTCATGCAGAATCTTAAGGTCCTAGCTCATGTCCAAGGCACCAAAGCCAGCTAAGAAGTTAATAATCGATACCTAAAACTTGAATTGGACTACTTCTTACTGGCTATTACATTAAATTAGATGCTTCATCTGTGTTTTACTATTGTGGTTTTAGTGTCTCCGCATACCGCAGCACACGTCATAGCTTTGCAGACGATAAGTACAACCGTTTCAGAGAGAAGAGCGGCCAATGTGACATTCTGGCTTTAAGTCGATTCGATAACAAATGACGAAAAAGGACGGATTTCTCAGGTTTTTACTACATATGAACACTTCTCACATTCTCCCGTGCAACGCGGCTGCTAGTCCTCCTTTCATGCAGAATCTTAACGTCCTAGCTCATGTCCAAGGCACCAAAGCCAGCTAAAAAGTCAATAATCGATACCTAAAACTAGAATTGTACTATATCTTACTGGCTATTACATCAACTTAGAAGCTTCATCTGTCTTTTACTATGGTGGTTTTAGTGTCTCCGCATACCGCAACACACGTCATAGCTTTGCAGACGATAAGTACAACCGTTTCAGAGAGAAGAGCGGCCAATGTGAAGATCTGGCTTTAAGTCGAGTCGATAACAAATGACGAAAACGGACGGATTTCTCAGGTTTTTACTACATATGAACACTTTTCACATTCTCCCGTGCAACTCGCCTGCCAGTCTTCCTTTCATGCAGATTCTTAAGGCCCTAGCTCATGTTAAATGCGCCAAAGCCAGCTAAAATGTCCATAATCGATACCTAAAACTTGAATTGGACTACTTCTTACTGGCTATTACATCAACTTAGCACCTTCATCTGTGGTCTACTATGGTGCTTTTAGTGTCTCCGCATACCGCAGCACGCGACATAGCTTTGCAGACGATAAGTACAATCGATTCAGAGAGAAGAGCGACCAATGTGACGATCTGGCTTTAAGTCGATTCGATAACAAATGACAAATACGGACGGATTTCTCAGGTTTTTACTACATATGAACACTTTTCACATTCTCCCGTGCAACTCGGCTGCCAGTCCTCCTTTCATGCAGATTCTTAAGGTCCTAGCTCATGTCCAAGGCGCCAAAGCCAGCTAAAAAGTCCATAATCGATACCTAAAACTTGAATTGTACTACTTCTTACAGGCTATTACATTTAATTAGATGCTTCATCTGTGTTTTACTATGGTGGTTTTAGTGTCTCCGCTTACCGCAGCACACGTCATAGTATTGCAGACGATAAGTATAACCATTTCAGAGAGAAGAGCGACCAATGTGACGATCTGGCTTTAAGTCGATTCGATAACAAATGACGAATACGGACGGATTTCTCAGGTTTTTACTACATATGAACACTTTTCACATTCTCCCGTGCAACTCGGCTGCCAGTCTTCCTTTCATGCAGATTCTTAAGGCCCTAGCACATGTTAAAGGCGCCAAAGCCAGCTAAAAAGTCCATAATCGATACCTAAAACTTGAATTGTACTACTTCTTACAGGCTATTACATTTAATTAGATGCTTCATCTGTGTTTTACTATGGTGGTTTTAGTGTCGCCACATACCGCAGCACACGGCTTAGCTTTGCAGACGGTAAGTACAACCGTTTCAGAGAGAAGAGCGGCCAATGTGACGATCTGGCTTTAAGCGATTCGATAACAAATGACGATAACGAACGGATTTTTCTGGTTTTTACTGCATATGAACACTTTTCACATTCTCCCGTGCAACTCAGCTGCTAGTCCTCCTTTCATGCAGAATCTTAAGGTCGTAGCTCATGCCCAAGGCACCAAAGCCACCTAAAAAGTCAATAATCGATTCCTAAAACTTGAATTGTACTACTTCTTACTGGCTATTACCTCAACATAGAAGCTTCATCTGTGTTCTACTATGGTGCTTTTAGTTCTCCACATACCGCAGCACGCGACATAGCTTTGCAGACGATAAGTACAATCGTTTCAGAGAGAAGAGCGACCAATGTGACGATCTGGCTTTAAGTCGATTCGATAACAAATGAAGAAAACGGACGGATTTCTCAGGTTTTTACTGCATATGAACACTTTTCACATTGTCCCGTGGAACTCAGCTGCTAGTCCACCTTTCATGCAGAATCTTAAGGTCCTAGCTCATGTCCAAGGAACCAAAGCCAGCTAAAAAGTCAATAATCGATAACTAAAACTTGAATTGTACTACTTCTTACTGGCTATTACATCAACTTAGAACCTTCATCTGTGTTCTACTATGGTGCTTTTAGTGTCTCCGCATACCGCAGTACGCGACATAGCTTTGCAGACGATAAGTACAATCGTTTCAGAGAGAAGAGCGACCAATGTGACTATCTGGCTTTAAGTCGATTCGATAAAAAATGACGAAAACGGACGGATTTCTCATTTTTTTACTACATATGAACACTTTTCACATTCTCCAGTGCAACTCGGCTGCTGGTCCTCGTTTCATGCAGATTCTTAAGGTCCTACCTCATGTCCAAGGCACCAAAGCCAGCTAAAAAGTCCATTATCGATAACTAAAACTTGAATTGTACTACTTCTTACTAGCTATTACAATTAATTAGATGCTTCATCTGTGTTTTACTATGGTGGTTTTAGTGTCTCCGCATACCGCAGCACACGTCATAGCTTTGCAGACGATAAGTACAACCGTTTCAGAGAGAAGAGCGGCCAGTGTGACATTCTGGCTTTAGGTCGATTCGATAACAAATGACGAATACGGACGGATTTCTCAGGTTTCTACTACATATGAACACTTTTCACATACTCCCGTGCAACTCGGCTGCTAGTTCTCCTTTCATGCAGAATCTTAAGGTCCTAGCTCATGTCCAAGGCACCAAAGCCAGCAAAAAAGTCAATAATCGATACCTAAAACTTGAATTGTACTACTTCTTACTGGCTATTACATCAACTTAGAAGCTTCATCTTTGTTCTACTATGGTGCTTTTAGTGTCTCCGTATACCGCAGCACGCGACATAACGATGCAGTCGATAAGTACAATCGTTTCAGAGAGAAGAGCGACCAATGTGACGATCTGGCTTTAAGTCGATTCGATAACAAATGACGATAACGAACGGATTTTTCGGGTTTTTCCTGCATATGAACACTTTTCACATTCTCCCGTGCAACTCAGCTGCTAGTCCTCCTTTCATGCAGAATCTTAAGGTCCTAGCTCATGTCCAAGGCACCAAAGCCAGCTAAGAAATTAATAATCGATACCTAAAACTTGAATTGGACTACTTCTTACTGGCTATTACATTAAATTAGATGCTTCATCTGTGTTTTACTATTGTGGTTTTAGTGTCTCCGCATACCGCAGCACACGTCATAGCTTTGCAGACGATAAGTACAACCGTTTCAGAGAGAAGAGCGGCCAATGTGACATTCTGGCTTTAAGTCGATTCGATAACAAATGACGAAAAAGGACGGATTTCTCAGGTTTTTACTACATATGAACACTTCTCACATTCTCCCGTGCAACGCGGCTGCTAGTCCTCCTTTCATGCAGAATCTTAACGTCCTAGCTCATGTCCAAGGCACCAAAGCCAGCTAAAAAGTCAATAATCGATACCTAAAACTAGAATTGTACTATATCTTACTGGCTATTACATCAACTTAGAAGCTTCATCTGTCTTTTACTATGGTGGTTTTAGTGTCTCCGCATACCGCAACACACGTCATAGCTTTGCAGACGATAAGTACAACCGTTTCAGAGAGAAGAGCGGCCAATGTGAAGATCTGGCTTTAAGTCGAGTCGATAACAAATGACGAAAACGGACGGATTTCTCAGGTTTTTACTACATATGAACACTTTTCACATTCTCCCGTGCAAATCAGCTGCTAGTCGTCCTTTCATGAAGAATCTTAAGGTCCTAGCTCATGTCCAAGGCACCAAAGATAGCTATAAAGTCAATAATCGATACCTAAAACTTGAATTGTACTACTTCTTACTATCTATTACATCAACTTAGAAGCTTCATCTGTGTTCTACTATGATGCTTTTACTGTCTCCACATACCGCAGCACGCGACATAGCTTTGCATACGATAAGTACAACCGTTTTAGACATAAATGCGGCCAATGTGACGATCTGGCTTTAAGTCGATTCGATAACAAATGACGAAAACGGACGGATTTCTAGGTTTTTACTACATATGAACACTTTTCACATTCTCTCGTACAACTCTCCTGATAGTCCTCCTTTCATGCAGAATCTTAAGGTCCTAGCTCATGCCAAGGCACCAAAGCCAGCTAAAAAGTCAATAATCGATACCTAAAACTTGAATTGTGCTACTTCTTACTGGCTATTACATCAACTTAGAAGCTTCATCTGTGTTCTACTATGGATCTTTTAGTGTTTCCGCATACCGCAGCACGCGACGTAGCTTTGCAGACGATAAGTACAACCGTTTCAGAGAGAAGAGCGGCCAATGTGACGATCAGGCTTTAAGTCGATTCGATAACAAATGACGAAAACGGACGGATTTCTAGGTTTTTACTACATATGAACACATTCCAAATTCTTCCGTGCAACTCGACTGCTAGTCCTCCTTTCATGCAGAATCTTAAGGTCCTAGCTCATGTCCAAGGCACCAAAGCCAGCTAAAAAGTCAATAATCGATACCTAAAACTTGAATTGTACTATATCTTACTGGCTATTACATCAACTTACAAGCTTCATCTTGTTTTCTACTATGGTGCTTTTAGTGTCTCCGCATACCGGAGCACGAGACATAGCTTTGCAGACGATAATTAGGACCGTTTCAGAGAGAAGAGCGGCCAATGTGAAGATCTGGCTTTAAGTCGAGTCGATAACAAATGACGAAAACGGACGGATTTCTCAGGTTTTTACTACATGTGAACACTTTTCACATTCTCCCGTGCAACTCGGCAGCTAGTCCTCCTTTCATGCAGAATCTTAAGGTCCTAGCTCATGTCCAAGGAACCAAAGCCAGCTAAAAAGTCAATAATCGATACCTAAAACTTGAATTGGTCTACTTCTTACTGGCTATTACATCAACTTAGAACCTTCATCTGTGTTCTACTATGGTGCTTTTAGTGTCTCCGCATACCGCAGCACGCGACATAGCTTTGCAGACGATAAGTACAATCGTTTCAGAGAGAAGAGCGGCCAATGTGACGATCTGGCTTTAAGTCGATTCGATAACAAATGACGAAAACGGACGGATTTCTAGGTTTTTACTACATATGAACACTTTTCACATTGTCCCGTGCAACTCTGCTGCTAGTCCTTCTTTCATGCAGAATCTTAAGGTCGTAGCTCATGTCCAAGGCACCAAAGCCAGCTATAAAGTCAATAATCGATACCTAAAACTTGAATTGGACTACTTCTTACTGGCTATTACAACAACTTAGAACCTTCATCTGTGTTCTACTATGGTGCTTTTAGTGTCTCCGGATACCGCAGCACGCGACATAGCTTTGCAGTCGATAAGTACAATCGTTTCAGAGAGAAGAGCGACCAATGTGACGATCTGGCTTTAAGACGATTCGAAAACAAATGACGAATACGGACGGATTTCTCAGGTTTTTACTACATATGAACACTTTTCACATTCTCCCGTGCAACTCGGCTGCTAGTCCTCCTTTCATGCAGATTCTTAAGGTCCTAGCTCATGTCCAAGGCACCAAAGCCAGCTAAAAAGTCCATAATCGATACCTAAAACTTGAATTGTACTACTTCTTACTGGCTATTACATTAAATTAGATGCTTCATCTGTGTTTTACTATGGTGATTTTAGTGTCTCCGCATACCGCAGCACACGTCACATCTTTGCAGACGATAAGTACAACCATTTCAGAGAGAAGAGCGGCCAATGTGACGATCTGGCCTTATGACGATTCGATAAAAAAATGACGATATCGAACGGATTTTTCAGGTTTTTACTGCATATCAACACTTTTCACATTCTCCCGTGCAACTCAGCTGCTAGTCCTCCTTTCATGCAGAATCTTAAGGTCCTAGCTCAAGTCCAAGGCACCAAAGCCCCCTAAAAAGTCAATAATCGATACCTAAAACTTGAATTGTACTACTTCTTACTGGCTATTACATCAACTTAGAAGCTTCATCTGTGTTCTACTATGGTGCTTTTAGTGTCTCCGCATACCGCAGCACGCGACATAGCTTTGCAGACGATAAGTACAACCGTTTCAGAGAGAAGAGCGGCCAATGTGACGATCTGGCTTTAAGTCGATTCGGTAACAAATGTGGAAAACGGACGGATTTCTAGGATTTTACTACATATGAACACATTCCACATTCTCCCATGCAACTCGGCTGCTAGTCTTCCTTTCATGCAGAATCTTAAGGTCCTAGCTCATGTCCAAGGCACCAAAGCCAGCTAAAAAGTCAATAATCGAAACCTAAAACTTGCATTGTACTATATCTTACTGGCTATTACATCAACTTAGAAGCTTCATCTGTTTTCTACTATGGTGCTTTTAGTGTCTCCGCATACCGGAGCACGAGACATAGCTTTGCAGACGATAATTAGGACCGTTTCAGAGAGAAGAGCGGCCAATGTGAAGATCTGGCTTTAAGTCGAGTCGATAACAAATGACGAAAACGGACGTATTTCTCAGGTTTTTACTACATATGAACACTTTTCACATTCTCCCGTGCAACTCGGCAGCTAGTCCTCCTTTCATGCAGAGTCTTAAATTCCTAGCTCATGTCCAAGGAACCAAAGCCAGCTAAAAAGTCAATAATCGATACCTAAAACTTGAATTGGTCTACTTCTTACTGGCTATTACATCAACTTAGAACCTTCATCTGTGTTCTACTATGGTGCTTTTAGTGTCTCCGCATACCGCAGCACGCGACATAGCTTTGCAGACGATAAGTACAATCGTTTCAGAGAGAAGAGCGACCAATGTGACGATCTGGCTTTAAGTCGATTCGATAACAAATGACGATAACGAACGGATTTTTCGGGTTTTTCCTGCATATGAACACTTTTCACATTCTCCCGTGCAACTCAGCTGCTAGTCCTCCTTTCATGCAGAATCTTAAGGTCCTAGCTCATGTCCAAGGCACCAAAGCCAGCTAAGAAATTAATAATCGATACCAAAAACTTGAATTGGACTACTTCTTACTGGCTATTACATTAAATTAGATGCTTCATCTGTGTTTTACTATTGTGGTTTTAGTTTCTCAGCATACCGCAGCACACGTCATAGCTTTGCAGACGATAAGTACAACCGTTTCAGAGAGAAGAGCGGCCAATGTGACATTCTGGCTTTAAGTCGATTCGATAACAAATGACGAAAAAGGACGGATTTCTCAGGTTTTTACTACATATGAACACTTCTCACATTCTCCCGTGCAACGCGGCTGCTAGTCCTCCTTTCATGCAGAATCTTAACGTCCTAGCTCATGTCCAAGGCACCAAAGCCAGCTAAAAAGTCAATAATCGATACCTAAAACTAGAATTGTACTATATCTTACTGGCTATTACATCAACTTAGAAGCTTCATCTGTCTTTTACTATGGTGGTTTTAGTGTCTCCGCATACCGCAACACACGTCATAGCTTTGCAGACGATAAGTACAACCGTTTCAGAGAGAAGAGCGGCCAATGTGAAGATCTGGCTTTAAGTCGAGTCGATAACAAATGACGAAAACGGACGGATTTCTCAGGTTTTTACTACATATGAACACTTTTCACATTCTCCCGTGCAAATCAGCTGCTAGTCGTCCTTTCATGAAGAATCTTAAGGTCCTAGCTCATGTCCAAGGCACCAAAGATAGCTATAAAGTCAATAATCGATACCTAAAACTTGAATTGTACTACTTCTTACTATCTATTACATCAACTTAGAAGCTTCATCTGTGTTCTACTATGATGCTTTTACTGTCTCCGCATACCGCAGCACGCGACATAGCTTTGCAGACGATGAGTACAAACGTTTTAGACATAAATGCGGCCAATGTGACGATCTGGCTTTAAGTCGATTCGATAACAAATGACGAAAACGGACGGATTTCTAGGTTTTTACTACATATGAACACTTTTCACATTCTCCCGTACAACTCTTCTGATAGTCCTCCTTTCATGCAGAATCTTAAGGTCCTAGCTCATGTCCAAGGCACCAAAGCCAGCTAAAAAGTCAATAATCGATACCTAAAACTTGAATTGTGCTACTTCTTACTGGCTATTACATCAACTTAGAAGCTTCATCTGTGTTCTACTATGGATCTTTTAGTGTTTCCGCATACCGCAGCACGCGACGTAGCTTTGCAGACGATAAGTACAACCGTTTCAGAGAGAAGAGCGGCCAATGTGACGATCTGGCTTTAAGTCGATTCGATAACAAATGACGAAAACGGACGGATTTCTAGGTTTTTACTACATATGAACACATTCCAAATTCTTCCGTGCAACTCGACTGCTAGTCCTCCTTTCATGCAGAATCTTAAGGTCCTAGCTCATGTCCAAGGCACCAAAGCCAGCTAAAAAGTCAATAATCGATACCTAAAACTTGAATTGTACTATATCTTACTGGCTATTACATCAACTTACAAGCTTCATCTTGTTTTCTACTATGGTGCTTTTAGTGTCCCCGCATACCGGAGCACGAGACATAGCTTTGCAGACGATAATTAGGACCGTTTCAGAGAGAAGAGCGGCCAATGTGAAGATCTGGCTTTAAGTCGAGTCGATAACAAATGACGAAAACGGACGGATTTCTCAGGTTTTTACTACATGTGAACACTTTTTCACATTCTCCCGTGCAACTCGGCAGCTAGTCCTCCTTTCATGCAGAATCTTAAGGTCCTAGCTCATGTCCAAGGTACCAAAGCCAGCTAAAAAGTCAATAATCGATACCTAAAACTTGAATTGGTCTACTTCTTACTGGCTATTACATCAACTTAGAACCTTCATCTGTGTTCTACTATGGTGCTTTTAGTGTCTCCGCATACCGCAGCACGCGACATAGCTTTGCAGACGATAAGTACAATCGTTTCAGAGAGAAGAGCGGCCAATGTGACGATCTGGCTTTAATTCGATTCGATAACAAATGACGAAAACGGACGGATTTCTAGGTTTTTACTACATATGAACACTTTTCACATTGTCCCGTGCAACTCTGCTGCTAGTCCTTCTTTCATGCAGAATCTTAAGGTCGTAGCTCATGTCCAAGGCACCAAAGCCAGCTAAAAAGTCAATAATCGATACCTAAAACTTGAATTGGACTACTTCTTACTGGCTATTACAACAACTTAGAACCTTCATCTGTGTTCTACTATGGTGCTTTTAGTGTCTCCGGATACCGCAGCACGCGACATAGCTTTGCAGTCGATAAGTACAATCGTTTCAGAGAGAAGAGCGACCAATGTGACGATCTGGCTTTAAGTCGATTCGAAAACAAATGACGAATACGGACGGATTTCTCAGGTTTTTACTACATATGAACACTTTTCACATTCTCCCGTGCAACTCGGCTGCTAGTCCTCCTTTCATGCAGATTCTTAAGGTCCTAGCTCATGTCCAAGGCACCAAAGCCAGCTAAAAAGTCCATAATCGATACCTAAAACTTGAATTGTACTACTTCTTACTGGCTATTACATTAAATTAGATGCTTCATCTGTGTTTTACTATGGTGATTTTAGTGTCTCCGCATACCGCAGCACACGTCACATCTTTGCAGACGATAAGTACAACCATTTCAGAGAGAAGAGCGGCCAATGTGACGATCTGGCCTTATGACGATTCGATAAAAAAATGACGATATCGAACGGATTTTTCAGGTTTTTACTGCATATCAACACTTTTCACATTCTCCCGTGCAACTCAGCTGCTAGTCCTCCTTTCATGCAGAATCTTAAGGTCCTAGCCCAAGTCCAAGGCACCAAAGCCCCCTAAAAAGTCAATAATCGATACCTAAAACTTGAATTGTACTACTTCTTACTGGCTATTACATCAACTTAGAAGCTTCATCTGTGTTCTACTATGGTGCTTTTAGTGTCTCCGCATACCGCAGCACGCGACATAGCTTTGCAGACGATAAGTACAACCGTTTCAGAGAGAAGAGCGGCCAATGTGACGATCTGGCTTTAAGTCGATTCGGTAACAAATGTCGAAAACGGACGGATTTCTAGGATTTTGCTACATATGAACACATTCCACATTCTCCCATGCAACTCGGCTGCTAGTCTTCCTTTCATGCAGAATCTTAAGGTCCTAGCTCATGTCCAAGGCACCAAAGCCAGCTAAAAAGTCAATAATCGAAACCTAAAACTTGCATTGTACTATATCTTACTGGCTATTACATCAACTTAGAAGCTTCATCTGTTTTCTACTATGGTGCTTTTAGTGTCTCCGCATACCGGAGCACGAGACATAGCTTTGCAGACGATAATTAGGACCGTTTCAGAGAGAAGAGCGGCCAATGTGAAGATCTGGCTTTAAGTCGAGTCGATAACAAATGACGAAAACGGACGGATTTCTCAGGTTTTTACTACATATGAACACTTTTCACATTCTCCCGTGCAACTCGGCAGCTAGTCCTCCTTTCATGCAGAATCTTAAGGTCCTAGCTCATGTCCAAGACACCAAAGCCAGCTAAAAAGTCAATAATCGATACCTAAAACTTGAATTGGTCTACTTCTTACTGGCTATTACATCAACTTAGAACCTTCATCTGTGTTCTACTATGGTGCTTTTAGTGTCTCCGCATACCGCAGCACGCGACATAGCTTTGCAGACGATAAGTACAACCATTTCAGAGAGAAGAGCGGCCAATGTGACGATCTGGCCTTATGACGATTCGATACAAAAAATGACGATAACGAACGGACTTTTCAGGTTTTTACTGCATATCAACACTTTTCACATTCTCCCGTGCAACTCAGCTGCTAGTCCTCCTTTCATGCAGAATCTTAAGGTCCTAGCTCAAGTCCAAGGCACCAAAGCCCCCTAAAAAGTCAATAATCGATACCTATAACTTGAATTGTACTACTTCTTACTGGCTATTACATCAACTTAGAAGCTTCATCTGTGTTCTACTATGGTGCTTTTAGTGTCTCCGCATACCGCAGCACGCGACATAGCTTTGCAGACGATAAGTACAACCGTTTCAGAGAGAAGAGCGGCCAATGTGACGATCTGGCTTTAAGTCGATTCGGTAACAAATGACGAAAACGGACGGATTTCTAGGTTTTTACTACATATGAACACATTCCACATTCGCCTGTGCAACTCGGCTGCTAGTCCTCCTTTCATGCAGAATCTTAAGGTCCTAGCTCATGTCCAAGACACCAAAGCCAGCTAAAAAGTCAATAATCGAAACCTAAAATTTGAATTGTACTATATCTTACTGGCTATTACATCAACTTAGAAGCTTCATCTGTTTTCTACTATGTTGCTTTTAGTGTCTCCGCATACCGGAGCAAGAGAGATAGCTTTGCAGACGATAATTAGGACCATTTCAGAGAGAAGAGCGGCCAATGTGATGATCTGGCTTTAAGTCGAGTCGATAACAAATGACGAAAACGGACCGATTTCTCGGGTTTTTACTACATATGAACACTTTTCACATTCTCCCGTGCAACTCTGCAGCTAGGCCTCCTTTCATGCAGAATCTTAAGGTCCTAGCTCATGTTCAAGGAACCAAAGCCAGCTAAAAAGTCAATAATCGATACCTAAAACTTGAATTGGACTACTTCTTACTGGCTATTACATCAACTTAGAAGCTTCATCTGTGTTCTATTATGGTGCTTTTAGTGTCTCCACATACCGCAGCACGCCACATAGCTTTGCAGACGATAAGTACAACCGTTTCAGAGAGAAGAGCGGCCAATGTAACGATCTGGCTTTAAGTCGATTCGGTAACAAATGACGAAAACGGACGGATTTCTAGGTTTTTACTACATATGAACACATTCCACATTCTCCCAGGCAAATCGGCTGCTAGTCCTCCTTTCATGCAGAATCTTAAGGTCCTAGCTCATATCCAAGGCACAAAAGCAAGCTAAAAAGTCAATTATCGATACCTAAAACTTGAGTTGTAATACTTCTTACTGGCTATTACATCAACTTAGAAGCTTCATCTGTTTTCTACTATGGTGCTTTTAGTGTCTGCGCATACCGCAGCACGCGACATAGCTTTGCAGACGATAAGTGCAACCGTTTTAGACATAAATGCGGCCAATATGACGATCTGGCTTTAAGTCGATTCGATAACAAATGACGAAAACGGAAGGATTTCTAGTTTTTTACTACATATGAACACATTCCACATTCTCCCGTGCAACTCGGCTGCTAGTCCTCCTTTCATGCAGAATCTTAAGGTCCTAGCTCATGTCCAAGGCACCAAAGCCAGCTAAACAGTCAATAATCGATACCTAAAACTTGAATTGTACTATATCTTACTGGCTATTACATCAACTTAGAAGCTTCATCTGTTTTCTACTATGGTGCTTTTAGTGTCTCCGCATACTGGAGCACGAGACATAGCTTTGCAGACGATAATTACGATCGTTTCAGAGAGAAGAGCGGCCAATATGATGATCTGGCTTTAAGTTGAGTCGATAACAAATGACGAATACGGACGGATTTCTTAGGTTTTTACTACATATAAACACTTTTCACATTCTCCCGTGCAACTCCGGGGCTAGTTCTCCTTTCATGCAGAATATTAAGGTCCTAGCTCATGTCCAAGGCACCAAAGCCAGCTAAAAAGTCAATAATCGATACCTAAAACTTGAATTGTACTACTTCTTACTGGCTATTACATCAACTTAGAAGCTTCATCTGTGTTCTACTATGGTGCTTTTAGTGTCTCCGCATATCGCAGCACGCGACATAGCTTTGCAGACGATAAGTACAACGGTTTCAGAGAGAAGAGCGGCCAATGTGACGATCAGGCTTTTAAGTCGATTCGATAACTATTGACGAAAACGGACGGATTACTCAGGTTTTTACTACATATGACCCCTTTTCAAATTCTCCCGTGCAACTCGGCTGCTAGTTCTCCTTTCATGCAGAATCTTAAGGTCCTAGCTCATGTCCAAGGCACCAAAGCCAGCTAAAAAGTCAATAATCAGTAACTAAAACTTGAATTGTACTACTTCTTACTGGCAATTACATCATCTTAGAAGCTTCATCTGTGTTCTACTATGGTCCTTTTATTGTCTCCGCATACCGCAGCACGCGACATAGCTTTGCAGACGATAAGTACAACCGTTTCAGAGAGAAGAGCGGCCAATGTGACGATCTGGCTTTAAGTCGATTCGGTAACAAATGACGAAAACGGACGGATTTCTAGGTTTTTACTACATATGAACACATTCCACATTCTCCCATGCAACTCGGCTGCTAGTCCTCCTTTCATGCAGAATCTTAAGGTCCCATCTCATGTCCAAGTCACCAAAGCCAGCTAAAAAGTCAATAATCGAAACGTAAAACTTGAATTGTACTATATCTTACTCGCTATTACATCAACTTAGAAGCTTCATCTGTTTTCTACTATGGTGCTTTTAGTGTCTCCGCATACCGGAGCACGAGACATAGCTTTGCAGACGATAATTAGGACCGTTTCAGAGAGAAGAGCGGCCAATGTGAAGATCTGGCTTTAAGTCGAGTCGATAACAAATGACGAAAACGGACTGATTTCTCAGGTTTTTACTACATATGAACACTTTTCACATTCTCTCGTGCAACTCGGCAGCTAGTCCTCTTTTCATGCAGAATCTTAAGGTCCTAGCTCATGTCCAAGGAACCAAAGCCTGCTAAAAAATCAATAATCGATACCTAAAACTTGAATTGGTCTACTTCTTACTGGCTATTACATCAACTTAGAAGCTTCATCTGTGTTCTACTATGATGCTTTTAGTGTCTCCGCATACCGCAGCACGCGACATAGCTTTGCAGTCGATAAGTACAACCGTTTTAGACATAAATGCGGCCAATATGACGATCTGGCTTTAAGTGGATTCGATAACAAATGTCGAAAACGGACGGATTTCTAGGTTTTTACTACATATGAACACTTTTCACATTATCCGGTACAACTCGGCTGATAGTCCTCCTTTCATGCAGAATCTTAAGGTCCTAGCTCATGTCAAAGGCACGAAAGCCAGCTAAAAAGTCAATAATCGATACCTAAAACTTGAAATGTGCTACTTCTTACTGGCTATTACATCAACTTAGAAGCTTCATCTGTGTTCTACTGTGGTGGTTTCAGTGTCTCCGCCTACCGCAGCATACGACATAGCTTTGCAGACGATAAGTACAACCGTTTCAGAGAAAAGAGCGGACAATGTGACGATCTGGCTTTAAGTCGATTCGATAACAAATGACGAAAACGGACGGATTTCTAGGTTTTTACTACATATGAACACATTCCACATTCTTCCGTGCAACTCGGCTGCTAGTCCTCCTTTCATGCAGAATCTTAAGGTCCTAGCTCATGTCCAAGGCACCAAAGCCAGCTAAAAAGTCAATAATCGATACCTAAAACTTGAATTGTACTATATCTTACTGGCTATTACATCAACTTAGAAGCTTCATCTGTGTTCTACTATGGTGCTTTTAGTGTCTCCGCATTCCGCAGCACGCGACATAGCTTTGCAGACGATACGTACAATCGTTTCAGAGAGAAGAGCGACCAATGTGACGATCTGGCTTTAAGTCGATTCGATAACAAATGACAAAAACGGACGGATTTCTAGGTTTTTAATTCAACTGAACACTTTTCACATTCTCCCGTGCAACTCGGCTGCTAGTCCTCCTTTCATGCAGAATCTTAAGGTCCTAGCTCATGTCCAAGGCACCAAAGCCAGCTAAAAAGTCAATAATCGAAACCTAAAACTTGAATTGTACTATATCTTACTCGCTATTACATCAACTTAGAAGCTTCATCTGTTTTCTACTATGGTGCTTTTAGTGTCTCCGCATACCGGAGCACGAGACATAGCTTTGCAGACGATAATTAGGACCGTTTCAGAGAGAAGAGCGGCCAATGTGAAGATCTGGCTTTAAGTCGAGTCGATAACAAATGACGAAAACGGACGGATTTCTCAGGTTTTTACTACATATGAACACTTTTCACATTCTCTCGTGCAACTCGGCAGCTAGTCCTCTTTTCATGCAGAATCTTAAGGTCCTAGCTCATGTCCAAGGAACCAAAGCCTGCTAAAAAATCAATAATCGATACCTAAAACTTGAATTGGTCTACTTCTTACTGGCTATTACATCAACTTAGAAGCTTCATCTGTGTTCTACTATGATGCTTTTAGTGTCTCCGCATACCGCAGCACGCGACATAGCTTTGCAGTCGATAAGTACAACCGTTTTAGACATAAATGCGGCCAATATGACGATCTGGCTTTAAGTGGATTCGATAACAAATGTCGAAAACGGACGGATTTCTAGGTTTTTACTACATATGAACACTTTTCACATTATCCGGTACAACTCGGCTGATAGTCCTCCTTTCATGCAGAATCTTAAGGTCCTAGCTCATGTCAAAGGCACGAAAGCCAGCTAAAAAGTCAATAATCGATACCTAAAACTTGAATTGTGCTACTTCTTACTGGCTATTACATCAACTTAGAAGCTTCATCTGAGTTCTACTGTGGTGGTTTCAGTGTCTCCGCCTACCGCAGCATACGACATAGCTTTGCAGACGATAAGTACAACCGTTTCAGAGAAAAGAGCGGACAATGTGACGATCTGGCTTGAAGTCGATTCGATAACAAATGACGAAAACGGACGGATTTCTAGGTTTTTACTACATATGAACACATTCCACATTCTTCCGTGCAACTCGGCTGCTAGTCCTCCTTTCATGCAGAATCTTAAGGTCCTAGCTCATGTCCAAGGCACCAAAGCCAGCTAAAAAGTCAATAATCGATAAATAAAACTTGAATTGGACTACTTCTTACTGGCTATTACATCAACTTAGAACCTTCATCTGTGTTCTACTATGGTGCTTTTAGTGTCTCCGCATACCGCAGCACGCGACATAGCTTTGCAGACGATAAGTACAACCGTTTCAGAGAGAAGAGCAGCCAATGTGACGATCGGGCTTTATGTCGATTCGGTAACAAATGACGAAAACGGACGGATTTCTAGGTTTTTACTAGATATGAACACATCTCACATTCTCCCGTGCAACGCGGCTGCTAGTCCTCCTTTCATGCAGGATCTTAAGGTCCTAGCTCATGTCGAAGGAACCAAAGCCAGCTAAAAAGTCAATAATCGATACCTAAAACTAGAATTGTACTATATCTTACTGGCTATTACATCAACTTAGAAGCTTCATCTGTGTTTTACTATGGTGGTTTTAGTGTCTCCGCATACCGCAGCACGCGACATAGCTTTGCAGACGATAAGTACAACCGTTTTAGACATAAATGCGGCCAATATGACGATTTGGCTTTAAGTGCATTCGATAACAAATGACGAAAACGGACGGATTTCTAGGTTTTTACTACATATGAACACTTTTCACATTCTCCCATACAACTCGGCTGATAGTACTCCTTTCATGCAGAATCTTAAGGTCCTAGCTCATGTCCAAGGCACCAAAGCCAGCTAAAAAGTCAATAATCGATACCTAAAACTTGAATTGTACTATATCTTACTGGCTATTACATCAACGTAGAAGCTTCATCTGTTTTCTACTATGGTGCTTTTAGTGTCTCCGCATACTGGAGCACGAGACATAGCTTTGCAGAAAATAATTACGACCGTTTCAGAGAGAAGAGCGGCCAAAGTGATAATCTGGCTTTAAGTTGAGTCGATAACAAATGACGAAAACGGACGGATTTCTCAGGTTTTTACTACATATGAACACTTTTCACATTCTCCCGTGCAACTCGGCTGCTAGTCCTCCTTTCATGCAGATTCTTAAGGTCCTAGCTCTTGCCCAAGGCACCAAAGCCAGCTAAAAAGTCCATAATCGATACCTAAAACTTGAATTGGTCTACTTCTTACTGGCTATTACATCAACTTAGAAGCTTCATCTGTGTTCTACTATGATGCTTTTAGTGTCTCCGCATACCGCAGCACGCGACATAGCTTTGCAGTCGATAAGTACAACCGTTTTAGACATAAATGCGGCCAATATGACGATCTGGCTTTAAGTGGATTCGATAACAAATGTCGAAAACGGACGGATTTCTAGGTTTTTACTACATATGAACACTTTTCACATTATCCGGTACAACTCGGCTGATAGTCCTCCTTTCATGCAGAATCTTAAGGTCCTAGCTCATGTCAAAGGCACGAAAGCCAGCTAAAAAGTCAATAATCGATACCTAAAACTTGAATTGTACTATATCTTACTGGCTATTACATCAACTTAGAAGCTTCATCTGTGTTCTACTATGGTGCTTTTAGTGTCTCCGCATACCGCAGCACGCGACATAGCTTTGCAGACGATACGTACAATCGTTTCAGAGAGAAGAGCGACCAATGTGACGATCTGGCTTTAAGTCGATTCGATAACAAATGACAAAAACGGACGGATTTCTAGGTTTTTAATTCAACTGAACACTTTTCACATTCTCCCGTGCAACTCGGCTGCTAGTCCTCCTTTCATGCAGAATCTTAAGGTCCTAGCTCATGTCCAAGGCACCAAAGCCAGCTAAAAAGTCAATAATCGATAAATAAAACTTGAATTGGACTACTTCTTACTGGCTATTACATCAACTTAGAACCTTCATCTGTGTTCTACTATGGTGCTTTTAGTGTCTCCGCATACCGCAGCACGCGACATAGCTTTGCAGACGATAAGTACAACCGTTTCAGAGAGAAGAGCAGCCAATGTGACGATCGGGCTTTAAGTCGATTCGGTAACAAATGACGAAAACGGACGGATTTCTAGGTTTTTACTAGATATGAACACTTCTCACATTCTCCCGTGCAACGCGGCTGCTAGTCCTCCTTTCATGCAGGATCTTAAGGTCCTAGCTCATGTCGAAGGAACCAAAGCCAGCTAAAAAGTCAATAATCGATACCTAAAACTAGAATTGTACTATATCTTACTGGCTATTACATCAACTTAGAAGCTTCATCTGTGTTTTACTATGGTGGTTTTAGTGTCTCCGCATACCGCAGCACGCGACATAGCTTTGCAGACGATAAGTACAACCGTTTTAGACATAAATGCGGCCAATATGACGATTTGGCTTTAAGTGCATTCGATAACAAATGACGAAAACGGACGGATTTCTGGGTTTTTACTACATATGAACACTTTTCACATTCTCCCATACAACTCGGCTGATAGTACTCCTTTCATGCAGAATCTTAAGGTCCTAGCTCATGTCCAAGGCACCAAAGCCAGCTAAAAAGTCAATAATCGATACCTAAAACTTGAATTGTACTATATCTTACTGGCTATTACATCAACGTAGAAGCTTCATCTGTTTTCTACTATGGTGCTTTTAGTGTCTCCGCATACTGGAGCACGAGACATAGCTTTGCAGAAAATAATTACGACCGTTTCAGAGAGAAGAGCGGCCAAAGTGATAATCTGGCTTTAAGTTGAGTCGATAACAAATGACGAAAACGGACGGATTTCTCAGGTTTTTACTACATATGAACACTTTTCACTTTCTCCCTTGCAACTCGGCTGCTAGTCCTCCTTTCATGCAGATTCTTAAGGTCCTAGCTCTTGCCCAAGGCACCAAAGCCAGCTAAAAAGTCCATAATCGATACCTAAAACTTGAATTGTACTACTTCTTACTTTCTATTACATTAAATTAGATGCTTCATCTGTGTTTTACTATGGTGGTTTTAGTGTCTCCGCATACCGCAGCACGCGTCATAGCTTTGCAGACGATAAGTACAGCCATTTCAGAGAGAAGAGCGGCCAATGTGGCGATCTGGCTTTAAGTCGATTCGATAACAAATGACGAAAACGGACGGATTTCTCAGGTTTTTACAGCATATGAACACTTTTCACATTCTCCCTTGCAACTCAGCTGCTAGTTCTCCTTTCATGCAGAATCTTAAGGTCCTAGCTCATGTCCAAGGCACCAAAGCCAGCTAAAAAGTCAATAATCGATACCTAAAACTTGAATTGTACTATATCTTACTGGCTATTACATCAACTTAGAAGCTTCATCTGTTTTCTACTATGGTGCTTTTAGTGTCTCCGCATACCGGAGCACGAGACATAGCTTTGCAGACGATAATTATGACCGTTTCAGAGAGAAGAGCGGCCAATGTGAAGATCTGGCTTTAAGTCGAGTCGATAACAAATGACGAAAACGGACGGATTTCTCAGGTTTTTACTACATATGAACACTTTTCACATTCTCCCGTGCAACTCGGCAGCTAGTCCTCCTTTCATGCAGAATCTTAAGTTCCTAGCTCATGTCCACGGAACCAAAGCCAGCTAAAAGTCAATAATCGATACCTAAAACTTGAATTGTACTACTTCTTACTATCTATTACATCAGCTTAGAAGCTTCATCTGTGTTCTACTATGATGCTTTTACTGTCTCCGCATACCGCAGCACGCGACATAGCTTTGCATACGATAAGTACAACCGTTTTAGACATAAATGCGGCCAATGTGACGATCTGGCTTTAAGTCGATTCGATAACAAATGACGAAAACGGACGGATTTCTAGGTTTTTACTACATATGAACACTTTTCACATTCTCCCGTGCAAATAAGCTGCTAGTCCTCCTTTCATGCGGAATCTTAAGGTCCTAGCTCATGTCCAAGGCACCAAAGATAGCTATAAAGTCAATAATCGATACATAAAACTTGAATTGTACTATTTCTTACTGTGTATTACATCAACTTAGAAGCTTCATCTGTGTTCTACTATGATGCTTTTAGTGTCTCCGCATACCGCAGCACGCGACATAGCTTTGCAGACGATAATTACGACCGTTTCAGAGAGAAGAGCGGCCAATATGATGATCTGGCATTAAGTTGAGTCGATAACAAATGACGAATACGGACGGATTTCTTAGGTTTTTACTACATATAAACACTTTTCACATTCTCCCGTGCAACTCCGGGGCTAGTTCTCCTTTCATGCAGAATATTAAGGTCCTAGCTCATGTCCAAGGCACCAAAGCCAGCTAAAAAGTCAATAATCGATACCTAAAACTTAAATTGGACTACTTCTTACTGGCTATTACATCAACTTAGAAGCTTCATCTGTGTTCTACTATAGTGCTTTTAGAGTCTCCGCATACCGCACCACGCGACATAGATTTGCAGACGATAAGTACAACCGTTTCAGAGAGAAGAGCGGCCAATGTGACGATCAGGCTTTTAAGTCGATTCGATAACTATTGACGAAAACGGACGGATTACTCAGGTTTTTACTACATATGAATCCTTTTCAAATTCTCCCGTGCAACTCGGCTGCTAGTCCTCCTTTCATACAGAATCTTAAGGTCCCATCTCATGTCCAAGTCACCAAAGCCAGCTAAAAAGTCAATAATCGAAACGTAAAACTTGAATTGTACTATATCTTACTCGCTATTACATCAACTTAGAAGCTCCATCTGTTTTCTACTATGGTGCTTTTAGTGTCTCCGCATACCGGAGCACGAGACATAGCTTTGCAGACGATAATTAGGACCGTTTCAGAGAGAAGAGCGGCCAATGTGAAGATCTGGCTTTAAGTCGAGTCGATAACAAATGACGAAAACGGACTGATTTCTCAGGTTTTTACTACATATGAACACTTTTCACATTCTCTCGTGCAACTCGGCAGCTAGTCCTCTTTTCATGCAGAATCTTAAGGTCCTAGCTCATGTCCAAGGAACCAAAGCCTGCTAAAAAATCAATAATCGATACCTAAAACTTGAATTGGTCTACTTCTTACTGGCTATTACATCAACTTAGAAGCTTCATCTGTGTTCTACTATGATGCTTTTAGTGTCTCCGCATACCGCAGCACGCGACATAGCTTTGCAGTCGATAAGTACAACCGTTTTAGACATAAATGCGGCCAATATGACGATCTGGCTTTAAGTGGATTCGATAACAAATGTCGAAAACGGACGGATTTCTAGGTTTTTACTACATATGAACACTTTTCACATTATCCGGTACAACTCGGCTGATAGTCCTCCTTTCATGCAGAATCTTAAGGTCCTAGCTCATGTCAAAGGCACGAAAGCCAGCTAAAAAGTCAATAATCGATACCTAAAACTTGAATTGTGCTACTTCTTACTGGCTATTACATCAACTTAGAAGCTTCATCTGTGTTCTACTGTGGTGGTTTCAGTGTCTCCGCCTACCGCAGCATACGACATAGCTTTGCAGACGATAAGTACAACCGTTTCAGAGAAAAGAGCGGACAATGTGACGATCTGGCTTTAAGTCGATTCGATAACAAATGACGAAAACGGACGGATTTCTAGGTTTTTACTACATATGAACACATTCCACATTCTTCCGTGCAACTCGGCTGCTAGTCCTCCTTTCATGCAGAATCTTAAGGTCCTAGCTCATGTCCAAGGCACCAAAGCCAGCTAAAAAGTCAATAATCGATACCTAAAACTTGAATTGTACTATATCTTACTGGCTATTACATCAACTTAGAAGCTTCATCTGTGTTCTACTATGGTGCTTTTAGTGTCTCCGCATACCGCAGCACGCGACATAGCTTTGCAGACGATACGTACAATCGTTTCAGAGAGAAGAGCGACCAATGTGACGATCTGGCTTTAAGTCGATTCGATAACAAATGACAAAAACGGACGGATTTCTAGGTTTTTAATTCAACTGAACACTTTTCACATTCTCCCGTGCAACTCGGCTGCTAGTCCTCCTTTCATGCAGAATCTTAAGGTCCTAGCTCATGTCCAAGGCACCAAAGCCAGCTAAAAAGTCAATAATCGATAAATAAAACTTGAATTGGACTACTTCTTACTGGCTATTACATCAACTTAGAACCTTCATCTGTGTTCTACTATGGTGCTTTTAGTGTCTCCGCATACCGCAGCACGCGACATAGCTTTGCAGACGATAAGTACAACCGTTTCAGAGAGAAGAGCAGCCAATGTGACGATCGGGCTTTAAGTCGATTCGGTAACAAATGACGAAAACGGACGGATTTCTAGGTTTTTACTAGATATGAACACTTCTCACATTCTCCCGTGCAACGCGGCTGCTAGTCCTCCTTTCATGCAGGATCTTAAGGTCCTAGCTCATGTCGAAGGAACCAAAGCCAGCTAAAAAGTCAATAATCGATACCTAAAACTAGAATTGTACTATATCTTACTGGCTATTACATCAACTTAGAAGCTTCATCTGTGTTTTACTATGGTGGTTTTAGTGTCTCCGCATACCGCAGCACGCGACATAGCTTTGCAGACGATAAGTACAACCGTTTTAGACATAAATGCGGCCAATATGACGATTTGGCTTTAAGTGCATTCGATAACAAATGACGAAAACGGACGGATTTCTAGGTTTTTACTACATATGAACACTTTTCACATTCTCCCATACAACTCGGCTGATAGTACTCCTTTCATGCAGAATCTTAAGGTCCTAGCTCATGTCCAAGGCACCAAAGCCAGCTAAAAAGTCAATAATCGATACCTAAAACTTGAATTGTACTATATCTTACTGGCTATTACATCAACTTAGAAGCTTCATCTGTTTTCTACTATGTTGCTTTTAGTGTCTCCGCATACCGGAGCACGAGACATAGCTTTGCAGACGATAATTAGGACCGTTTCAGAGAGAAGAGCGGCCAATGTGAAGATCTGGCTTTAAGTCGAGTCGATAACAAATGACGAAAACGGACGGATTTCTCAGGTTTTTACTACATATGAACACTTTTCACATTCTCCCGTGCAACTCGGCTGCTAGTCCTCCTTTCATGCAGATTCTTAAGGTCCTAGCTCTTGCCCAAGGCACCAAAGCCAGCTAAAAAGTCCATAATCGATACCTAAAACTTGAATTGTACTACTTCTTACTTTCTATTACATTAAATTAGATGCTTTATCTGTGTTTTACTATGGAGGTTTTAGTGTCTCCGCATACCGCAGCACGCGTCATAGCTTTGCAGACGATAAGTACAGCCATTTCAGAGAGAAGAGCGGCCAATGTGGCGATCTGGCTTTAAGTCGATTCGATAACAAATGACGAAAACGGACGGATTTCTCAGGTTTTTACTGCATATGAACACTTTTCACATTCTCCCTTGCAACTCAGCTGCTAGTTCTCCTTTCATGCAGAATCTTAAGGTCCTAGCTCATGTCCAAGGCACCAAAGCCAGCTAAAAAGTCAATAATCGATACCTAAAACTTGAATTGTACTATATCTTACTGGCTATTACATCAACTTAGAAGCTTCATCTGTTTTCTACTATGTTGCTTTTAGTGTCTCCGCATACCGGAGCACGAGACATAGCTTTGCAGACGATAATTAGGACCGTTTCAGAGAGAAGAGATGCCAATGTGAAGATCTTTCTTTAAGTCGAGTCGATAACAAATGACGAAAACGGACGGATTTCTCAGGTTTTTACTACATATGAACACTTTTCACATTCTCCCGTGCAACTCGGCAGCTAGTCCTCCTTTCATGCAGAATCTTAAGTTCCTAGCTCATGTCCACGGAACCAAAGCCAGCTAAAAAGTCAATAATCGATACCTAAAACTTGAATTGTACTACTTCTTACTATCTATTACATCAGCTTAGAAGCTTCATCTGTGTTCTACTATGATGCTTTTACTGTCTCCGCATACCGCAGCACGCGACATAGCTTTGCATACGATAAGTACAACCGTTTTAGACATAAATGCGGCCAATGTGACGATCTGGCTTTAAGTCGATTCGATAACAAATGACGAAAACGGACGGATTTCTAGGTTTTTACTACATATGAACACTTTTCACATTCTCCCGTGCAAATAAGCTGCTAGTCCTCCTTTCATGCGGAATCTTAAGGTCCTAGCTCATGTCCAAGGCACCAAAGATAGCTATAAAGTCAATAATCGATACCTAAAACTTGAATTGTACTATTTCTTACTGTGTATTACATCAACTTAGAAGCTTCATCTGTGTTCTACTATGATGCTTTTAGTGTCTCCGCATACCGCAGCACGCGACATAGCTTTGCAGACGATGAGTACAACCGTTTTAGACATAAATGCGGCCAATATGACGATTTGGCTTTAAGTGCATTCGATAACAAATGACGAAAACGGACGGATTTCTAGGTTTTTACTACATATGAACACTTTTCACAATCTCCCGTACAACGCGGCTGATAGTCCTCCTTTCATGCAGAATCTTAAGGTCCTAGCTCATGTCCAAGGCACCAAAGACAGCTAAAAAGTCAATAATCGATACCTAAAACTTGAATTGTGCTACTTCTTACTGGCTATTAAATCAACCTACAAGCTTCATCTGTGTTATACTATGGATCTTTTAGTGTCTCCGCATACCGCAGCACGCGTCGTAGCTTTGCAGACGATAAGTACAACCGATTCAGAGAGAAGAGCGGCCAATGTGACGATTTGGCTTTAAGTCGATTCGATAACAAATGACGAAAACGGAAGGATTTCTAGGTTTTTACTACATATGAACACATTCCACATTCTCCCGTGCAACTCGGCTGCTAGTCCTCCTTTCATGCAGAATCTTAAGGTCCTAGCTCATGTCCAAGGCACCAAAGCCAGCTAAAAAGTCAATAATCGATACCTAAAACTTGAATTGTACTATATCTTACTGGCTATTACATCAACTTAGAAGCTTCATCTGGTTTCTACTATGGTGCTTTTAGTGTCTCCGCATACTGGAGCACGAGACATAGCTTTGCAGAAGATAATTACGACCGTTTCAGAGAGAAGAGCGGCCAATGTGATAATCTGGCTTTAAGTTGAGTCGATAACAAATGACGAAAACGGACGGATTTCTCAGGTTTTTACTACATATGAACACTTTTCACATTCTCCCGTGCAACTCGGCTGCTAGTCCTCCTTTCATGCAGATTCTTAAGGTCCGAGCTCTTGCCCAAGGCACCAAAGCCAGCTAAAAAGTCCATAATCGATACCTAAAACTTGAATTGTACTACTTCTTACTTTCTATTACATTAAATTAGATGCTTCATCTGTGTTTTACTATGGTGGTTTTAGTGTCTCCGCATACCGCAGCACGCGTCATAGCTTTGCAGACGATAAGTACAGCCATTTCAGAGAGAAGAGCGGCCAATGTGACGATCTGGCTTTAAGTCGATTCGATAACAAATGACAAAAACGGACGGATTTCTAAGGTTTTTACTACATATGAACACTTTTCACATTCTCCCGTGCAACGCGGCTGCTAGTCCTCCTTTCATGCAGAATCTTAAGGTCCTAGCTCATGTCCAAGGCGCCAAAGCCAGCTAAAAAGCCAATAATCGATACCTAAAACTTGAATTGTACTACTTCTTACTGGCTATTACATCAACTTAGAAGCTTCATCTGTGTTCTACTATGGTGCTTTTAGTGTCTCCGCATACCGCAGCACGCGACATAGCTTTGCAGACGATAAGTACAACCGTTTCAGAGAGAAGAGCGGCTAATGTGACGATCTGGCTTTAAGTCGATTCGATAACAAATGACGTAAACGGACGGAATTTTCGGGTTTTTACTGCAAATGAACACTTTTCACACTCTCCCGTGCAACTCGGCTACTAGTCCTCCTTTCATGCAGAATCTTAAGGTCCTAGCTCATGTCCAAGGCACCAAAGCCAGCTAAAAAGTCAATAATCGATACCTAAAAATTGAATTGTACTACTTCTTACTGGCAATTACATCATCTTAGAGGCTTCACCTGTGTTCTACTATGGTCCTTTTAGTGTCTCCGCATACCGCAGCACGCGACATAGCTTTGCAGACGATAAGTACAACCGTTTCAGAGAGAAGAGCGGCCAATGTGACGATCTGGCTTTAAGTCGATTCGATAACAAATGACGAAAACGGACGGATTTCTCAGGTTTTTACTACATATGAACACTTTTCACATTCTCCCGTGCAACTCGGCTGCTAGTCCTCCTTTCATGCAGAATCTTAAGGTCCTAGCTTATGTCCAAGGCACCAAAGCCAGCTAAAAAGTCAATAATCAGTACAAAAACATAGAATTGTACTACTTCTTACTTGCTATTACATCAACTTAGAAGCTTCATCTGTATTCTACTATGGTGCTTTTTGTGTCTCCGCATGCCGCAGCACACGACATAGCTTTGCAGACGATAAGTACAACCGTTTCACACAGTAGAGCGGCCATTGTGACGATCTGGCTTTAAGTCGATTCGATAACAAATGACGAAAACGGACGGATTTCTCAGGTTTTTACTGCATATGAACACTTTTCACATTCTCCCTTGCAACTCAGCTGCTAGTTCTCCTTTCATGCAGAATCTTAAGGTCCTAGCTCATGTCCAAGGCACCAAAGCCAGCTAAAAAGTCAATAATCGATACCTAAAACTTGAATTGTACTATATCTTACTGGCTATTACATCAACTTAGAAGCTTCATCTGTTTTCTACTATGGTGCTTTTAGTGTCTCCGCATACCGGAGCACGAGACATAGCTATGCAGCCGATAATTAGGACCGTTTCAGAGAGAAGAGCGGCCAATGTGAAGATCTGGCTTTAAGTCGAGTCGATAACAAATGACGAAAACGGACGGATTTCTCAGGTTTTTACTACATATGAACACTTTTCACATTCTCCCGTGCAACTCGGCAGCTAGTCCTCCTTTCATGCAGAATCTTAAGTTCCTAGCTCATGTCCACGGAACCAAAGCCAGCTAAAAAGTCAATAATCGATACCTAAAACTTGAATTGTACTACTTCTTACTATCTATTACATCAACTTAGAAGCTTCATCTGTGTTCTACTATGATGCTTTTACTGTCTCCGCATACCGCAGCACGCGACATAGCTTTGCATACGATAAGTACAACCGTTTTAGACATAAATGCGGCCAATGTGACGATCTGGCTTTAAGTCGATTCGATAACAAATGACGAAAACGGACGAATTTCTAGGTTTTTACTACATATGAACACTTTTCACATTCTCCCGTGCAAATAAGCTGCTAGTCCTCCTTTCATGCGGAATCTTAAGGTCCTAGCTCATGTCCAAGGCACCAAAGATAGCTATAAAGTCAATAATCGATACCTAAAACTTGAATTGTACTATTTCTTACTGTGTATTACATCAACTTAGAAGCTTCATCTGTGTTCTACTATGATGCTTTTAGTGTCTCCGCATACCGCAGCACGCGACATAGCTTTGCAGACGATGAGTACAACCGTTTTAGACATAAATGCGGCCAATATGACGATTTGGCTTCAAGTGCATTCGATAACAAATGACGAAAACGGACGGATTTCTAGGTTTTTACTACATATGAACACTTTTCACATTCTCCCGTACAACGCGGCTGATAGTCCTCCTTTCATGCATAATCTTAAGGTCCTAGCTCATGTCCAAGGCACCAAAGCCAGCTAAAAAGTCAATAATCAGTAACTAAAACTTGAATTGTACTACTTCTTACTGGCAATTACATCATCTTAGAAGCTTCATCTGTGTTCTACTATGGTCCTTTTATTGTCTCCGCATACCGCAGCACGCGACATAGCTTTGCAGACGATAAGTACAACCGTTTCAGAGAGAAGAGCGGCCAATGTGACGATCTGGCTTAAAGTCGATTCGGTAACAAATGACGAAAACGGACGGATTTCTAGGTTTTTACTACATATGAACACATTCCACATTCTCCCATGCAACTCGGCTGCTAGTCCTCCTTTCATGCAGAATCTTAAGGTCCCATCTCATGTCCAAGTCACCAAAGCCAGCTAAAAAGTCAATAATCGAAACGTAAAACTTGAATTGTACTATATCTTACTCGCTATTACATCAACTTAGAAGCTTCATCTGTTTTCTACTATGGTGCTTTTAGTGTCTCCGCATACCGGAGCACGAGACATAGCTTGGCAGACGATAATTAGGACCGTTTCAGAGAGAAGAGCGGCCAATGTGAAGATCTGGCTTTAAGTCGAGTCGATAACAAATGACGAAAACGGACTGATTTCTCAGGTTTTTACTACATATGAACACTTTTCACATTCTCTCGTGCAACTCGGCAGCTAGTCCTCTTTTCATGCAGAATCTTAAGGTCCTAGCTCATGTCCAAGGAACCAAAGCCTGCTAAAAAATCAATAATGGATACCTAAAACTTGAATTGGTCTACTTCTTACTGGCTATTACATCAACTTAGAAGCTTCATCTGTGTTCTACTATGATGCTTTTAGTGTCTCCGCATACCGCAGCACGCGACATAGCTTTGCAGTCGATAAGTACAACCGTTTTAGACATAAATGCGGCCAATATGACGATCTGGCTTTAAGTGGATTCGATAACAAATGTCGAAAACGGACGGATTTCTAGGTTTTTACTACATATGAACACTTTTCACATTATCCGGTACAACTCGGCTGATAGTCCTCCTTTCATGCAGAATCTTAAGGTCCTAGCTCATGTCAAAGGCACGAAAGCCAGCTAAAAAGTCAATAATCGATACCTAAAACTTGAATTGTGCTACTTCTTACTGGCTATTACATCAACTTAGAAGCTTCATCTGTGTTCTACTGTGGTGGTTTCAGTGTCTCCGCCTACCGCAGCATACGACATAGCTTTGCAGACGATAAGTACAACCGTTTCAGAGAAAAGAGCGGACAATGTGACGATCTGGCTTTAAGTCGATTCGATAACAAATGACGAAAACGGACGGATTTCTAGGTTTTTACTACATATGAACACATTCCACATTCTTCCGTGCAACTCGGCTGCTAGTCCTCCTTTCATGCAGAATCTTAAGGTCCTAGCTCATGTCCAAGGCACCAAAGCCAGCTAAAAAGTCAATAATCGATACCTAAAACTTGAATTGTACTATATCTTACTGGCTATTACATCAACTTAGAAGCTTCATCTGTGTTCTACTATGGTGCTTTTAGTGTCTCCGCATACCGCAGCACGCGACATAGCTTTGCAGACGATACGTACAATCGTTTCAGAGAGAAGTGCGACCAATGTGACGATCTGGCTTTAAGTCGATTCGATAACAAATGACAAAAACGGACGGATTTCTAGGTTTTTAATTCAACTGAACACTTTTCACATTCTCCCGTGCAACTCGGCTGCTAGTCCTCCTTTCATGCAGAATCTTAAGGTCCTAGCTCATGTCCAAGGCACCAAAGCCAGCTAAAAAGTCAATAATCGATAAATAAAACTTGAATTGGACTACTTCTTACTGGCTATTACATCAACTTAGAACCTTCATCTGTGTTCTACTATGGTGCTTTTAGTGTCTCCGCATACCGCAGCACGCGACATAGCTTTGCAGACGATAAGTACAACCGTTTCAGAGAGAAGAGCAGCCAATGTGACGATCGGGCTTTAAGTCGATTCGGTAACAAATGACGAAAACGGACGGATTTCTAGGTTTTTACTAGATATGAACACTTCTCACATTCTCCCGTGCAACGCGGCTGCTAGTCCTCCTTTCATGCAGGATCTTAAGGTCCTAGCTCATGTCGAAGGAACCAAAGCCAGCTAAAAAGTCAATAATCGATACCTAAAACTAGAATTGTACTATATCTTACTGGCTATTACATCAACTTAGAAGCTTCATCTGTGTTTTACTATGGTGGTTTTAGTGTCTCCGCATACCGCAGCACGCGACATAGCTTTGCAGACGATAAGTACAACCGTTTTAGACATAAATGCGGCCAATATGACGATTTGGCTTTAAGTGCATTCGATAACAAATGACGAAAACGGACGGATTTCTAGGTTTTTACTACATATGAACACTTTTCACATTCTCCCATACAACTCGGCTGATAGTACTCCTTTCATGCAGAATCTTAAGGTCCTAGCTCATGTCCAAGGCACCAAAGCCAGCTAAAAAGTCAATAATCGATACCTAAAACTTGAATTGTACTATATCTTACTGGCTATTACATCAACGTAGAAGCTTCATCTGTTTTCTACTATGGTGCTTTTAGTGTCTCCACATACTGGAGCACGAGACATAGCTTTGCAGAAAATAATTACGACCGTTTCAGAGAGAAGAGCGGCCAAAGTGATAATCTGGCTTTAAGTTGAGTCGATAACAAATGACGAAAACGGACGGATTTCTCAGGTTTTTACTACATATGAACACTTTTCACATTCTCCCGTGCAACTCGGCTGCTAGTCCTCCTTTCATGCAGATTCTTAAGGTCCTAGCTCTTGCCCAAGGCACCAAAGCCAGCTAAAAAGTCCATAATCGATACCTAAAACTTGAATTGTACTACTTCTTACTTTCTATTACATTAAATTAGATGCTTCATCTGTGTTTTACTATGGTGGTTTTAGTGTCTCCGCATACCGCAGCACGCGTCATAGCTTTGCAGACGATAAGTACAGCCATTTCAGAGAGAAGAGCGGCCAATGTGGCGATCTGGCTTTAAGTCGATTCGATAACAAATGACGAAAACGGACGGATTTCTCAGGTTTTTACTGCATATGAACACTTTTCACATTCTCCCTTGCAACTCAGCTGCTAGTTCTCCTTTCATGCAGAATCTTAAGGTCCTAGCTCATGTCCAAGGCACCAAAGCCAGCTAAAAAGTCAATAATCGATACCTAAAACTTGAATTGTACTATATCTTACTGGCTATTACATCAACGTAGAAGCTTCATCTGTTTTCTACTATGGTGCTTTTAGTGTCTCCGCATACCGGAGCACGAGACATAGCTTTGCAGACGATAATTAGGACCGTTTCAGAGAGAAGAGCGGCCAATGTGAAGATCTGGCTTTAAGTCGAGTCGATAACAAATGACGAAAACGGACGGATTTCTCAGGTTTTTACTACATATGAACACTTTTCACATTCTCCCGTGCAACTCGGCAGCTAGTCCTCCTTTCATGCAGAATCTTAAGTTCCTAGCTCATGTCCACGGAACCAAAGCCAGCTAAAAAGTCAATAATCGATACCTAAAACTTGAATTGTACTACTTCTTACTATCTATTACATCAGCTTAGAAGCTTCATCTGTGTTCTACTATGATGCTTTTACTGTCTCCGCATACCGCAGCACGCGACATAGCTTTGCATACGATAAGTACAACCGTTTTAGACATAAATGCGGCCAATGTGACGATCTGGCTTTAAGTCGATTCGATAACAAATGACGAAAACGGACGGATTTCTAGGTTTTTACTACATATGAACACTTTTCACATTCTCCCGTGCAAATAAGCTGCTAGTCCTCCTTTCATGCGGAATCTTAAGGTCCTAGCTCATGTCCAAGGCACCAAAGATAGCTATAAAGTCAATAATCGATACCTAAAACTTGAATTGTACTATTTCTTACTGTGTATTACATGAACTTAGAAGCTTCATCTGTGTTCTACTATGATGCTTTTAGTGTCTCCGCATACCGCAGCACGCGACATAGCTTTGCAGACGATGAGTACAACCGTTTTAGACATAAATGCGGCCAATATGACGATTTGGCTTTAAGTGCATTCGATAACAAATGACGAAAACGGACGGATTTCTAGGTTTTTACTACATATGAACACTTTTCACATTCTCCCGTACAACGCGGCTGATAGTCCTCCTTTCATGCAGAATCTTAAGGTCCTAGCTCATGTCCAAGGCACCAAAGACAGCTAAAAAGTCAATAATCGATACCTAAAACTTGAATTGTGCTACTTCTTACTGGCTATTAAATCAACTTACAAGCTTCATCTGTGTTATACTATGGATCTTTTAGTGTCTCCGCATACCGCAGCACGCGTCGTAGCTTTGCAGACGATAAGTACAACCGATTCAGAGAGAAGAGCGGCCAATGTGACGATTTGGCTTTAAGTCGATTCGATAACAAATGACGAAAACGGAAGGATTTCTAGGTTTTTACTACATATGAACACATTCCACATTCTCCCGTGCAACTCGGCTGCTAGTCCTCCTTTCATGCAGAATCTTAAGGTCCTAGCTCATGTCCAAGGCACCAAAGCCAGCTAAAAAGTCAATAATCGATACCTAAAACTTGAATTGTACTATACCTTACTGGCTATTACATCAACTTAGAAGCTTCATCTGGTTTCTACTATGGTGCTTTTAGTGTCTCCGCATACTGGAGCACGAGACATAGCTTTGCAGAAGATAATTACGACCGTTTCAGAGAGAAGAGCGGCCAATGTGATAATCTGGCTTTAAGTTGAGTCGATAACAAATGACGAAAACGGACGGATTTCTCAGGTTTTTACTACATATGAACACTTTTCACATTCTCCCGTGCAACTCGGCTGCTAGTCCTCCTTTCATGCAGATTCTTAAGGTCCGAGCTCTTGCCCAAGGCACCAAAGCCAGCTAAAAAGTCCATAATCGATACCTAAAACTTGAATTGTACTACTTCTTACTTTCTATTACATTAAATTAGATGCTTCATCTGTGTTTTACTATGGTGGTTTTAGTGTCTCCGCATACCGCAGCACGCGTCATAGCTTTGCAGACGGTAAGTACAGCCATTTCAGAGAGAAGAGCGTCCAATGTGACGATCTGGCTTTAAGTCGATTCGATAACAAATGACAAAAACGGACGGATTTCTAAGGTTTTTACTACATATGAACACTTTTCACATTCTCCCGTGCAACGCGGCTGCTAGTCCTCCTTTCATGCAGAATCTTAAGGTCCTAGCTCATGTCCAAGGCACCAAAGCCAGCTAAAAAGTCAATAATCGATACCTAAAAATTGAATTGTACTACTTCTTACTGGCAATTACATCATCCTAGAGGCTTCACCTGTGTTCTACTACGGTCCTTTTAGTGTCTCCGCATACCGCAGCACGCGACATAGCTTTGCAGACGATAAGTACAACCGTTTCAGAGAGAAGAGCGGCTAATGTGACGATCTGGCTTTAAGTCGATTCGATAACAAATGACGTAAACGGACGGATTTTTCGGGTTTTTACTGCAAATGAACACTTTTCACACTCTCCCGTGCAACTCGGCTACTAGTCCTCCTTTCATGCAGAATCTTAAGGTCCTAGCTCATGTCCAAGGCACCAAAGCCAGCTAAAAAGTCAATAATCGATACCTAAAAATTGAATTGTACTACTTCTTACTGGCAATTACATCATCTTAGAGGCTTCACCTGTGTTCTACTATGGTCCTTTTAGTGTCTCCGCATACCGCAGCACGCGACATAGCTTTGCAGACGATAAGTACAACCGTTTCAGAGAGAAGAGCGGCCAATGTGACGATCTGGCTTTAAGTCGATTCGATAACAAATGACGAAAACGGACGGATTTCTCAGGTTTTTACTACATATGAACACTTTTCACATTCTCCCGTGCAACTCGGCTGCTAGTCCTCCTTTCATGCAGAATCTTAAGGTCCTAGCTTATGTCCAAGGCACCAAAGCCAGCTAAAAAGTCAATAATCAGTACAAAAACATAGAATTGTACTACTTCTTACTTGCTATTACATCAACTTAGAAGCTTCATCTGTATTCTACTATGGTGCTTTTTGTGTCTCCGCATGCCGCAGCACACGACATAGCTTTGCAGACGATAAGTACAACCGTTTCACACAGTAGAGCGGCCATTGTGACGATCTGGCTTTAAGTCGATTCGATAACAAATGACGAAAACGGACGGATTTCTCAGGTTTTTACTGCATATGAACACTTTTCACATTCTCCCTTGCAACTCAGCTGCTAGTTCTCCTTTCATGCAGAATCTTAAGGTCCTAGCTCATGTCCAAGGCACCAAAGCCAGCTAAAAAGTCAATAATCGATACCTAAAACTTGAATTGTACTATATCTTACTGGCTATTACATCAACTTAGAAGCTTCAACTGTGTTCTACTATGATGCTTTTACTGTCTCCGCATACCGCAGCACGCGACATAGCTTTGCATGCGATAAGTACAACCGTTTTAGACATAAATGCGGCCAATGTGACGATCTGGCTTTAAGTCGATTCGATAACAAATGACGAAAACGGACGGATTTCTCAGGTTTTTACTACATATGAACACTTTTCACATTCTCCCGTGCAACGCGGCTGCTAGTCCTCCTTTCATGCAGAATCTTAAGGTCCTAGCTCATGTCCAAGGCGCCAAAGCCAGCTAAAAAGCCAATAATCGATACCTAAAACTTGAATTGTACTACTTCTTACTGGCTATTACATCAACTTAGAAGCTTCATCTGTGTTCTACTATGGTGCTTTTAGTGTCTCCGCATACCGCAGCACGCGACATAGCTTTGCAGACGATAAGTACAACCGTTTCAGAGAGAAGAGCGGCTAATGTGACGATCTGGCTTTAAGTCGATTCGATAACAAATGACGTAAACGGACGGATTTTTCGGGTTTTTACTGCAAATGAACACTTTTCACACTCTCCCGTGCAACTCGGCTGCTAGTCCTCCTTTCATGCAGAATCTTAAGGTCCTAGCTCATGTCCAAGGCACCAAAGCCAGCTAAAAAGTCAATAATCGATACCTAAAAATTGAATTGTACTACTTCTTACTGGCAATTACATCATCCTAGAGGCTTCACCTGTGTTCTACTATGGTCCTTTTAGTGTCTCCGCATACCGCAGCACGCGACATAGCTTTGCAGACGATAAGTACAACCGTTTCAGAGAGAAGAGCGGCCAATGTGACGATCTGGCTTTAAGTCGATTCGATAACAAATGACGAAAACGGACGGATTTCTCAGGTTTTTACTACATATGAACACTTTTCACATTCTCCCGTGCAACTCGGCTGCTAGTCCTCCTTTCATGCAGAATCTTAAGGTCCTAGCTTATGTCCAAGGCACCAAAGCCAGCTAAAAAGTCAATAATCAGTACAAAAACATAGAATTGTACTACTTCTTACTTGCTATTACATCAACTTAGAAGCTTCATCTGTATTCTACTATGGTGCTTTTTGTGTCTCCGCATGCCGCAGCACACGACATAGCTTTGCAGACGATAAGTACAACCGTTTCACACAGTAGAGCGGCCATTGTGACGATCTGGCTTTAAGTCGATTCGATAACAAATGACGAAAACGGACGGATTTCTCAGGTTTTTACTGCATATGAACACTTTTCACATTCTCCCTTGCAACTCAGCTGCTAGTTCTCCTTTCATGCAGAATCTTAAGGTCCTAGCTCATGTCCAAGGCACCAAAGCCAGCTAAAAAGTCAATAATCGATACCTAAAACTTGAATTGTACTATATCTTACTGGCTATTACATCAACTTAGAAGCTTCATCTGTTTTCTACTATGGTGCTTTTAGTGTCTCCGCATACCGGAGCACGAGACATAGCTATGCAGCCGATAATTAGGACCGTTTCAGAGAGAAGAGCGGCCAATGTGAAGATCTGGCTTTAAGTCGAGTCGATAACAAATGACGAAAACGGACGGATTTCTCAGGTTTTTACTACATATGAACACTTTTCACATTCTCCCGTGCAACGCGGCTGCTAGTCCTCCTTTCATGCAGAATCTTAAGGTCCTAGCTCATGTCCAAGGCACCAAAGCCAGCTAAAAAGTCAATAATCGATACCTAAAAATTGAATTGTACTACTTCTTACTGGCAATTACATCATCCTAGAGGCTTCACCTGTGTTCTACTACGGTCCTTTTAGTGTCTCCGCATACCGCAGCACGCGACATAGCTTTGCAGACGATAAGTACAACCGTTTCAGAGAGAAGAGCGGCTAATGTGACGATCTGGCTTTAAGTCGATTCGATAACAAATGACGTAAACGGACGGATTTTTCGGGTTTTTACTGCAAATGAACACTTTTCACACTCTCCCGTGCAAATAAGCTGCTAGTCCTCCTTCCATGCGGAATCTTAAGGTCCTAGCTCATGTCCAAGGCACCAAAGATAGCTATAAAGTCAATAATCGATACCTAAAACTTGAATTGTACTATTTCTTACTGTGTATTACATCAACTTAGAAGCTTCATCTGTGTTCTACTATGATGCTTTTAGTGTCTCCGCATACCGCAGCACGCGACATAGCTTTGCAGACGATGAGTACAAACGTTTTAGACATAAATGCGGCCAATATGACGATTTGGCTTTAAGTGCATTCGATAACAAATGACGAAAACGGACGGATTTCTAGGTTTTTACTACATATGAACACTTTTCACATTCTCCCGTACAACGCGGCTGATAGTCCTCCTTTCATGCAGAATCTTAAGGTCCTAGCTCATGTCCAAGGCACCAAAGACAGCTAAAAAGTCAATAATCGATACCTAAAACTTGAATTGTGCTACTTCTTACTGGCTATTACATCAACTTACAAGCTTCATCTGTGTTATACTATGGATCTTTTAGTGTCTCCGCATACCGCAGCACGCGACATAGCTTTGCAGACCATAAGTACAACCGATTCAGAGAGAAGAGCGGCCAATGTGACGATTTGGCTGTAAGTCGATTCGATAACAAATGACGAAAACGGAAGGATTTCTAGGTTTTTACTACATATGAACACATTCCACATTCTCCCGTGCAACTCGGCTGCTAGTCCTCCTTTCATGCAGAATCTTAAGGTCCTAGCTCATGTCCAAGGCACCAAAGCCAGCTAAGAAGTCAATAATCGATATCTAAAACTTGAATTGTACTATATCTTACTGGCTATTACATCAACTTAGAAGCTTCATCTGGTTTCTACTATGGTGCTTTTAGTGTCTCCGCATACTGGAGCACGAGACATAGCTTTGCAGAAGATAATTACGACCGTTTCAGAGAGAAGAGCGGCCAATGTGATAATCTGGCTTTAAGTTGAGTCGATAACAAATGACGAAAACGGACGGATTTCTCAGGTTTTTACTACATATGAACACTTTTCACATTCTCCCGTGCAACTCGGCTGCTAGTCCTCCTTTCATGCAGATTCTTAAGGTCCTAGCTCTTGCCCAAGGCACCAAAGCCAGCTAAAAAGTCCATAATCGATACCTAAAACTTGAATTGTACTACTTCTTACTTTCTATTACATTAAATTAGATGCTTCATCTGTGTTTTACTATGGTGGTTTTAGTGTCTCCGCATACCGCAGCACGCGTCATAGCTTTGCAGACGATAAGTACAGCCATTTCAGAGAGAAGAGCGGCCAATGTGACAATCTGGCTTTAAGTCGATTCGATAACAAATGACGAAAACGGACGGATTTCTAAGGTTTTTACTACATATGAACACTTTTCACATTCTCCCGTGCAACGCGGCTGCTAGTCCTCCTTTCATGCAGAATCTTAAGGTCCTAGCTCATGTCCAAGGCGCCAAAGCCAGCTAAAAAGCCAATAATCGATACCTAAAACTTGAATTGTACTACTTCTTACTGGCTATTACATCAACTTAGAAGCTTCATCTGTGTTCTACTATGGTGCTTTTAGTGTCTCCGCATACCGCAGCACGCGACATAGCTTTGCAGACGATAAGTACAACCGTTTCAGAGAGAAGAGCGGCTAATGTGACGATCTGGCTTTAAGTCGATTCGATATCAAATGACGTAAACGGACGGATTTTTCGGGTTTTTACTCCAAATGAACACTTTTCACACTCTCCCGTGCAACTCGGCTGCTAGTCCTCCTTTCATGCAGAATCTTAAGGTCCTAGCTCATGTCCAAGGCACCAAAGCCAGCTAAAAAGTCAATAATCGATACCTAAAAATTGAATTGTACTACTTCTTACTGGCAATTACATCATCTTAGAGGCTTCACCTGTGTTCTACTATGGTCCTTTTAGTGTCTCCGCATACCGCAGCACGCGACATAGCTTTGCAGACGATAAGTACAACCGTTTCAGAGAGAAGAGCGGCCAATGTGACGATCTGGCTTTAAGTCGATTCGATAACAAATGACGAAAACGGACGGATTTCTCAGGTTTTTACTACATATGAACACTTTTCACATTCTCCCGTGCAACTCGGCTGCTAGTCCTCCTTTCATGCAGAATCTTAAGGTCCTAGCTTATGTCCAAGGCACCAAAGCCAGCTAAAAAGTCAATAATCAGTACAAAAACATAGAATTGTACTACTTCTTACTTGCTATTACATCAACTTAGAAGCTTCATCTGTATTCTACTATGGTGCTTTTTGTGTCTCCGCATGCCGCAGCACACGACATAGCTTTGCAGACGATAAGTACAACCGTTTCACACAGTAGAGCGGCCATTGTGACGATCTGGCTTTAAGTCGATTCGATAACAAATGACGAAAACGGACGGATTTCTCAGGTTTTTACTGCATATGAACACTTTTCACATTCTCCCTTGCAACTCAGCTGCTAGTTCTCCTTTCATGCAGAATCTTAAGGTCCTAGCTCATGTCCAAGGCACCAAAGCCAGCTAAAAAGTCAATAATCGATACCTAAAACTTGAATTGTACTATATCTTACTGGCTATTACATCAACTTAGAAGCTTCATCTGTTTTCTACTATGGTGCTTTTAGTGTCTTCGCATACCGGAGCACGAGACATAGCTATGCAGCCGATAATTAGGACCGTTTCAGAGAGAAGAGCGGCCAATGTGTAGATCTGGCTTTAAGTCGAGTCGATAACAAATGACGAAAACGGACGGATTTCTCAGGTTTTTACTACATATGAACACTTTTCACATTCTCCCGTGCAACTCGGCAGCTAGTCCTCCTTTCATGCAGAATCTTAAGTTCCTAGCTCATGTCCACGGAACCAAAGCCAGCTAAAAAGTCAATAATCGATACCTAAAACTTGAATTGTACTACTTCTTACTATCTATTACATCAACTTAGAAGCTTCATCTGTGTTCTACTATAATGCTTTTAATGTCTCCGCATACCGCAGCACGCGACGTAGCTTTGCATACGATAAGTACAACCGTTTTAGACATAAATGCGGCCAATGTGACGATCTGGCTTTAAGTCGATTCGATAACAAATGACGAAAACGGACGGATTTCTAGGTTTTTACTACATATGAACACTTTTCACATTCTCCCGTGCAAATAAGCTGCTAGTCCTCCTTTCATGCGGAATCTTAAGGTCCTAGCTCATGTCCAAGGCACCAAAGATAGCTATAAAGTCAATAATCGATACCTAAAACTTGAATTGTACTATTTCTTACTGTGTATTACATCAACTTAGAAGCTTCATCTGTGTTCTACTATGATGCTTTTAGTGTCTCCGCATACCGCAGCACGCGACATAGCTTTGCAGACGATGAGTACAAACGTTTTAGACATAAATGCGGCCAATATGACGATTTGGCTTTAAGTGCATTCGATAACAAATGACGAAAACGGACGGATTTCTAGGTTTTTACTACATATGAACACTTTTCACATTCTCCCGTACAACGCGGCTGATAGTCCTCCTTTCATGCAGAATCTTAAGGTCCTAGCTCATGTCCAAGGCACCAAAGACAGCTAAAAAGTCAATAATCGATACCTAAAACTTGAATTGTGCTACTTCTTACTGGCTATTACATCAACTTACAAGCTTCATCTGTGTTATACTATGGATCTTTTAGTGTCTCCGCATACCGCAGCACGCGACATAGCTTTGCAGACCATAAGTACAACCGATTCAGAGAGAAGAGCGGCCAATGTGACGATTTGGCTGTAAGTCGATTCGATAACAAATGACGAAAACGGAAGGATTTCTAGGTTTTTACTACATATGAACACATTCCACATTCTCCCGTGAAACTCGGCTGCTAGTCCTCCTTTCATGCAGAATCTTAAGGTCCTAGCTCATGTCCAAGGCACCAAAGACAGCTAAAAAGTCAATAATCGATACCTAAAACTTGAATTGTACTACTTCTTACTGGCTATTACATCAACTTAGAAGCTTCATCTGTGTTCTACTATGGTGCTTTTAGTGTCTCCGCATACCGCAGCACGCGACATAGCTTTGCAGACGATAAGTACAACCGTTTCAGAGAGAAGAGCGGCTAATGTGACGATCTGGCTTTAAGTCGAGTCGATAACAAATGACGAAAACGGACGGATTTCTCAGGTTTTTACTACATATGAACACTTTTCACATTCTCCCGTGCAACTCGGCAGCTAGTCCTCCTTTCATGCAGAATCTTAAGTTCCTAGCTCATGTCCACGGAACCAAAGCCAGCTAAAAAGTCAATAATCGATACCTAAAACTTGAATTGTACTACTTCTTACTATCTATTACATCAACTTAGAAGCTTCATCTGTGTTCTACTATAATGCTTTTAATGTCTCCGCATACCGCAGCACGCGACGTAGCTTTGCATACGATAAGTACAACCGTTTTAGACATAAATGCGGCCAATGTGACGATCTGGCTTTAAGTCGATTCGATAACAAATGACGAAAACGGACGGATTTCTAGGTTTTTACTACATATGAACACTTTTCACATTCTCCCGTGCAAATAAGCTGCTAGTCCTCCTTTCATGCGGAATCTTAAGGTCCTAGCTCATGTCCAAGGCACCAAAGATAGCTATAAAGTCAATAATCGATACCTAAAACTTGAATTGTACTATTTCTTACTGTGTATTACATCAACTTAGAAGCTTCATCTGTGTTCTACTATGATGCTTTTAGTGTCTCCGCATACCGCAGCACGCGACATAGCTTTGCAGACGATGAGTACAAACGTTTTAGACATAAATGCGGCCAATATGACGATTTGGCTTTAAGTGCATTCGATAACAAATGACGAAAACGGACGGATTTCTAGGTTTTTACTACATATGAACACTTTTCACATTCTCCCGTACAACGCGGCTGATAGTCCTCCTTTCATGCAGAATCTTAAGGTCCTAGCTCATGTCCAAGGCACCAAAGACAGCTAAAAAGTCAATAATCGATACCTAAAACTTGAATTGTGCTACTTCTTACTGGCTATTACATCAACTTACAAGCTTCATCTGTGTTATACTATGGATCTTTTAGTGTCTCCGCATACCGCAGCACGCGACATAGCTTTGCAGACCATAAGTACAACCGATTCAGAGAGAAGAGCGGCCAATGTGACGATTTGGCTGTAAGTCGATTCGATAACAAATGACGAAAACGGAAGGATTTCTAGGTTTTTACTACATATGAACACATTCCACATTCTCCCGTGAAACTCGGCTGCTAGTCCTCCTTTCATGCAGAATCTTAAGGTCCTAGCTCATGTCCAAGGCACCAAAGCCAGCTAAGAAGTCAATAATCGATATCTAAAACTTGAATTGTACTATATCTTACTGGCTATTACATCAACTTAGAAGCTTCATCTGGTTTCTACTATGATGCTTTTAGTGTCTCCGCATACCGCAGCACGCGACATAGCTTTGCAGACGATGAGTACAAACGTTTTAGACATAAATGCGGCCAATATGACGATTTGGCTTTAAGTGCATTCGATAACAAATGACGAAAACGGACGGATTTCTAGGTTTTTACTACATATGAACACTTTTCACATTCTCCCGTACAACGCGGCTGATAGTCCTCCTTTCATGCAGAATCTTAAGGTCCTAGCTCATGTCCAAGGCACCAAAGACAGCTAAAAAGTCAATAATCGATACCTAAAACTTGAATTGTACTACTTCTTACTGGCTATTACATCAACTTAGAAGCTTCATCTGTGTTCTACTATGGTGCTTTTAGTGTCTCCGCATACCGCAGCACGCGACATAGCTTTGCAGACGATAAGTACAACCGTTTCAGAGAGAAGAGCGGCTAATGTGACGATCTGGCTTTAAGTCGATTCGATATCAAATGACGTAAACGGACGGATTTTTCGGGTTTTTACTCCAAATGAACACTTTTCACACTCTCCCGTGCAACTCGGCTGCTAGTCCTCCTTTCATGCAGAATCTTAAGGTCCTAGCTCATGTCCAAGGCACCAAAGCCAGCTAAAAAGTCAATAATCGATACCTAAAAATTGAATTGTACTACTTCTTACTGGCAATTACATCATCTTAGAGGCTTCACCTGTGTTCTACTATGGTCCTTTTAGTGTCTCCGCATACCGCAGCACGCGACATAGCTTTGCAGACGATAAGTACAACCGTTTCAGAGAGAAGAGCGGCCAATGTGACGATCTGGCTTTAAGTCGATTCGATAACAAATGACGAAAACGGACGGATTTCTCAGGTTTTTACTACATATGAACACTTTTCACATTCTCCCGTGCAACTCGGCTGCTAGTCCTCCTTTCATGCAGAATCTTAAGGTCCTAGCTTATGTCCAAGGCACCAAAGCCAGCTAAAAAGTCAATAATCAGTACAAAAACATAGAATTGTACTACTTCTTACTTGCTATTACATCAACTTAGAAGCTTCATCTGTATTCTACTATGGTGCTTTTTGTGTCTCCGCATGCCGCAGCACACGACATAGCTTTGCAGACGATAAGTACAACCGTTTCACACAGTAGAGCGGCCATTGTGACGATCTGGCTTTAAGTCGATTCGATAACAAATGACGAAAACGGACGGATTTCTCAGGTTTTTACTGCATATGAACACTTTTCACATTCTCCCTTGCAACTCAGCTGCTAGTTCTCCTTTCATGCAGAATCTTAAGGTCCTAGCTCATGTCCAAGGCACCAAAGCCAGCTAAAAAGTCAATAATCGATACCTAAAACTTGAATTGTACTATATCTTACTGGCTATTACATCAACTTAGAAGCTTCATCTGTTTTCTACTATGGTGCTTTTAGTGTCTTCGCATACCGGAGCACGAGACATAGCTATGCAGCCGATAATTAGGACCGTTTCAGAGAGAAGAGCGGCCAATGTGTAGATCTGGCTTTAAGTCGAGTCGATAACAAATGACGAAAACGGACGGATTTCTCAGGTTTTTACTACATATGAACACTTTTCACATTCTCCCGTGCAACTCGGCAGCTAGTCCTCCTTTCATGCAGAATCTTAAGTTCCTAGCTCATGTCCACGGAACCAAAGCCAGCTAAAAAGTCAATAATCGATACCTAAAACTTGAATTGTACTACTTCTTACTATCTATTACATCAACTTAGAAGCTTCATCTGTGTTCTACTATAATGCTTTTAATGTCTCCGCATACCGCAGCACGCGACGTAGCTTTGCATACGATAAGTACAACCGTTTTAGACATAAATGCGGCCAATGTGACGATCTGGCTTTAAGTCGATTCGATAACAAATGACGAAAACGGACGGATTTCTAGGTTTTTACTACATATGAACACTTTTCACATTCTCCCGTGCAAATAAGCTGCTAGTCCTCCTTTCATGCGGAATCTTAAGGTCCTAGCTCATGTCCAAGGCACCAAAGATAGCTATAAAGTCAATAATCGATACCTAAAACTTGAATTGTACTATTTCTTACTGTGTATTACATCAACTTAGAAGCTTCATCTGTGTTCTACTATGATGCTTTTAGTGTCTCCGCATACCGCAGCACGCGACATAGCTTTGCAGACGATGAGTACAAACGTTTTAGACATAAATGCGGCCAATATGACGATTTGGCTTTAAGTGCATTCGATAACAAATGACGAAAACGGACGGATTTCTAGGTTTTTACTACATATGAACACTTTTCACATTCTCCCGTACAACGCGGCTGATAGTCCTCCTTTCATGCAGAATCTTAAGGTCCTAGCTCATGTCCAAGGCACCAAAGACAGCTAAAAAGTCAATAATCGATACCTAAAACTTGAATTGTGCTACTTCTTACTGGCTATTACATCAACTTAGAAGCTTCATCTGTGTTATACTATGGATCTTTTAGTGTCTCCGCATACCGCAGCACGCGACATAGCTTTGCAGACCATAAGTACAACCGATTCAGAGAGAAGAGCGGCCAATGTGACGATTTGGCTGTAAGTCGATTCGATAACAAATGACGAAAACGGAAGGATTTCTAGGTTTTTACTACATATGAACACATTCCACATTCTCCCGTGAAACTCGGCTGCTAGTCCTCCTTTCATGCAGAATCTTAAGGTCCTAGCTCATGTCCAAGGCACCAAAGCCAGCTAAGAAGTCAATAATCGATATCTAAAACTTGAATTGTACTGTATCTTACTGGCTATTACATCAACTTAGAAGCTTCATCTGGTTTCTACTATGGTGCTTTTAGTGTCTCCGCATACTGGAGCACGAGACATAGCTTTGCAGAAGATAATTACGACCGTTTCAGAGAGAAGAGCGGCCAATGTGATAATCTGGCTTTAAGTTGAGTCGATAACAAATGACGAAAACGGACGGATTTCTCAGGTTTTTACTACATATGAACACTTTTCACATTCACCCGTGCAACTCGGCTGCTAGTCCTCCTTTCATGCAGATTCTTAAGGTCCTAGCTCTTGCCCAAGGCACCAAAGCCAGCTAAAAAGTCCATAATCGATACCTAAAACTTGAATTGTACTACTTCTTACTTTCTATTACATTAAATTAGATGCTTCATCTGTGTTTTACTATGGTGGTTTTAGTGTCTCCGCATACCGCAGCACGCGTCATAGCTTTGCAGACGATAAGTACAGCCATTTCAGAGAGAAGAGCGGCCAATGTGACGATCTGGCTTTAAGTCGATTCGATAACAAATGACGAAAACGGACGGATTTCTAAGGTTTTTACTACATATGAACACTTTTCACATTCTCCCGTGCAACGCGGCTGCTAGTCCACCTTTCATGCAGAATCTTAAGGTCCTAGCTCATGTCCAAGGCGCCAAAGCCAGCTAAAAAGCCAATAATCGATACCTAAAACTTGAATTGTACTACTTCTTACTGGCTATTACATCAACTTAGAAGCTTCATCTGTGTTCTACTATGGTGCTTTTAGTGTCTCCGCATACCGCAGCACGCGACATAGCTTTGCAGACGATAAGTACAACCGTTTCAGAGAGAAGAGCGGCTAATGTGACGATCTGGCTTTAAGTCGATTCGATATCAAATGACGTAAACGGACGGATTTTTCGGGTTTTTACTCCAAATGAACACTTTTCACACTCTCCCGTGCAACTCGGCTGCTAGTCCTCCTTTCATGCAGAATCTTAAGGTCCTAGCTCATGTCCAAGGCACCAAAGCCAGCTAAAAAGTCAATAATCGATACCTAAAAATTGAATTGTACTACTTCTTACTGGCAATTACATCATCTTAGAGGCTTCACCTGTGTTCTACTATGGTCCTTTTAGTGTCTCCGCATACCGCAGCACGCGACATAGCTTTGCAGACGATAAGTACAACCGTTTCAGAGAGAAGAGCGGCCAATGTGACGATCTGGCTTTAAGTCGATTCGATAACAAATGACGAAAACGGACGGATTTCTCAGGTTTTTACTACATATGAACACTTTTCACATTCTCCCGTGCAACTCGGCTGCTAGTCCTCCTTTCATGCAGAATCTTAAGGTCCTAGCTTATGTCCAAGGCACCAAAGCCAGCTAAAAAGTCAATAATCAGTACAAAAACATAGAATTGTACTACTTCTTACTTGCTATTACATCAACTTAGAAGCTTCATCTGTATTCTACTATGGTGCTTTTTGTGTCTCCGCATGCCGCAGCACACGACATAGCTTTGCAGACGATAAGTACAACCGTTTCACACAGTAGAGCGGCCATTGTGACGATCTGGCTTTAAGTCGATTCGATAACAAATGACGAAAACGGACGGATTTCTCAGGTTTTTACTGCATATGAACACTTTTCACATTCTCCCTTGCAACTCAGCTGCTAGTTCTCCTTTCATGCAGAATCTTAAGGTCCTAGCTCATGTCCAAGGCACCAAAGCCAGCTAAAAAGTCAATAATCGATACCTAAAACTTGAATTGTACTATATCTTACTGGCTATTACATCAACTTAGAAGCTTCATCTGTTTTCTACTATGGTGCTTTTAGTGTCTTCGCATACCGGAGCACGAGACATAGCTATGCAGCCGATAATTAGGACCGTTTCAGAGAGAAGAGCGGCCAATGTGTAGATCTGGCTTTAAGTCGAGTCGATAACAAATGACGAAAACGGACGGATTTCTCAGGTTTTTACTACATATGAACACTTTTCACATTCTCCCGTGCAACTCGGCAGCTAGTCCTCCTTTCATGCAGAATCTTAAGTTCCTAGCTCATGTCCACGGAACCAAAGCCAGCTAAAAAGTCAATAATCGATACCTAAAACTTGAATTGTACTATTTCTTACTATCTATTACATCAACTTAGAAGCTTCATCTGTGTTCTACTATAATGCTTTTAATGTCTCCGCATACCGCAGCACGCGACGTAGCTTTGCATACGATAAGTACAACCGTTTTAGACATAAATGCGGCCAATGTGACGATCTGGCTTTAAGTCGATTCGATAACAAATGACGAAAACGGACGGATTTCTAGGTTTTTACTACATATGAACCCTTTTCACATTCTCCCGTGCAAATAAGCTGCTAGTCCTCCTTTCATGCGGAATCTTAAGGTCCTAGCTCATGTCCAAGGCACCAAAGATAGCTATAAAGTCAATAATCGATACCTAAAACTTGAATTGTACTATTTCTTACTGTGTATTACATCAACTTAGAAGCTTCATCTGTGTTCTACTATGATGCTTTTAGTGTCTCCGCATACCGCAGCACGCGACATAGCTTTGCAGACGATGAGTACAACCGTTTTAGACATAAATGCGGCCAATATGACGATTTGGCTTTAAGTGCATTCGATAACAAATGACGAAAACGGACGGATTTCTAGGTTTTTACTACATATGAACACTTTTCTCATTCTCCCGTGCAACTCGGCTGCTAGTCCTCCTTTCATGCAGAATCTTAAGGTCCTAGCTATGTCCAAGTCTCCAGAGCCAGCTATAAAGTCAATAATCGATACCTGAAACTTGAATTGTACTATATCTTACTGGCTATTACATCAACTTAGAAGCTTCATATGTGTTCTACTATGGTGCTTTTAGTGTCTCAACATACCGCAGCAAGCAACATAGCTTTGCAGACGATAAGTACAACCGTTTTAGACAGAAATGCGGTCAATGTGAAGATCTGGCTTTAAGTCGAGTCGATAACAAATGACGAAAACGGACGAATTTCTCAGGTTTTTACTACATATGAACACTTTTCACATTCTCCCGTGCAAATCAGCTGCTAGTCCTCCTTTCATGCAGAATCTTAAGGTCCTAGCTCATGTCCAAGGCACCAAAGATCTCTATAAAGTCAATAATCGATACCTAAAACTTGAATTGTACTACTTCTTACTGTCTATTACATCAACTTAGAAGCTTCATCTGTGTTCTACTATGATGCTTTTAGTGTCTCCGCATACCGCAGCACGCGACATAGCTTTGCAGTCGATAAGTACAACCGTTTTAGACATAAATGCGGCCAATATGACGATCTGGCTTTAAGTGGATTCGATAACAAATGACGAAAACGGACGGATTTCTAGGTTTTTACTACATATGAACACTTTTCACATTCTCCGGTACAACTCGGCTGATAGTCCTCCTTTCATGCAGAATCTTAAGGTCCTAGCTCATGTCCAAGGCACCAAAGCCAGCTAAAAAGTCAATAATCGATACCTAAAACTTGAATTGTGCTACTTCTTACTGGCTATTACATCAACTTAGAAGCTTCATCTGTGTTCTACTATGGATCTTTTAGTGTCTCCGCATACCGCAGCACGCGACGTAGCTTTGCAGACGATAAGTACAACCGTTTCAGAGAGAAGAGCGGCCAATGTGACGATCTGGCTTTAAGTCGATTCGATAACAAATGACGAAAACGGACGGATTTCTAATTTTTTACTACATATGAACACATTCCACATTCTTCCGTGCAACTCGGCTGCTAGTCCTCCTTTCATGCAGAATCTTAAGGTCCTAGCTCATGTCCAAGGCACCAAAGCCAGCTAAAAAGTCAATAATCGATACCTAAAACTTGAATTGTACTATATCTTACTGGCTATTACATCAACTTAGAAGCTTCATCTGTTTTCTACTATGGTGCTTTTAGTGTCTCCGCAAACCGGAGCACGAGACATAGCTTTGCAGACGATAATTAGGACTGTTTCAGAGAGAAGAGCGGCCAATGTGAAGATCTGGCTTTAAGTCGAGTCGATAACAAATGACGAAAACGGACGGATTTCTCAGGTTTTTACTATATATGAACACTTTTCACATTCTCCCGTGCAACTCGGCAGCTAGTCCTCCTTTCATGCAGAATCTTAAGTTCCTAGCTCATGTCCACGGAACCAAAGCCTGCTAAAAAGTCAATAATCGATACCTAAAACTTGAATTGGTCTACTTCTTACTGGCTATTACATCAACTTAGAACCTTCATCTGTGTTCTACTATGGTGCTTTTAGTGTCTCCGCATACCGCAGCACGCGACATAGCTTTGCAGACGATAAGTACAATCGTTTCAGAGAGAAGAGCGACCAATGTGACGATCTGGCTTTAAGTGGATTCGATAACAAGTGACGAAAACGGACGGATTTCTCAGGTCTTTACTGCATATGAACACTTTTCACTTTCTCCCTTGCAACTCAGCTGCTAGTTCTCCTTTCATGCAGAATCTTAAGGTCCTAGCTCATGTCCAAGGCACCAAAGCCACCTAAAAAGTCAATAATCGATACCTAAAACTTGAATTGTACTATATCTTACTGGCTATTACATCAACTTAGAAGCTTCATCTGTTTTCTACTATGGTGCTTTTAGTGTCTCCGCATACCGGAGTAAGAGACATAGCTTTGCAGACGATAATTAGGACCATTTCAGAGAGAAGAGCGGCCAATGTGACGATCTGGCTTTAAGTCGATTCGATATCAAATGACGTAAACGGACGGATTTTTCGGGTTTTTACTCCAAATGAACACTTTTCACACTCTCCCGTGCAACTCGGCTGCTAGTCCTCCTTTCATGCAGAATCTTAAGGTCCTAGCTCATGTCCAAGGCACCAAAGCCAGCTAAAAAGTCAATAATCGATACCTAAAAATTGAATTGTACTACTTCTTACTGGCAATTACATCATCTTAGAGGCTTCACCTGTGTTCTACTATGGTCCTTTTAGTGTCTCCGCATACCGCAGCACGCGACATAGCTTTGCAGACGATAAGTACAACCGTTTCAGAGAGAAGAGCGGCCAATGTGACGATCTGGCTTTAAGTCGATTCGAGAACAAATGACGAAAACGGACGGATTTCTCAGGTTTTTACTACATATGAACACTTTTCACATTCTCCCGTGCAACTCGGCTGCTAGTCCTCCTTTCATGCAGAATCTTAAGGTCCTAGCTTATGTCCAAGGCACCAAAGCCAGCTAAAAAGTCAATAATCAGTACAAAAACATAGAATTGTACTACTTCTTACTTGCTATTACATCAACTTAGAAGCTTCATCTGTATTCTACTATGGTGCTTTTTGTGTCTCCGCATGCCGCAGCACACGACATAGCTTTGCAGACGATAAGTACAACCGTTTCACACAGTAGAGCGGCCATTGTGACGATCTGGCTTTAAGTCGATTCGATAACAAATGACGAAAACGGACGGATTTCTCAGGTTTTTACTGCATATGAACACTTTTCACATTCTCCCTTGCAACTCAGCTGCTAGTTCTCCTTTCATGCAGAATCTTAAGGTCCTAGCTCATGTCCAAGGCACCAAAGCCAGCTAAAAAGTCAATAATCGATACCTAAAACTTGAATTGTACTATATCTTACTGGCTATTACATCAACTTAGAAGCTTCATCTGTTTTCTACTATGGTGCTTTTAGTGTCTCCGCAAACCGGAGCACGAGACATAGCTTTGCAGACGATAATTAGGACCGTTTCAGAGAGAAGAGCGGCCAATGTGAAGATCTGGCTTTAAGTCGAGTCGATAACAAATGACGAAAACGGACGGATTTCTCAGGTTTTTACTATATATGAACACTTTTCACATTCTCCCGTGCAACTAGGCAGCTAGTCCTCCTTTCATGCAGAATCTTAAGTTCCTAGCTCATGTCCACGGAACCAAAGCCAGCTAAAAAGTCAATAATCGATACCTAAAACTTGAATTGGTCTACTTCTTACTGGCTATTACATCAACTTAGAACCTTCATCTGTGTTCTACTATGGTGCTTTTAGTGTCTCCGCATACCGCAGCACGCGACATAGCTTTGCAGACGATAAGTACAATCGTTTCAGAGAGAAGAGCGACCAATGTGACGATCTGGCTTTAAGTGGATTCGATAACAAGTGACGAAAACGGACGGATTTCTCAGGTCTTTACTGCATATGAACACTTTTCACTTTCTCCCTTGCAACTCAGCTGCTAGTTCTCCTTTCATGCAGAATCTTAAGGTCCTAGCTCATGTCCAAGGCACCAAAGCCACCTAAAAAGTCAATAATCGATACCTAAAACTTGAATTGTACTATATCTTACTGGCTATTACATCAACTTAGAAGCTTCATCTGTTTTCTACTATGGTGCTTTTAGTGTCTCCGCATACCGCAGCAAGAGACATAGCTTTGCAGACGATAATTAGGACCATTTCAGAGAGAAGAGCGGCCAATGTGATGATCTGGCTTTAAGTCGAGTCGATAACAAATGACGAAAACGGACCGATTTCTCGGGTTTTTACTACATATGAACACTTTTCACATTCTCCCGTGCAACTCGGCTGCTAGTCCTCAATTCATGCAGAATCTTAAGGTCCTAGCTATGTCCAAGTCTCCAGGGCCAGCTATAAAGTCAATAATCGATACCTGAAACTTGAATTGTACTATATCTTACTGGCTATTACATCAACTTAGAAGCATCATATGTGTTCTGCTATGGTGCTTTAATGTCTCCACATACCGCAGCAAGCAACATAGCTTTGCAGACGATAAGTACAACCGTTTTAGACAGAAATGCGGTCAATGTGAAGATCTGTCTTTAAGTCGAGTCGATAACAAATGACGAAAACGGACGAATTTCTCAGGTTTTTACTACATATGAACACTTTTCACATTCTCCCGTGCAACTCGGCTGCTAGTCCTCCTTTCATGCAGAATCTTAAGGTCCTAGCCCATGTCCAAGGCACCAATGCCAGCTAGAAAGTCAATAATCGATACCTAAAACTTGAATTGTACTATATCTTACTGGCTATTACATCAACTTAGAAGCTTCATCTGTTTTCTACTGTGGTGCTTTTAGTGTCTCCGCATACCGGAGCACGAGACATAGCTTTGCAGACGATAATTAGGACCGTTTCAGAGAGAAGAGCGGCCAATGTGAAGATCTGGCTTTAAGTTGAGTCGATAACAAATGACGAAAACGGACGGATTTCTCAGGTTTTTACTACGAATGAACACTTTTCACATTCTCCCGTGCAACTCGGCTGCTAGTCCTCCTTTCATGCAGAATCTTAAGGTCCTAGCTCATGTCCAAGGCACCAAAGCCAGCTAAAAAGTCAATAATCGATAAATAAAACTTGAATTGGACTACTTCTTACTGGCTATTACATCAACTTAGAACCTTCATCTGTGTTCTACTATGGTGCTTTTAGTGTCTCCGCATACCGCAGCACGCGACATAGCTTTGCAGACGATAAGTACAATCGTTTCAGAGAGAAGAGCGACCAATGTGACGATCTGGCTTTAAGTCGATTCGATAACAAATGAAAAAACGGACGGATTTCTAGGTTTTTACTACGAATGAACACTTTTCACATTCTCCCGTGCAACTCGGCTGCTAGTCCTCCTTTCATGCAGAATCTTAAGGTCCTAGCTCATGTCCAAGGCACCAAAGCCAGCTAAAAAGTCAATAATCGATAAATAAAACTTGAATTGGACTACTTCTTACTGGCTATTACATCAACTTAGAACCTTCATCTGTGTTCTACTATGGTGCTTTTAGTGTCTCCGCATACCGCAGCACGCGACATAGCTTTGCAGACGATAAGTACAACCGTTTCAGAGAGAAGAGCGGCCAGTGTGACATTCTGGCTTTAAGTCGATTCGATAACAAATGACGAAAACAGACGGATTTCTCAGGTTTTTACTACATATGAACACTTCTCACTTTCTCCCGTGCAACGCGGCTGCTAGTCCTCCTTTCATGCAGAATCTTAAGGTCCTAGCTCATGTCCAAGGCACCGAAGATAGCTAATAAGTCAATAATCGATACCTAAAACTAGAATTGTACTATATCTTACTGGGTATTACATCAACTTAGAAGCTTCATCTGTGTTCTACTATGGTGCTTTTAGTGTCTCCGCATTCCGCAGCACACGTCATATCTTTGCAGACGATAAGTACAACCATTTCAAAGAGAAGAGCGGCCAATGTGACGATCTGGCCTTATGTCGATTCGATAAAAAAATGACGATAACGAAAGGATTTTTCGGGTTTTTACTGCATATGAACACTTTTCACATTCTCCCATGCAACTCAGCTGCTAGTCCTCCTTTCATGCAGAATCTTAAGGTCCTACCTCAAGTCCAAGGCACCAAAGCCACCTAAAAAGTCAATAATCGATACCTAAAACTTGAATTGTACTACTTCTTACTGGCTATTACATCAACTCAGAAGCTTCATCTGTGTTCTACTATGGTGCTTTTAGTGTCTCCGCATACCGCAGCACGCGACATAGCTTTGCAGACGATAAGTACAACCGTTTCAGAGAGAAGAGCGGCCAATGTGATGATCTGGCTTTAAGTCGAGTCGATAACAAATGACGAAAACGGACGGATTTCTCAGGTTCTTACTACATATGAACACTTTTCATATTCTCCCGTGCAACTCTGCTGCTAGTCCTCCTTTCGTGCAGAATCTTAAGGTTCTAGCTCATGTCCAAGGCACCAAAGCGCGCTAAAAAGTCAATAATCGATACCTAAAACTTGAATTGGACTACTTCTTACTGGCTATTACATCAACTTAGAACCTTCATCTGTGTTCTACTGTGGTGCTTTTTTGTGTCCCCGCATACCGCAGCACGCGACATAGATTAGTAGACGATAAGTACAATCGTTTCAGAGAGTAGAGCGGCCAATGTGACGATCTGGCTTTAAGTCGATTCGATAACAGATGACGAAAACGGACGGATTTCTCAGGTTTTTACTACGAATGAACACTTTTCACATTCTCCCGTGCAACTCGGCTGCTAGTCCTCCTTTCATGCAGATTCTTAAGGTCCTAGCTCATGTCCAAGTCACCAAAGCCAGCTAAAAAATTAATAATCGATACCTAAAACTTGAATTGGACTACTTCTTACTGGCTATTACATTAAATTAGATGCTTCATCTGTGTTTTACTATTGTGGTTTTAGTGTCTCCGCATACCGCAGCACACGTCATAGCTTTGCAGACGATAAGTACAACCGTTTCAGAGAGAAGAGTGGCCAATGTGACTTTCTGGCTTTAAGTCGATTCGATAACAAATTACGAAAACGGACGGATTTCTCAGTGTTTTACTACATATGAACACTTTTCACATTCTCCCGTGCAACGCGGCTGCTAGTCCTCCTTTCATGCAGAATCTTAAGGTCCTAGCTCATGTCCAAGGAACCAAAGCCAGCTAAAAAGTCAATAATAAATACCTAAAACTAGAATTGTACTATATCTTACTGGCTATTACATCAACTTAGAAGCTTCATCTGTGTTTTACTATCGTGGTTTTAGTGTCTCCGCATACCGCAGCACACGTCATAGCTTTGCAGACGATAAGTACAACCGTTTCAGAGAGAAGAGCGGCCAATGTGAAGATCTGGCTTTAAGTCGAGTCGATAACAAATGACGAAAACGGACGTATTTCTCAGGTTTTTAGTACATATGAACACTTTTCACATTCTCCCGTGCTAATCAGCTGCTAGTCCTCTTTTCATGCAGAAACTTAAGGTCCTAGCTCATGTCCAAGGCACCAAAGATAGCTATAAAGTCAATAATCGATACCTAAAACTTGAATTGTACTACTTCTTACTGTCTATTACATCAACTTAGAAGCTTCATCTGTGTTCTACTATGATGCTTTTAGTGTCCCCGCATACCGCAGCACGCGACATAGCTTTGCAGTCGATAAGTACAACCGTTTTAGACATAAATGCGGCCAATATGACGATCTGGCTTTAGGTGGACTCGATAACAAATGACGAAAACGGACGGATTTCTAGGTTTTTACTACATATGAACACTTTTCACAATCTCCCGTACAACTCGGCTGATAGTCCTCCTTTCATGCAGAATCTTAAGGTCCTAGCTCATGTCCAAGGCACCAAAGCCAGCTAAAAAGTCAACAATCGATACCTAAAACTTGATTGTGCTACTTCTTACTGGCTATTACATCAACTTAGAAGCTTCAACTGTGTTATACTATGGATCTTTTAGTGTCTCCGCATACCGCAGCACGCGACGTAGCTTTGCAGACGATAAGTACAACTGTTTCAGAGAGAAGAGCGGCCAATGTGACGATCTGGCTTTATGTCGATTCGATAACAAATGACGAAAACGGACGGATTTCTAGGTTTTTACTACATATGAACACATTCCACATTCTTCCGTGCAACTCGGCTGCTAGTCCTCCTTTCATGCAGAATCTTAAGGTCCTAGCTCATGTCCAAGGCACCAAAGCCAGCTAAAAAGTCAATAATCGATACCTAAAACTTGAATTGTACTATATCTTACTCGCTATTACATCAACTTAGAAGCTTCATCTGTGTTTTACTATGGTGGTTTTAGTGTCTCCGCATACCGCAGCACGCGACGTAGCTTTACAGACGATAAGTACAACTGTTTCAGAGAGAAGAGCGGCCAATGTGACGATCTGGCTTTAAGTCGATTCTATAACAAATGACGAAAACGGACGGATTTCTAGGTTTTTACTACATATGAACACATTCCACATTCTTCCGTGCAACTCGGCAGCTAGTCCTCCTTTCATGCAGAATCTTAAGGTCCTAGCTCATGTCCAAGGCACCAAAGCCAGCTAAAAAGTCAATAATCGATACCTAAAACTTGAATTGTACTATATCTTCCTGGCTATTACATCAACTTAGAAGCTTCATCTGTTTTCTACTATGGTGCTTTTAGTGTCTCCGCATACCGGAGCACGAGACATAGCTTTGCAGACGATAATTAGTACCGTTTCAGAGAGAAGAGCGGCCAATGTGGAGATCTGGCTTTAAGTCGAGTCGATAACAAATGACGAAAACGGACGGATTTATCAGGTTTTTACTACATATGAACACTTTTCACATTCCCCCGTGCAACACGGCAGCTAGTCCTCCTTTCATGCAGAATCTTAAGTTCCTAGCTCATGTCCAAAGAACCAAAGCCAGCTAAAAAGTCAATAATCTATACCTAAAACTTGAATTGGTCTACTTCTTACTGGCTATTACATCAACTTAGAACCTTCATCTGTGTTCTACTATGGTGCTTTTAGTGTCTCCGCATACCGCAGCACGCGACATAGCTTTGCAGACGATAAGTCCAACCGTTTTAGACATAAATGCGGCCAATATGACGATCTGGCTTTCGATAACAAATGACGAAAACGGACGGATTTCTAGGTTTTTACTACATATGAACACTTTTCACATTCTCCCGTACAACTCGGCTGATTGTCCTCCTTTCATGCAGAATCTTAAGGTCCTAGCTCATGTCCAAGGCACCAAAGCCAGCTAAAAAGTCAATAATCGATACCTAAAACTTGAATTGTACTATATCTTACTCGCTATTACATCAACTTAGAAGCTTCATCTGTGTTTTACTATGGTGGTTTTAGTGTCTCCGCATACCGCAGCACGCGACGTAGCTTTGCAGACGATAAGTACAACTGTTTCAGAGAGAAGAGCGGCCAATGTGACGATCTGGCTTTAAGTCGATTCTATAACAAATGACGAAAACGGACGGATTTCTAGGTTTTTACTACATATGAACACATTCCACATTCTTCCGTGCAACTCGGCAGCTAGTCCTCCTTTCATGCAGAATCTTAAGGTCCTAGCTCATGTCCAAGGCACCAAAGCCAGCTAAAAAGTCAATAATCGATACCTAAAACTTGAATTGTACTATATCTTCCTGGCTATTACATCAACTTAGAAGCTTCATCTGTTTTCTACTATGGTGCTTTTAGTGTCTCCGCATACCGGAGCACGAGACATAGCTTTGCAGACGATAATTAGGACCGTTTCAGAGAGAAGAGCGGCCAATGTGGAGATCTGGCTTTAAGTCGAGTCGATAACAAATGACGAAAACGGACGGATTTATCAGGTTTTTACTACATATGAACACTTTTCACATTCCCCCGTGCAACACGGCAGCTAGTCCTCCTTTCATGCAGAATCTTAAGTTCCTAGCTCATGTCCAAAGAACCAAAGCCAGCTAAAAAGTCAATAATCTATACCTAAAACTTGAATTGGTCTACTTCTTACTGGCTATTACATCAACTTAGAACCTTCATCTGTGTTCTACTATGGTGCTTTTAGTGTCTCCGCATACCGCAGCACGCGACATAGCTTTGCAGACGATAAGTACAACCGTTTCAGAGAGAAGAGCGGCCAATGTGACGATCTGGCTTTAAGTCGATTCTGTAACAAATGACGAAAACGGACGTATTTCTAGGTTTTTACAACATATGAACACATTCCACATTCTCCCGTGCAACTCGGCTGCTAGTCCTCCTTTCATGCAGAATCTTAAGGTCCTAGCTCATGTCCAAGGCTCTAGAGCCAGCTATAAAGTCAATAATCGATACTTGAAACTTGAATTGTACTATATATTACTGGCTATTACATCAACTTAGAAGCTTCATCTGTTTTCTACTATGGTGCTTTTAGTGTCTCAGCATTCCGGAGCACGAGACATAGCTTTGCAGACGATAATTACGACGATTTCAGAGAGAAGAGCGGCCAATGTGATGATCTGGCTTTAAGTCGAGTCGATAACAAATGACGAAAACGGACGGATTTCTCAAGTTTTTGCTACATATGAACACTTTTCACATTCTCCCGTGCAACTCGGCTGCTAGTCCTCCTTTCATGCAGAATCTTAAGGTCCTAGCTCATGTCCAAGGCACCAAAGCCCGCTAAAAAGTCAATTATCGATACCTAAAACTTGAATTGGTCTAATTCTTACTGGCTATTACATTAACTTAGGACCTTCATCTGTGTTCTGCTATGGTGCTTTTAGTGTCTCCGCAGACCGCAGCACGCGACGTAGCTTTGCAGACGATAAGTACAACTGTTTCAGAGAGAAGAGCGGCCAATGTGACGATCTGGCTTTAAGTCGATTCGATAACAAATGACGAAAACGGACGGATTTCTCAGGTTTTTACTACATATGAACACTTTTGACATTCTCCCGTGCAACTCGGCAGCTAGTGCTCCTTTCATGCAGAATCTTAAGTTCCTAGCTCATGTCCAAGGAACCAAAGCCAGCTAAAAAGTCAATAATCGATACCTAAAACTAGAATTGTACTATATCTTACTGGGTATTACATCAACTTAGAAGCTTCATCTGTGTTCTACTATGGTGCTTTTAGTGTCTCCGCATACCGCAGAAAACGTCATATCTTTGCAGACGATAAGTACAACCGTTTCAAAGAGAAGAGCGGCCAATGTGACGATCTGGCCTTATGTCGATTCGATAAAAAAATGACGATAACGAACGGATTTTACGGGGTTTTACTGCATATGAACACTTTTCACATTCTCCCATGCAACTCACCTGCTAGTCCTCCTTTCATGCAGAATCTTAAGGTCCTAGCTCAAGTCCAAGGCACCAAAGCCACCTAAAAAGTCAATAATCGATACCTAAAACTTGAATTGTACTACTTCTTACTGGCTATTACATCAACTTAGAAGCTTCATCTGTGTTCTACTATCGTGGTTTTAGTGTCTCCGCATACCGCAGCACACGTCATAGCTTTGCAGACGATAAGTACAACCGTTTCAGAGAGAAGAGCGGCCAATGTGAAGATCTGGCTTTAAGTCGAGTCGATAACAAATGACGAAAATGGACGGATTTCTCAGGTTTTTACTACATATGAACACTTTTCACATTCTCCCGTGCTAATCAGCTGCTAGTCCTCTTTTCATGCAGAAACTTAAGGTCCTAGCTCATGTCCAAGGCACCAAACATAGCTATAAAGTCAATAATCGATACCTATAACTTGAATTGTACTACTTCTTACTGTCTATTACATCAACTTAGAAGCTTCATCTGTGTTCTACTATGATGCTTTTAGTGTCCCCGCATACCGCAGCACGCAACATAGCTTTGCAGTCGATAAGTACAACCGTTTTAGACATAAATGAGGCCAATATGACGATCTGGCTTTAGGTGGATTCGATAACAAATGACGAAAACGGACGGATTTCTAGGTTTTTACTACATATGAACACTTTTCACATTCTCCCGTACAACTCGGCTGATAGTCCTCCTTTCATGCAGAATCTTAAGGTCCTAGCTCATGTCCAAGGCACCAAAACCCGCTAAAAAGTCAATAATCGATACCTAAAACTTGAATTGTAATACTTCTTACTGGCTATTACATCAACTTAGAAGCTTCATCTGTGTTCTACTATGGTGCTTTTAGTGTCTCCGCATACCGCAGCACGCGACATAGCTTTGCAGACGATAAGTACAACCGTTTCAGAGAGAAGAGCGGCCAATGTGACGATCTGGCTTTAAGTCCATTCGATAACAAATGGCGAAAACGGACGGATTTCTAGGTTTTTACTACATATGAACACATTCCACATTCTTCCGTGCAACTCGGCTGCTAGTCCTCCTTTCATGCAGAATCTTAAGGTTCTAGCTAATTTCCAAGGCACCAAAGCCAGCTAAAAAGTCAATAATCGATACCTAAAACTTGAATTGTACTATATCTTACTGGCTATTACATCAACTTAGAAGCTTCATCTGTTTTCTACTATGGTGCTTTTAGTGTCTCCGCATACCGCAGCACGCGACATAGCTTTGCAGTCGATAAGTACAATTGTTTCAGAGAGAAGAGCGACCAATGTGACGATCTGGCTTTAAGCCGATTCGGTAACAAATGACGAATACGGACGGATTTCTCAGGTTTTTACTACACATGAACACTTTTCACATTCTCCCGCGCAACACGGCTGCTAGTCCTACTTTCATGCAGATTCTTAAGGTCCTAGCTCATGTTTAAGTCACCAAAGCCAGCTAAAAAGTCCATAATCGATACCTAAAACTTTAATTGTACTACTTCTTACTGGCTATTACATTAAATTACATGCTTCATCTGTCTTTTACTATGGTGGTTTTAGTGTCTCCGCATACCGCAGCACGCGACATAGCTTTGCAGACGATAAGTACAATCGTTTCAGAGAGGAGAGCGACCAATGTGACGATCTGGCTTTAAGTCGATTCGATAACAAATGACGAAAACGGTCGGATTTCTAGGTTTTTACTACATATGAACACTTTTCACATTCTCCCGTGCAACTCGGCTGCTAGTCCTCCTTTCATGCAGAATCTTAAGGTCCTAGCTCATGGCCATGGCACCAAAGCCAGCTAAAAAGTCCATAATCGATACCTAAGACTTGAATTGTACTACTTCTTACTGGCTATTACATTAAATTAGATGCTTCATCTGTGTTTTACTATGGTGGTTTTAGTGTCTCCGCATACCGCAGCACACGTCATAGCTTTGAAGACGATAAGTACAACCATTTCAGAGAGAAGAGCGGCCAATGTGACGATCTGGCTATATGTCGATTCGATAAAAAAATGACGATAACGAACGGATTTTTCGGGTTTTTTCTGCGTATGAACACTTTTCACATTCTCCCGTGCAACTCAGCTGCTAGTCCTCCTTTCATGCAGAATCTTAAGGTCCTAGCTCATGTCCAAGGCACCAAAGCCCGCTAAAAAGTCAATTATCGATACCTAAAACTTGAATTGGACTACTTCTTACTGGCTATTACATCAACTTAGAACCTTCATCTGTGTTCTACTATGGTGCTTTTAGTGTCTCCGCATACCGCAGCACGCGACATAGCTTTGCAGACGATAAGTACAACCGTTTCAGAGAGAAGAGCGGCCAATGTGACGATCTGGCTTTAAGTCGATTCTGTAACAAATGACGAAAACGGACGGATTTCTAGGTTTTTACTACATATGAACACATTCCACATTCTCCCGTGCAACTCGGCTGCTAGTCCTCCATTCATGCAGAATCTTAAGGTCCTAGCTCATGTCCAAGGCTCCAAAGCCAGCTATAAAGTCAATAATCGATACCTGAAACTTGAATTGTACTATATATTACTGGCTATTACATCAACTTAGAAGCTTCATCTGTTTTCTACTATGGTGCTTTTAGTGTCTCCGCATTCCGGAGCACGAGACATAGCTTTTCAGACGATAATTACGACGATTTCAGAGAGAAGAGCGGCCAATGTGATGATCTGGCTTTAAGTCGAGTCGATAACAAATGACGAAAACGGACGGATTTCTCAAGTTTTTACTACATATGAACACTTTTCACATTCTCCCGTGCAACTCGGCTGCTAGTCCTCCTTTCATGCAGAATCTTAAGGTCCTAGCTCATATCCAAGGCACCAAAGCCCGCTAAAAAGTCAATTATCGATACCTAAAACTTGAATTGGTCTACTTCTTACTGGCTATTACATTAACTTAGGACCTTCATCTGTGTTCTGCTATGGTGCTTTTAGTGTCTCCGCAGACCGCAGCACGCGACGTAGCTTTGCAGACGATAAGTACAACTGTTTCAGAGAGAAGAGCGGCCAATGTGACGATCTGGCTTCAAGTCGATTCGATAACAAATGACGAAAACGGACGGATTTCTAGGTTTTTACTACATATGAACACATTCCAAATTCTTCCGTGCAACTCGGCTGCTAGTCCTCCTTTCATGCAGAATCTTAAGGTCCTAGCTCATGTCCAAGGCACCAAAGCCAGCTAAAAAGTCAATAACCGATACCTTAAACTTGAATTGTACTATATCTTACTGGCTATTACATCAACTTAGATGCTTCATCTGTTTTCTACTATGTGCTTTTAGTGTCTCCGCATACCGGAGCACGAGACATAGCTTTGCAGACGATAAGTACAACCGTTCCAGAGAGAAGAGCGGCCAAGTGACGATCTGGCTTTAAGTCGATTCGATAACAAATGACGAAAACGGACGGATTTCTCAGGTTTTTACTACATATGAACACTTTTGACATTCTCCCGTGCAACTCGGCAGCTAGTCCTCCTTTCATGCAGAATCTTAAGTTCCTAGCTCATGTCCAAGGAACCAAAGCCAGCTAAAATGTCAATAATCCATACCTAAAACTTGAATTGGTCTACTTCTTACTGGCTATTACATCAACTTAGAACCTTCATCTGTGTTCTACTATGGTGCTTTTAGTGTCTCCGCATACCGCAGCACGCGACATAGCTTTGCAGACGATAAGTACACCCGTTTCAGAGAGAAGAGCGACCAATGTGACGAACTGGCTTTAAGTCGATTCGGTAACAAATGACGAAAACGGACGGATTTCTAGGTTTTTACTACATATGAACACTTCTCACATTCTCCCGTGCAACACGGCTGCTAGTCCTCCTTTCATGCAGAATCTTAAGGTCCTAGCTCATGTCCAAGGAACCAAAGCCAGCTAAAAAGTCAATAATCGATACCTAAAACTAGAATTGTACTAAATCTTATTGGCTATTACATCAACTTAGAAGCTTCATCTGTGTTTTACTATGGTGGTTTTAGTGTCTCCGCATACCGCAGCACACGTCATAGCTTTGCAGACGATAAGTACAAACGTTTCAGAGAGAAGAGCGGCCAATGTGAAGATCTGGCTTTAAGTCGAGTCGATAACAAATGACGAAAACGGACCGATGTCTCAGGATTTTACTACATATGAACACTTTTCACATTCTCCCGTGCAAATCAGCTGCTAGTCCTCCTTTCATGCAGAATCTTAAGGTCCTAGCTCATGTCCAAGGCACCAAAGATAGCTATAAAGTCAATAATCGATACCTAAAACTTGAATTGTACTACTTCTTACTGTCTATTACATCAATTTAGAAGCTTCATCTGTGTTCTACTATGATGCTTTTAGTGTCTCCGCATACCGCAGCACGCTACATAGCTTTGCAGACGATAAGTCCAACCGTTTTAGACATAAATGCGGCCAATATGACGATCTGGCTTTAAGTGGATTCGATAACAAATGACGAAAACGGACGGATTTCTAGGTTTTTACTACATATGAACACTTTTCACATTCTCCCGTACAACTCGGCTGATAGTCCTCCTTTCATGCAGAATCTTAAGGTCCTAGCTCATGTCCAAGGCACCAAAGCCAGCTAAAAAGTCAATAATCGATACCTAAAACTTGAATTGTACTATATCTTACTGGCTATTACATCAACTTAGAAGCTTCATCTGTGTTTTACTATGGTGGTTTTAGTGTCTCCGCATACCGCAGCACGCGACGTAGCTTTGCAGACGATAAGTACAACTGTTTCAGAGAGAAGAGCGGCCAATGTGGAGATCTGGCTTTAAGTCGAGTCGATAACAAATGACGAAAACGGTCGGATTGCTAGGTTTTTACTACATATGAACACTTTTCACATTCTCCCGTGCAACTCAGCTGCTAGTCCTCCTTTCATGCAGAATCTTAAGGTCCTAGCTCAAGTCCAAGTCACCAAAGCCACCTAAAAATCAATAATCGATACCTAAAACTTGTATTGTACTACTTCTTACTGGCTATTACATCAACTTAGAAGCTTCATCTGTGTTCTACTATGGTGCTTTTAGTGTCTCCGCATACCGCAGCACGCGACATAGCTTTGCAGACGATAAGTACAAACGTTTCAGAGAGAAGAGCGGCTAATGTGACGATCTGGCTTTAAGTCGATTCGGTAACAAATGACGAATACGGACTGATTTCTAGGTTTTTACTACATATGAACACATTCCACATTCTCCCGTGCAACTCGGCTGCTAGTCCTCCTTTCATGCAGAATCTTAAGGTCCTAGCTCATGTCCAAGGCTCCAGAGCCAGCTATAAAGTCAATAATCGATACCTGAAACTTGAATTGTACTATATATTACTGGCTATTACATCAACTTACAAGCTTTATCTGTTTTCTACTATGGTGCTTTTAGTGTCTCCGCATTCCGGAGCACGAGACATAGCTTTGCAGACGATAAGTACAATCGTTTCAGAGAGTAGAGCGACCAATGTGACGATCTGGCTTTAAGTCGATTCGATAACAGATGACGAAAACCGACGGATTTCTCAGGTTTTTACTACATATGAACACTTTTCACATTCTCCCGTGCAACTTGGCTGCTAGTCCTCCTGTCATGCAGATTCAGAAGGTCCTAGCTCATGCCCAAGGCACCAAAGCCAGCTAAAATGTCCATAATCGATACCTACAACTTGAATTGTACTACTTCTTACTTTCTATTACATTAAATTAGATGCTTCATCTGTGTTTTACTATGGTGGTTTTAGTGTCTCCGCATACCGCAGCACACGTCATAGCTTTGCAGACGATAAGTACAACGGTTCCAGAGAGAAGAGCGGCCAATGTGGCGATCTGGCTTTAAGTCGATTCGATAACAAATGACGAAAACGGACGGATTTCTAAGGTTTTTACTACATATGAAAACTTTTCACATTCTCCCGTGCAACGCGGCTGCTAGTCCTCCTTTCATGCAGAATCTTAAGGTCCTAGCTCATGTCCAAGGCGCCAAAGCGAGCTAAAAAGCCAATAATCGATACCTAAAACTTGAATTGTACTACTTCTTACTGGCTATTACATCAACTTAGAAGCTTCATCTGTGTTCTACTATGGTGCTTTTAGTGTCTCCGCATACCGCAGCACGCGACATAGCTTTGCAGACGATAAGTACAACCGTTTCAGAGAGAAGAGCGGCCAATGTGACGATCTGGCTTTAAGTCGATTCGATAACAAATGACGAAAACGGACGGATTTCTCAGGTTTTTACTCCATGTGAACACTTTTCACACTCTCTCGTGCAACTCGGCTGCTAGTCCTCCTTTCATGCAAAATCTTAAGGTCCTAGCTCATGTCCAAGGCACCAAAGCCAGCTAAAAATTCAATAATCGATACCTAAAACTTGAATTGTACTACTTCTTACTGGCAATTACATCATCTTAGAGGCTTCATCTGTGTTCTACTATGGTCCTTTTAGTGTCTCCGCATACCGCAGCACGCGACATAGCTTTGCAGACAATAAGTACAACCGTTTCAGAGAGAAGAGCGGCCAATGTGACGATCTATCTTTAAGTCGATTCGATAACAAATGACGAAAACGGACGGATTTCTCAGGTTTTTACTACATATGAACACTTTTCACATTGTCCCGTGCAACTCTGCTGCTAGTCCTCCTTTCATGCAGAATCTTAAGGTCCTAGCTCATGTCCAAGGCACCAAAGCCAGCTAAAAAGTCAATAATCAGTACCAAAACAAAGAATTGTACTACTTCTTACTTGCTATTACATCAACTTAGAAGCTTCATCTGTGTTCTACTATGGTGCTTTTTGTGTCTCCGCATACCGCAGCACGCGACATAGATTTGCAGACGATAAGTACAACCGTTTCAGAGAGAAGAGCGGCCAATGTGTCGATCTGGCTTTAAGTCGATTCTATAACAAATGACGAAAACGGACGGATTTCTAGGTTTTTACTACATATGAACACATTCCACATTCTCCCGTGCAACTCGGCTGCTAGTCCTCCTTTCATGCAGAATCTTAAGTTCCTAGCTCATGTCCAAAGAACCAAAGCCAGCTAAAATGTCAATAATCTATACCTAAAACTTGAATTGGTCTACTTCTTACTGGCTATTACATCAACTTAGAACCTTCATCTGTGTTCTACTATGGTGCTTTTAGTGTCTCCGCATACCGCAGCACGCGACATAGCTTTGCAGACGATAAGTACAATCGTTTCAGAGAGAAGAGCGACCAATGTGGCGATCTGGCTTTAAGTCGATTCGATAACAAATGACGAAAACGGTCGGATTTCTAGGTTTTTACTACATATGAACACTTTTCACATTCTCCCGTGCAACTCGGCTGCTAGTCCTCCTTTCATGCAGAATCTTAAGGTCCTAGCTCATGGCCAAGGCACCAAAGCCAGCTAAAAAGTCCATAATCGATACCTAAAACTTGAATTGTACTACTTCTTACTGGCTATTACATTAAATTAGATGCTTCATCTGTGTTTTACTATGGTGGTTTTAGTGTCTCCGCATACCGCAGCACACGTCATAGCTTTGAAGATGATAAGTACAACCATTTCAGAGAGAAGAGCGGCCAATGTGACGATCTGGCTATATGTCGATTCGATAAAAAAATGACGATAACGAACGGATTTTTCGGGTTTTTTCTGCGTATGAACACTTTTCACATTCTCCCGTGCAACTCAGCTGCTAGTCCTCCTTTCATGCAGAATCTTAAGGTCCTAGCTCATGTCCAAGGCACAAAAGACCGCTAAAAAGTCAATTATCGATACCTAAAACTTGAATTGGACTACTTCTTACTGGCTATTACATCAACTTAGAACCTTCATCTGTGTTCTACTATGGTGCTTTTAGTGTCTCCGCATACCGCAGCACGCGACATAGCTTTGCAGACGATAAGTACAACCGTTTCAGAGAGAAGAGCGGCCAATGTGACGATCTGGCTTTAAGTCGATTCTGTAACAAATGACGAAAACGGACGGATTTCTAGGTTTTTACTACATATGAACACATTCCACATTCTCCCGTGCAACTCGGCTGCTAGTCCTCCATTCATGCAGAATCTTAAGGTCCTAGCTCATGTCCAAGGCTCCAAAGCCAGCTATAAAGTCAATAATCGATACCTGAAACTTGAATTGTACTATATATTACTGGCTATTACATCAACTTAGAAGCTTCATCTGTTTTCTACTATGGTGCTTTTAGTGTCTCCGCATTTCGGAGCACGAGACATAGCTTTTCAGACGATAATTACGACGATTTCAGAGAGAAGAGCGGCCAATGTGATGATCTGGCTTTAAGTCGAGTCGATAACAAATGACGAAAACTGACGGATTTCTCAAGTTTTTACTACATATGAACACTTTTCACATTCTCCCGTGCAACTCGGCTGCTAGTCCTCCTTTCATGCAGAATCTTAAGGTCCTAGCTCATGTCCAAGGCACCAAAGCCCGCTAAAAAGTCAATTATCGATACCTAAAACTTGAATTGGTCTACTTCTTACTGGCTATTACATTAACTTAGGACCTTCATCTGTGTTCTGCTATGGTGCTTTTAGTGTCTCCGCAGACCGCAGCACGCGACGTAGCTTTGCAGACGATAAGTAAAACTGTTTCAGAGAGAAGAGCGGCCAATGTGACGATCTGGCTTCAAGTCGATTCGATAACAAATGACGAAAACGGACGGATTTCTAGGTTTTTACTACATATGAACACATTCCAAATTCTTCCGTGCAACTCGGCTGCTAGTCCTCCTTTCATGCAGAATCTTAAGGTCCTAGCTCATGTCCAAGGCACCAAAGCCAGCTAAAAAGTCAATAACCGATACCTTAAACTTGAATTGTACTATATCTTACTGGCTATTACATCAACTTAGATGCTTCATCTGTTTTCTACTATGTGCTTTTAGTGTCTCCGCATACCGGAGCACGAGACATAGCTTTGCAGACGATAAGTACAACCGTTCCAGAGAGAAGAGCGGCCAAGTGACGATCTGGCTTTAAGTCGATTCGATAACAAATGACGAAAACGGACGGATTTCTCAGGTTTTTACTACATATGAACACTTTTGACATTCTCCCGTGCAACTCGGCAGCTAGTCCTCCTTTCATGCAGAATCTTAAGTTACTAGCTCATGTCCAAGGAACCAAAGCCAGCTAAAATGTCAATAATCCATACCTAAAACTTGAATTGGTCTACTTCTTACTGGCTATTACATCAACTTAGAACCTTCATCTGTGTTCTACTATGGTGCTTTTAGTGTCTCCGCATACCGCAGCACGCGACATAGCTTTGCAGACGATAAGTACACCCGTTTCAGAGAGAAGAGCGAACAATGTGACGAACTGGCTTTAAGTCGATTCGGTAACAAATGACGAAAACGGACGGATTTCTAGGTTTTTACTACATATGAACACTTCTCACATTCTCCCGTGCAACACGGCTGCTAGTCCTCCTTTCATGCAGAATCTTAAGGTCCTAGCTCATGTCCAAGGAACCAAAGCCAGCTAAAAAGTCAATAATCGATACCTAAAACTAGAATTGTACTAAATCTTATTGGCTATTACATCAACTTAGAAGCTTCATCTGTGTTTTACTATGGTGGTTTTAGTGTCTCCGCATACCGCAGCACACGTCATAGCTTTGAAGACGATAAGTACAACCATTTCAGAGAGAAGAGCGGCCAATGTGACGATCTGGCTATATGTCGATTCGATAAAAAAATGACGATAACGAACGGATTTTTCGGGTTTTTTCTGCGTATGAACACTTTTCACATTCTCCCGTGCAACTCAGCTGCTAGTCCTCCTTTCATGCAGAATCTTAAGGTCCTAGCTCATGTCCAAGGCACCAAAGCCCGCTAAAAAGTCAATTATCGATACCTAAAACTTGAATTGGACTACTTCTTACTGGCTATTACATCAACTTAGAACCTTCATCTGTGTTCTACTATGGTGCTTTTAGTGTCTCCGCATACCGCAGCACGCGACATAGCTTTGCAGACGATAAGTACAACCGTTTCAGAGAGAAGAGCGGCCAATGTGACGATCTGGCTTTAAGTCGATTCTGTAACAAATGCCGAAAACGGACGGATTTCTAGGTTTTTACTACATATGAACACATTCCACATTCTCCCGTGCAACTCGGCTGCTAGTCCTCCATTCATGCAGAATCTTAAGGTCCTAGCTCATGTCCAAGGCTCCAAAGCCAGCTATAAAGTCAATAATCGATACCTGAAACTTGAATTGTACTATATATTACTGGCTATTACATCAACTTAGAAGCTTCATCTGTTTTCTACTATGGTGCTTTTAGTGTCTCCGCATTCCGGAGCACGAGACATAGCTTTTCAGACGATAATTACGACGATTTCAGAGAGAAGAGCGGCCAATGTGATGATCTGGCTTTAAGTCGAGTCGATAACAAATGACGAAAACGGACGGATTTCTCAAGTTTTTACTACATATGAACACTTTTCACATTCTCCCGTGCAACTCGGCTGCTAGTCCTCCTTTCATGCAGAATCTTAAGGTCCTAGCTCATGTCCAAGGCACCAAAGCCCGCTAAAAAGTCAATTATCGATACCTAAAACTTGAATTGGTCTACTTCTTACTGGCTATTACATTAACTTAGGACCTTCATCTGTGTTCTGCTATGGTGCTTTTAGTGTCTCCGCAGACCGCAGCACGCGACGTAGCTTTGCAGACGATAAGTACAACTGTTTCAGAGAGAAGAGCGGCCAATGTGACGATCTGGCTTCAAGTCGATTCGATAACAAATGACGAAAACGGACGGATTTCTAGGTTTTTACTACATATGAACACATTCCAAATTCTTCCGTGCAACTCGGCTGCTAGTCCTCCTTTCATGCAGAATCTTAAGGTCCTAGCTCATGTCCAAGGCACCAAAGCCAGCTAAAAAGTCAATAACCGATACCTTAAACTTGAATTGTACTATATCTTACTGGCTATTACATCAACTTAGATGCTTCATCTGTTTTCTACTATGTGCTTTTAGTGTCTCCGCATACCGGAGCACGAGACATAGCTTTGCAGACGATAAGTACAACCGTTCCAGAGAGAAGAGCGGCCAAGTGACGATCTGGCTTTAAGTCGATTCGATAACAAATGACGAAAACGGACGGATTTCTCAGGTTTTTACTACATATGAACACTTTTGACATTCTCCCGTGCAACTCGGCAGCTAGTCCTCCTTTCATGCAGAATCTTAAGTTCCTAGCTCATGTCCAAGGAACCAAAGCCAGCTAAAATGTCAATAATCCATACCTAAAACTTGAATTGGTCTACTTCTTACTGGCTATTACATCAACTTAGAACCTTCATCTGTGTTCTACTATGGTGCTTTTAGTGTCTCCGCATACCGCAGCACGCGACATAGCTTTGCAGACGATAAGTACACCCGTTTCAGAGAGAAGAGCGACCAATGTGACGAACTGGCTTTAAGTCGATTCGGTAACAAATGACGAAAACGGACGGATTTCTAGGTTTTTACTACATATGAACACTTCTCACATTCTCCCGTGCAACACGGCTGCTAGTCCTCCTTTCATGCAGAATCTTAAGGTCCTAGCTCATGTCCAAGGAACCAAAGCCAGCTAAAAAGTCAATAATCGATACCTAAAACTAGAATTGTACTAAATCTTATTGGCTATTACATCAACTTAGAAGCTTCATCTGTGTTTTACTATGGTGGTTTTAGTGTCTCCGCATACCGCAGCACACGTCATAGCTTTGCAGACGATAAGTACAAACGTTTCAGAGAGAAGAGCGGCCAATGTGAAGATCTGGCTTTAAGTCGAGTCGATAACAAATGACGAAAACGGACCGATGTCTCACGATTTTACTACATATGAACACTTTTCACATTCTCCCGTGCAAATCAGCTGCTAGTCCTCCTTTCATGCAGAATCTTAATGTCCTAGCTCATGTCCAAGGCACCAAAGCCAGCTAAAAAGTCAATAATCGATACCTAAAACTTGAATTGTACTATATCTTACTGGCTATTACATCAACTTAGAAGCTTCATCTGTGTTTTACTATGGTGGTTTTAGTGTCTCCGCATACCGCAGCACGCGACGTAGCTTTGCAGACGATAAGTACAACTGTTTCAGAGAGAAGAGCGGCCAATGTGGAGATCTGGCTTTAAGTCGAGTCGATAACAAATGACGAAAACGGTCGGATTGCTAGGTTTTTACTACATATGAACACTTTTCACATTCTCCCGTGCAACTCAGCTGCTAGTCCTCCTTTCATGCAGAATCTTAAGGTCCTAGCTCAAGTCCAAGGCACCAAAGCCACATAAAAATCAATAATCGATACCTAAAACTTGTATTGTACTACTTCTTACTGGGTATTACATCAACTTAGAAGCTTCATCTGTGTTCTACTATGGTGCTTTTAGTGTCTCCGCATACCGCAGCACGCGACATAGCTTTGCAGACGATAAGTACAAACGTTTCAGAGAGAAGAGCGGCTAATGTGACGATCTGGCTTTAAGTCGATTCGGTAACAAATGACGAATACGGACTGATTTCTAGGTTTTTACTACATATGAACACATTCCACATTCTCCCGTGCAACTCGGCTGCTAGTCCTCCTTTCATGCAGAATCTTAAGGTCCTAGCTCATGTCCAAGGCTCCAGAGCCAGCTATAAAGTCAATAATCGATACCTGAAACTTGAATTGTACTATTTATTACTGGCTATTACATCAACTTACAAGCTTCATCTGTTTTCTACTATGGTGCTTTTAGTGTCTCCGCATTCCGGAGCACGAGACATAGCTTTGCAGACGATAAGTACAATCGTTTCAGAGAGTAGAGCGACCAATGTGACGATCTGGCTTTAAGTCGATTCGATAACAGATGACGAAAACCGACGGATTTCTCAGGTTTTTACTACATATGAACACTTTTCACATTCTCCCGTGCAACTTGGCTGCTAGTCCTCCTGTCATGCAGATTCAGAAGGTCCTAGCTCATGCCCAAGGCACCAAAGCCAGCTAAAAAGTCCATAATCGATACCTACAACTTGAATTGTACTACTTCTTACTTTCTATTACATTAAATTAGATGCTTCATCTGTGTTTTACTATGGTGGTTTTAGTGTCTCCGCATACCGCAGCACACGTCATAGCTTTGCAGACGATAAGTACAACGGTTCCAGAGAGAAGAGCGGCCAATGTGGCGATCTGGCTTTAAGTCGATTCGATAACAAATGACGAAAACGGACGGATTTCTAAGGTTTTTACTACATATGAAAACTTTTCACATTCTCCCGTGCAACGCGGCTGCTAGTCCTCCTTTCATGCAGAATCTTAAGGTCCTAGCTCATGTCCAAGGCGCCAAAGCGAGCTAAAAAGCCAATAATCGATACCTAAAACCTGAATTGTACTACTTCTTACTGGCTATTACATCAACTTAGAAGCTTCATCTGTGTTCTACTATGGTGCTTTTAGTGTCTCCGCATACCGCAGCACGCGACATAGCTTTGCAGCCGATAAGTACAACCGTTTCAGAGAGAAGAGCGGCCAATGTGACGATCTGGCTTTAAGTCGATTCGATAACAAATGACGAAAACGGACGGATTTCTCAGGTTTTTACTCCATGTGAACACTTTTCACACTCTCTCGTGCAACTCGGCTGCTAGTCCTCCTTTCATGCAAAATCTTAAGGTCCTAGCTCATGTCCAAGGCACCAAAGCCAGCTAAAAATTCAATAATCGATACCTAAAACTTGAATTGTACTACTTCTTACTGGCAATTACATCATCTTAGAGGCTTCATCTGTGTTCTACTATGGTCCTTTTAGTGTCTCCGCATACTGCAGCACGCGACATAGCTTTGCAGACAATAAGTACAACCGTTTCAGAGAGAAGAGCGGCCAATGTGACGATCTATCTTTAAGTCGATTCGATAACAAATGACGAAAACGGACGGATTTCTCAGGTTTTTACCACATATGAACACTTTTCACATTGTCCCGTGCAACTCTGCTGCTAGTCCTCCTTTCATGCAGAATCTTAAGGTCCTAGCTCATGTCCAAGGCACCAAAGCCAGCTAAAAAGTCAATAATCAGTACCAAAACAAAGAATTGTACTACTTCTTACTTGCTATTACATCAACTTAGAAGCTTCATCTGTGTTCTACTATGGTGCTTTTTGTGTCTCCGCATACCGCAGCACGCGACATAGCTTTGCAGACGATAAGTACAACCGTTTCAGAGAGAAGAGCGGCCAATGTGACGATCTGGCTTTAAGTCGATTCGATAACAAATGACGAAAACGGACGGATTTCTCATGTTTTTACTACATATGAACACTTTCACATTCTCCCGTGCAACTCGGCTGCTAGTCCTCCTTTCATGCAGAATCTTAAGGTCCTAGCTCATGTCCAAGGCACCAAATCCAGCTAAAAAGTCAATAATCACTAATTAAAACTTGAATTGTACTACTTCTTACTGGCTATTACATCAACTTAGAAGCTTCATCTGTGTTCTACTATGGTGCATTTAGTGCCTCCGCATACCGCAGCACGCGACATAGCTTTGCAGACGATAAGTACAACCGTACCAGAGAGAAGAGCGGCCAATGTGACGATCTGGCTTTAAGTCGATTCGATAACAAATGACGAAAACGGACGGATTTCTCAGGTTTTTACTACATATGAACACTTTTCACATTCTGCCGTGGAACTCGGCTGCTAGTCCTCCTTTCATGCAGAATCTTAAGGTCCTAGCTCATGTCCAAGGCACCAAAGCCAGCTAAAAAGTCAATAATGGATACCTAAAACTTGATTTGGACTACTTCTTACTGGCTATTACATCAACTTAGAACCTTCATCTGTGTTCTACTATGGTGCTTTTAGTGTCTCCGCATACCGCAGCATGCGACATAGCTTTGCAGACGATAAGTACAATCGTTTCAGAGAAAAGAGCGACCAATGTGACGATCTGGTTTTAAGTCGATTCGATAACAAATGACGAAAACAGACTAATTTCTCAGGTTGTTACTACATATGAACACTTTTCACTTTCTCCCGTGCAACTCGGCAACTAGTGATCCTTTCATGCAGAATCTTAAGGTCCTAGCTCATGTCCAAGTCACCAAAGCCAGCTAAAAAATCAATAATCGATACCTAAAACTTGAATTGTACTACTTCTAACTGGCTATTACATCAACTTAGAAGCTTCATCTGTGTTCTACTATGGTGTTTTTAGTGTCTCCGCATACCGCAGCACGCAACATAGCTTTGCAGACGATAAGTATAACCGTTTCAGAGTGAAGAGCGGCAAATGTGACGATCTGGCTTTAAGTCGATTCGATAACAAATGACGAAAACGGACGGATTTCTCAGGTTTTTACTACATGTAAACACTTTTCACACTCTCCCGTGCAACTCGGCTGCTAGTCCTCCTTTCATGCAGAATCTTAAGGTCCTAGCTCAAGTCCAAGGCACCAAAGCCAGCTAAAAAGTCAATAATCGATACCTAAAACTTGAATTGTACTACTTCTTACTGGCAATTACATCATCTTAGAGGCTTCATATGTGTTCTACTATGGTCCTTTTAGTGTCTCCGCATACCGCAGCACGCGACATAGCTTTGCAGACTGTAATTACGACCGTTTCAGAGAGAAGAGCGGCCAATGTGATGATCTGGCTTTAAGTTGAGTCGATAACAAATGACGAAAACGGACGGATTTCTCAGGTTTTTACTACATATGAACACTTTTCACATTCTCCCGTGCAACTCGGGTGCTAGTTCTCCTTTCATGCACAATCTTAAGGTCCTAGCTCATGTCCAAGGCACCAAAGCCAGCTAAAAAGTCAATAATCGATACCTAAAACTTGAATTTTACTGCTTCTTACTGGCTATTACATCAACTTAGAAGCTTCATCTGTGTTCTACTATGGTGCTTTGAGAGTCTCCGCATACCGCAGCACGCGTCATAGCTTTGCAGACGATAAGTACAACCGTTTCAGAGAGAAGAGCGGCCAATGTGACGATCTGGCTTTTAAGTCGAGTCGATAACAAATGACGAAAACGGACGGATTTCTCAGGTTTTTACTACATATGAACACTTTTCACATTGTCCCGTGCAACTCGCCTGCTAGTCCTCCTTTCATGCAGAATCTTAACGTCCTAGCTCATGTAAAAGGCACCAAAGCCAGATAAAAAGTCAATAATCACTACCTAAAACTTGAATTGTACTACTTCTTACTGGCTATTACATCAACTTAGAAGCTTCATCTGTGTTCTACTATGGTACATTTAGTGTCTCCGCATACCGCAGCACGCGACATAGCTTTGCAGACGATAAGTACAACCGTTCCAGAGAGAAGAGCGGCCAAGTGACGATCTGGCTTTAAGTCGATTCGATAACAAATGACGAAAACGGACGGATTTGTCTGGTTTTTACTACATATGAACACTTTCACACATTCTCCCGTGCAACTCGGCTGCTAGTCCTCCTTTCATGCAGAATCTTAAGGTCGTAGCTCATGTCCAAGGCACCAAAGCCCGCTAAAAAGTCAATAATCGATACCTAAAACTTGAATTGTACTACTTCTCACTGGCTATCACATCAACTTAGGAGCTTCATCTGTGTTCTACTATGGTGCTTTTAGTGACTCCGCATACCGCAGCACGCGACATAGCTTTGCAGACGATAAGTACAACCGTTTCAGAGAGAAGAGGGGCCAATGTGACGATCTGGCTTTAAGTCGATTCGATAACAAATTACGAGAACGGACGGATTTCTCAGGTTTTTACTACATATGAACACTTTTCACATTCTCCCGTGCAACTCGTCTGCTAGTCCTCCTTTCATGCAGATTCTTAAGGTCCTAGCTCATGTCCAAGGCACCAAAGCCAGCTAAAAAGTCAATAATCAGTACCAAAACATAGAATTGTACTACTTCTTACTGTCTATTACATCAATTTAGAAGCTTCATCTGTGTTCTACTATGATGCTTTTAGTGTCTCCGCATACCGCAGCACGCGACATAGCTTTGCAGACGATAAGTCCAACCGTTTTAGACATAAATGCGGCCAATATGACGATCTGGCTTTAAGTGGATTCGATAACAAATGACAAAAACGGACGGATTTTTAGGTTTTTACTACATATGAACACTTTTCACATTCTCCCGTACAACTCGGCTGATAGTCCTCCTTTCATGCAGAATCTTAAGGTCCTAGCTCATGTCCAAGGCACCAAAGCCAGCTAAAAAGTCAATAATCGATACCTAAAACTTGAATTGTACTATATCTTACTGGCTATTACATCAACTTAGAAGCTTCATCTGTGTTTTACTATGGTGGTTTTAGTGTTGTCCGCATACCGCAGCACGCGACGTAGCTTTGCAGACGATAAGTACAACTGTTTCAGAGAGAAGAGCGGCCAATGTGACGATCTGGCTTTAAGTCGATTCGATAACAAATGACGAAAACGGACGGATTTCTAGGTTTTTACTACATATGAACACATTCCACATTCTTCCGTGCAACTCGGCTGCTAGTCCTCCTTTCATGCAGAATCTTAAGGTCCTAGCTCATGTCCAAGGCACCAAAGCCAGCTAAAAATCAATAATCGATACCTAAAACTTGAATTGTACTATAACTTACTTGCTATTACATCAACTTAGAAGCTTCATCTGTTTTCTACTATGGTGCTTTTAGTGTCTCCGCATATCGGAGCACGAGACATAGCTTTGCAGACGATAATTAGGACCGTTTCAGAGAGAAGAGCGGCCAATGTGGAGATCTGGCTTTAAGTCGAGTCGATAACAAATGACGAAAACGGTCGGATTGCTAGGTTTTTACTACATATGAACACTTTTCACATTCTCCCGTGCAACTCAGCTGCTAGTCCTCCTTTCATGCAGAATCTTAAGGTCCTAGCTCAAGTCCAAGGCACCAAAGCCACCTAAAAATCAATAATCGATACCTAAAACTTGTATTGTACTACTTCTTACTGGCTATTACATCAACTTAGAAGCTTCATCTGTGTTCTACTATGGTGCTTTTAGTGTCTCCGCATACCGCAGCACGCGACATAGCTTTGCAGACGATAAGTACAAACGTTTCAGAGAGAAGAGCGGCCAATGTGACGATCTGCCTTTAAGTCGATTCGGTAACAAATGACGAATACGGACTGATTTCTAGGTTTTTACTACATATGAACACATTCCACATTCTCCCGTGCAACTCGGCTGCTAGTCCTTCTTTCATGCAGAATCTTAAGGTCCTAGCTCATGTCCAAGGCTCCAGAGCCAGCTATAAAGTCAATAATCGATAACTGAAACTTGAATTGTACTATATATTACTGGCTATTACATCAACTTACAAGCTTCATCTGTTTTCTACTATGGTGCTTTTAGTGTCTCCGCATTCCGGAGCACGAGACATAGCTTTGCAGACGATAAGTACAACCGTTTCAGAGAGAAGAGCGGCCAATGTGACGATCTGGCTTTAAGTCGATTCGATAACAAATGACGAAAACCGACGGATTTCTCAGGTTTTTACTCCATGTGAACACTTTTCACACTCTCTCGTGCAACTCGGCTGCTAGTCCTCCTTTCATGCAAAATCTTAAGGTCCTAGCTCATGTCCAAGGCACCAAAGCCAGCTAAAAATTCAATAATCGATACCTAAAACTTGAATTGTACTACTTCTTACTGGCAATTACATCATCTTAGAGGCTTCATCTGTGTTCTACTATGGTCCTTTTAGTGTCTCCGCATACCGCAGCACGCGACATAGCTTTGCAGACGATAAGTACAACCGTTTCAGAGAGAAGAGCGGCCAATGTGACGATCTATCTTTAAGTCGATTCGATAACAAATGACGAAAACGGACGGATTTCTCAGCTTTTTACTACATATGAACACTTTTCACATTTTCCCGTGCAACTCTGCTGCTAGTCCTCCTTTCATGCAGAATCTTAAGGTCCTAGCTCATGTCCAAGGCACCAAAGCCAGCTAAAAAGTCAATAATCAGTACCAAAACAAAGAATTGTACTACTTCTTACTTGCTATTACATCAACTTAGAAGCTTCATCTGTATTCTACTATGGTGCTTTTTGTGTCTCCGCATACCGCAGCACGCGACATAGCTTTGCAGACGATAAGTACAACCGTACCAGAGAGAAGAGCGGCCAATGTGACGATCTGGCTTTAAGTCGATTCGATAACAAATGACGAAAACGGACGGATTTCTCAGGTTTTTACTACATATGAACACTTTTCACATTCTGCCGTGGAACTCGGCTGCTAGTCCTCCTTTCATGCAGAATCTTAAGGTCCTAGCTCATGTCCAAGGCACCAAAGCCAGCTAAAAAGTCAATAATGGATACCTAAAACTTGATTTGGACTACTTCTTACTGGCTATTACATCAACTTAGAACCTTCATCTGTGTTCTACTATGGTGCTTTTAGTGTCTCCGCATACCGCAGCATGCGACATAGCTTTGCAGACGATAAGTACAATCGTTTCAGAGAAAAGAGCGACCAATGTGACGATCTGGTTTTAAGTCGATTCGATAACATATGACGAAAACAGACTAATTTCTCAGGTTTTTACTACATATGAACACTTTTCACATTCTCCCGTGCAACTCGGCAACTAGTCCTCCTTTCATGCAGAATCTTAAGGTCCTAGCTCATGTCCAAGGCACCAAAGCCAGCTAAAAAATCAATAATCGATACCTAAAACTTGAATTGTACTACTTCTAACTGGCTATTACATCAACTTAGAAGCTTCATCTGTGTTCTACTATGGTGTTTTTAGTGTCTCCGCATACCGCAGCACGCAACATAGCTTTGCAGACGATAAGTATAACCGTTTCAGAGTGAAGAGCGGCAAATGTGACGATCTGGCTTTAAGTCGAATCGATAACAAATGACGAAAACGGACGGATTTCTCAGGTTTTTACTACATGTAAACACTTTTCACACTCTCCCGTGCAACTCGGCTGCTAGTCCTCCTTTCATGCAGAATCTTAAGGTCCTAGCTCAAGTCCAAGGCACCAAAGCCAGCTAAAAAGTCAATAATCGATACCTAAAACTTGAATTGTACTACTTCTTACTGGCAATTACATCATCTTAGAGGCTTCATATGTGTTCTACTATGGTCCTTTTAGTGTCTCCGCATACCGCAGCACGCGACATAGCTTTGCAGACGATAATTACGACCGTTTCAGAGAGAAGAGCGGCCAATGTGATGATCTGGCTTTAAGTTGAGTCGATACCAAATGACGAAAACGGACGGATTTCTCAGGTTTTTACTACATATGAACACTTTTCACATTCTCCCGTGCAACTCGGGTGCTAGTTCTCCTTTCATGCACAATCTTAAGGTCCTAGCGCATGTCCAAGGCACCAAAGCCAGCTAAAAAGTCAATAATCGATACCTAAAACTTGAATTTTACTGCTTCTTACTGGCTATTACATCAACTTAGAAGCTTCATCTGTGTTCTACTATGGTGCTTTGAGAGTCTCCGCATACCGCAGCACGCGACATAGCTTTGCAGACGATAAGTACAACCGTTTCAGAGAGAAGAGCGGCCAATGTGACGATCTGGCTTTTAAGTGGAGTCGATAACAAATGACGAAAACGGACGGATTTCTCAGGTTTTTACTGCATATGAACACTTTTCACATTGTCCCGTGCAACTCGCCTGCTAGTCCTCCTTTCATGCAGAATCTTAACGTCCTAGCTCATGTAAAAGGCACCAAAGCCAGATAAAAAGTCAATAATCACTACCTAAAACTTGAATTGTACTACTTCTTACTGGCTATTACATCAACTTAGAAGCTTCATCTGTGTTCTACTATGGTACATTTAGTGTCTCCGCATACCGCAGCACGCGACATAGCTTTGCAGACGATAAGTACAACCGTTCCACAGAGAAGAGCGGCCAAGTGACGATCTGGCTTTAAGTCGATTCGATAACAAATGACGAAAACGGACGGATTTCTCAGGTTTTTACAAAATATGAACACTTTTCACATTCTCCCGTGCAACTCGGCTTCTAGTCCTCCTTTCATGCAGATTCTTAAGGTCCTTGCTCATGTCCAAGTCACCAAAGAAGGGTAAAAAGTCAATAATCGATACCTAAAACTTGAACTGTACTATATCCTACTGGCTATTACATCAACTTAGAAGCTTCATCTGTTTTCTACTATGGTGCTTTTAGTGTCTCGCCATTCCGGAGCACGAGACATAGCTTTGCAGACGATAATTACGACGATTTCAGAGAGAAGAGCGGCCAATGTCATGATCTGGCTTTAAGTCGATTCGATAACAAATGACGAAAACGGACGGATTTGTCTGGTTTTTACTACATATGAACACTTTCACACATTCTCCCGTGCAACTCGGCTGCTAGTCCTCCTTTCATGCAGAATCTTAAGGTCGTAGCTCATGTCCAAGGCACCAAAGCCCGCTAAAAAGTCAATAATCGATACCTAAAACTTGAATTGTACTACTTCTCACTGGCTATCACATCAACTTAGGAGCTTCATCTGTGTTCTACTATGGTGCTTTTAGTGACTCCGCATACCGCAGCACGCGACATAGCTTTGCAGACGATAAGTACAACCGTTTCAGAGAGAAGAGGGGCCAATGTGACGATCTGGCTTTAAGTCGATTCGATAACAAAGTACGAAAACGGACGGATTTCTCAGGTTTTTACTACATATGAACACTTTTCACATTCTCCCGTGCAACTCGGCTGCTAGTCCTCCTTTCATGCAGATTCTTAAGGTCCTAGCTCATGTCCAAGGCACCAAAGCCAGCTAAAAAGTCAATAATCAGTACCAAAACATAGAATTGTACTACTTCTTACTTGCTATTACATCAACTTAGAAGCTTCATCTGTGTTCTACTATGGTGCATTTAGTGCCTCCGCATACCGCAGCACGCGACATAGCTTTGCAGACGATAAGTTCAACCGTTCCAGAGAGAAGAGCGGCCAATGTGACGATCTGGCTTTAAGTCGATTCCATAACAAATGACGAAAACGGCCGATTTTCTCAGGTTTTTACTACATATGAACACTTTTCACATTCTCCCGTGGACCTCGGCTGCTAGTCCTCCTTTCGTGCAGAATCTTAAGGTCCTAGCTCATGTCCAAGGCACCAAAGCCAGCTAAAAAGTCAATAATGGATACCTAAAACTTGAATTGGACTACTTCTTTTTGGCTATTACATCAACTTAGAACCTTCATCTGTGTTCTACTATGGTGCTTTTAGTGTCTCCGCATACCGCAGCATGCGACATAGCTTTGCAGACGATAAGTACAATCGTTTCAGAGAAAAGAGCGACCAATGTGACGATCTGGTTTTAAGTCGTTTCTATAGCAAATGACGAAAACGGACTAATTTCTCAGGTTTTTACTACATATGAACACTTTTCACTTCCTCCCGTGCAACTCGGCAACTAGTCCTCCTTTCATGCAGAATCTTAAGGTCCTAGCTCATGTCCAAGGCACCAAAGCCAGCTAAAAAATCAATAATCGATACCTAAAACTTGAATTGTACTACTTGTAACTGGCTATTACATCAACTTAGAAGCTTCATCTGTGTTCTACTATGGTGCTTTTAGTGTCTCCGCATACCGCAGCACGCGACATAGCTTTGCAGACGATAAGTATAACCGTTTCAGAGTGAAGAGCGGCAAATGTGACGATCTGGCTTTAAGTCGATTCGATAACAAATGACGAAAACGGACGGATTTCTCAGGTTTTTACTACATGTTAACACTTTTCACACTCTCCCGTGCAACTCGGCTGCTAGTCCTCCTTTCATGCAGAATCTTAAGGTCCTAGCTCAAGTCCAAGGCACCAAAGCCAGCTAAAAAGTCAATAATCGATACCTAAAACTTGAATTGTACTACTTCTTACTGGCAATTACATCATCTTAGAGGCTTCATATGTGTTCTACTATGGTCCTTTTAGTGTCTCCGCATACCGCAGCACGCGACATAGGTTTGCAGACGATAAGTACAACCGTTTCAGAGAAAAGAGCGGCCAATGTGACGATCTGGCTTTAAGTCGATTCGATAACAAATGACGAAAACGGACGGATTCCTAGGTTTTTACTACATATGAACACATTCCACATTCTCCCGTGCACCTCGGCTGCTAGTCCTCCTTTCATGCAGAATCTTAAGGTCCTAGCTCATGTCCAAGGCACCAAAGCCAGCTAAAAAGTCATAATCGATACCTTAAACTTGAATTGTACTATATCTTACTGGCTATTACATCAACTTAGAAGCTTCATCTGTGTTCTACTATGGTGCTTTTAGTGTCTCCGCATACCGGAGCACGAGACATAGCTTTAAGACGATAATTACGACCGTTTCAGAGAGAAGAGCGGCCAAAGTGACGATCTGGCTTTTAAGTCGATTCGATAACAAATGACGAAAACGGACGGATTTCTCAGGTTTTTACTACATATGAACACTTTTCACATTGTCCCGTGCAACTCCCCTGCTAGTCCTCCTTTCATGCAGAATCTTAACGTCCTAGCTCATGTAAAAGCACCAAAGCCAGATAAAAAGTCAATAATCACTACCTAAAACTTGAATTGTACTACTTCTTACTGGCTATTACATCAACTTAGAAGCTTCATCTGTGTTCTACTATGGTGCATTTAGATTCTCCGCATACCGCAGCTCGCGACATAGCTTTGCAGACGATAAGTACAACCGTTCCAGAGAGAAGAGCGGCCAAGTGACGATCTGGCTTTAAGTCGATTCGATAACAAATGACGAAAACGGACGGATTTCTCAGGTTTTTACAAAATATGAACACTTTTCACATTCTCCCGTGCAACTCGGCTTCTAGTCCTCCTTTCATGCAGATTCTTAAGGTCCTTGCTCATGTCCAAGTCACCAAAGAAGGGTAAAAAGTCAATAATCGATACCTAAAACTTGAGCTGTACTATATCCTACTGGCTATTACATCAACTTAGAAGCTTCATCTGTTTTCTACTATGGTGCTTTTAGTGTCTCCGCATTCTGGAGCACGAGACATAGCTTTGCAGACGATAATTACGACGATTTCAGAGAGAAGAGCGGCCAATGTCATGATCTGGCTTTAAGTCGATTCGATTACAAATGACGAAAACGGACGGATTTGTCTGGTTTTTACTACATATGAACCCTTTCACACATTCTCCCGAGCAACTCGGCTGCTAGTCCTCCTTTCATGCAGATTCTTAAGGTCCTAGCTCATGCACAAGGCACCAAAGTCAGCTAAAAATTCAATAATCGATACCTAAAACTTGAATTGTACTACTTCTTACTGGCAATTACATCATCTTAGAGGCTTCATCTGTGTTCTACTATGGTCCTTTTATGGTCTCCGCATACCGCAGCACGCGACATAGCTTTGCAGACGATAAGTACAACCGTTTCAGACAAAAGAGCGGCCAATGTGACGATCTATCTTTAAGTCGATTCGATAACAAATGACGAAAACGGACGGATTTCTCAGGTTTTTACTACATATGAGCACTTTTCACATTGTCCCGTGCAACTCTGCTGCTAGTCCTCCTTTCATGCAGAATCTTAAGGTCCTAGCTCATGTCCAAGGCACCAAAGCCAGCTAAAAAGTCAATAATGTGTACCAAAACATAGAATTGTACTACTTCTTACTTGCTATTACATCAACTTAGAAGCTTCATCTGTGTTCTACTATGGTGCTTTTTGTGTCTCCGCATACCGCAGCATGCGACATAGCTTTGCAGACGATAAGTACAACCGTTTCAGAGAAAAGAGCGGCCAATGTGACGATCTGGCTTTAAGTCGATTTGATAACAAATGACGAAAACGGACGGATTTCTAGGTTTTTACTACATATGAACACATTCCACATTCTCCCGTTCAACTCGGCTGCTAGTCCTCCTTTCATGCATAATCTTAAGGTCCTAGCTCATGTCCAAGGCACCAAAGCCAGCTAAAAAGTCAATAATCGATACCTAAAACTTGAATTGTACTATATCTTACTGGCTATTACATCAACTTAGAAGCTTCATCTGTGTTCTACTATGGTGCTTTTAGTGTCTCCGCATACCGGAGCACGAGACATAGCTTTGCAGACGATAATTACGACCGTTTCAGAGAGAAGAGCGGCCAATGTGATGATCTGGCTTTAAGTTGAGTCGATAACAAATGACGAAAACGGACGGATTTCTCAGGTTTTTACTACATACGAACACTTTTCACATTCTCCCGTGCAACTCGGGTTCTAGTTCTCCTTTCATGCAGAATCTTAAGGTCCTAGCTCATGTCCAAGGCACCAAAGCCAGCTAAAAAGTCAATAATCGATAAGTAAAACTTGAATTTTACTACTTCTTACTGGCTATTACATAAACTTAGAAGCTTCATCTGTGTTCTACTATGGTGCTTTGAGAGTCTCCGCATACCGCAGCACGTGAAATAGCTTTGCAGACGATAAGTACAACCGTTTCAGAGAGAAGAGCGGCCAATGTGACGATCTGGCTTTAAAGTTGATTCGAAAACAAATGACGAAAACCGACGGATTTCTCAGGTTTTTACTACATATGAACACTTTTCACATTGTCCCGTGCAATTCGGCTGCTAGTCCTCCTTTCATGCAGAATCTTAACGTCCTAGCTCATGTCCAAGGCACCAAAGCCAGCTATAAAGTAAATAATCAGAACCTAAAATTTGTATTGTACTACTTCTTACTCGCTATTACATCAAATTAGAAGCTTCATCTGTGTTCTACTATTGTGCTTTTAGTGTCTCCGCATTCCGGAGCACGAGACATAGCTTTGCAGACGATAATTACGACGATTTCAGAGAGAAGAGCGGCCAATGTCATTATCTGGCTTTAAGTCGATTCGATAACAAATGACGAAAACCCACAGATTTGTCTGGTTTTTACTACATATGAACACTTTCACACATTCTCCCGTGCAACTCGGCTGCTAGTCCTCCTTTCATGCAGAGTCTTAAGGTCGTAGCTCATGTCCAAGGCACAAAAGCCCGCTAAAAAGTCAATAATCGATACCTGAAACTTGAATTGTACTACTTCTCACTGGCTGTCACATCAACTTAGGAGCTTCATCTGTGTTCTACTATGGTGCTTTTAGTGACTCCGCATACCGCAGCACGCGACATAGCTTTGCAGACGATAAGTACAACCGTTTCAGAGAGAAGAGGGGCCAATGTGACGATCTGGCTTTAAGTCGATTCGATAACAAATTACGAAAACGGACGGATTTCTAAGGTTTTTACTACATATGAACACTTTTCACATTCTCCCGTGCAACGCGGCTGCTAGTCCTCCTTTCATGCAGAATCTTAAGGTCCTAGCTCATGTCCAAGGCGCCAAAGATAGCTAATAAGCCAATAATCGATACCTAAAACTTGAATTGTACTAATTCTTACTGGCTATTACATCAACTTAGAAGCTTCATCTGTGTTCTACTATGGTGCTTTTGGTGTCTCCGCATACCGCAGCACGCGACATAGCTTTGCAGACGATAAGTACAACGGTTTCAGAGAGAAGAGCGGCCAATGTGACGATCTGGCTTGAAGTCGATTCGATAACAAATGACGAAAAGGGACGGATTTTTCGGGTTTTTACTGCATATGAACACTTTTCACATTCTCCCGTGCTACTCGGCTGCTAGTCCTCCTTTCATGCAGAATCTTAAGGTCCTAGCTCATGTCCAAGGCACAAAAGCCAGCTAAAAAGTCAATAATCGATACCTAAAACTTGAATTGTACTACTTCTTACTTGCTGTTACATCAACTTAGAAGCTTCATCTGTGTTCTACTATGGTGCTTTTAGTGTCTCCGCATACCGCAGCACGCGACATAGCTTTGCAGGCGATAAGTACAACCGTTTCAGAGAGAAGAGCGGCCAATGTGACGATCTGGCTTTAAGTCGATTCGATAACAAATGACGAAAACGGACGGATTTCTCAGGTTTTTACTACGTATGAACACTTTTCACATTGTCCCGTGCAACTCGGCTGCTAGTCCTCCTTTCATGCAGAATCTTAAGGTCCTAGCTCATGTACAAGGCACCAAAGCCAGCTAAAAAGTCAATAATCAATACCTAAAACTTGAATTGTACTACTTCTTACTGGCTATTACATCAACTTAGAAGCTTCATCTGTGTTCTACTATGGTGCATTTAGTGTCTCCGCATACCGCAGCACGCGACATATCTTTGCAGACGATAAGTACAACCGTTCCAGAGAGAAGAGCGGCCAATGTGACGATCAGGCTTTAAGTCGATTCGATAACAAATGACGAAAACGGACTGATTTCTCAGGATTTTACTACATATGAACACTTTTCACATTCTCCCGTGCAACTCGGCTGCTAGTCCTCCTTTCATGCAGAATCTTAAGGTCCTAGCTCATGTCCAAGGCACCAAAGCCAGCTAAAAAGTCAATAATGGATACGTAAAACTTGAAATGGACTACTTCTTACTGGCTATTACATCAACTTAGAACCTTCATCTATGTTCTACTATGGTGCTTTTAGTGTCTCCGCATACCGCAGCACGCGACATAGCTTTGCAGACGATAAGTACAATCGTTTCAGAGAAAAGAGCGACCAATGTGACGATCTGGTTTTAAGTCGATTCGATAACAAATGACGAAAACGGACGAATTTCTCAGGTTTTTACTACATATGAACACTTTTCACTTTCTCCCGTGCAACTCGGCTGCTAGTTCTCCTTTCATGCAGATTCTTAAGGTCCTAGCTCATGTCCAAGGCACCAAAGCCAGCTAAAAAGTCCATACTCGATACCTAAAACTTGAATTCTACTACTTCTTACTTTCTATTATATTAAATTAGATTCTTCATCTGTGTTTTACTATGGTGGCTTTAGTGTCTCCGCATACCGCAGCACACGCCATAGCTTTGCAGAAGATAAGTACAGCCATTTCAGAGAGAAGTGCGGCCAATGTGACGATCTGGCTTTAAGTCGATTCGATAACAAATGACGAAAACGGACGGATTTTTCGGGTTTTTACTGCATATGAACACTTTTCACATCCTCCCGTGTATCTCGGCTGCTAGTCCTCCTTTCATGCAGAATCTTAAGGTCCTAGCTCATGTCCAAGGCACCAAAGCCAGCTAAAAAGTCAAAAATCGATACCAAAAACTTGAATTGTACTACTTCTTACTGGCTATTACATCAACTTAGAAGCTTCATCTGTGTTCTACTATGGTGCTTTTAGTGTCTCCGCATACCGCAGCACGCGACATAGCTTTGCAGACGATAAGTACAACCGTTTCTGAGTGAAGAGCGGCAAATGTGACGATCTGGCTTTAAGTCGATTCGATAACAAATGACGAAAACAGACGGATTTCTCAGGTTTTTACTACATATGAACACTTTTCAAATTCTCCCATGCAACTCGGCTGCTAGTTCTCCTTTCATGCAGAATCTCTAGGTCCTAGCTCATGTCCAAGGCACCAAAGCCAGCTAAAAAGTCAATAATCAGTAACTAAAACTTGAATTGTACTACTTCTTACTGGCAATTACATCATCTTAGAAGCTTCATCTGTGTTCTACTATGGTCCTTTTAGTGTCTCCGCATACCGCAGCACACGTCATAGCTTTGCAGACGATAAGAACAACCGTTTCAGAGAGAAGAGCGGCCAATGTGAAGATCTGGCTTTAAGTCGATTCGATAACAAATGACGATAACGGGCGAATATCTAGGTTTTTACTACATATGAATACATTCCACATTCTCCCGTGCAACTCGGCTGCTAGTCCTCCTTTCATGCAGAATCTTAAGGTCCTAGCTCATGTCCAAGGCACCAAAGCCATCTAAAAAGTCAATAATCGATACCTAAAACTTGAATTGTACTACTTCTTACTGGTTATTACATCAATTTAGAAGCTACATCTGTGTTCTACTAAGGATCTTTTAGTGTCTCCACATACCGCAGCACGCGACATAGCTTTGCAGACGATAAGTACAACCGTTTCAGAGATAAGAGCGGCCAATGTGGCAATTTGGCTTTAAGTCGATTCAATAACAAATGTCGAAAACGGACGGATTTCTCAGGTTTTTACTACATATGAACACTTTTCACACTCTCCCGTGCAACTCGGCTGCTAGTTCTCCTTTCATGCAGAATCTTAAGGTCCTAGCTCATGTCCAAGGCACCAAATCCAGCTAAAAAGTCAATAATCAATACCTAAAACTTGAATTGTACTACTTCTTACTGGCTATTACATCAACTTAGAAGCTTCATATGTGTTCTACTATGGTGCTTTTAGGGTCTCCGCATACCGCAGCAGGCGACATAGCTTTGCAGACGATAAGTACAACCGTTTCAGAGAGAAGAGCGGCAAATGTGACGATCTGGCTTTAAGTCGATTCGATAACAAATGACGAAAACGGACGGATTTCGCAGGTTTTTACTACTTATGAACACTTTTCACATTCTCCCGTGCAACTCGGCTGCTAGTCCTCATTTCATGCAGATTCTTAAGGTCCTAGCTCATGTCCAAGGCACCAAAGCCAGCTAAAAAGTCAATAATCGATACCTAAAACTTGAATTGTACTACTTCTTACTGGCTATTACGTCAACTTAGAAGCTTCATCTGTGTTCTACTGTGGTGCTTTTTGTGTCTCCGCATACCGCAGCACGCGACATAGCTCTGCAGACGATAAGTACAACCGTTTCAGAGAGAAGAGCGGCCAATGTGACGATCTGGCTTTAAGTCGATTCGATAACAAATGACGAAATCGGACGGATTTCTCAGGTGTTTACTACATATGAACACTTTTTACATTCTCCCATGCAACTCGGCTGCTAGTCCTCCTTTCATGCATAATCTTAAGGTCCTAGCTCATGTCCAAGGCACCAAAGCCAGCTAAAAAGTCAATAATCAATACCTAAAACTTGAATTGTACTACTTCTTACTGGCTATTACATCAACTTATAAGCTTCATCTGTGTTCTACTATGGTGCTTTTAGTGTCTCCGCATACCGCAGCACGCGACATAGCTTTGCAGACGATAAGTACAATGGTTCCAGAGAGAAGAGCGGCCAATGTGACGATCTGGCTTTAAGTCGATTCGATAACAAATGACGAAAACGGACGGATTTCTCAGGTTTTTACTACATATGAACACTTTTCACATTCTCCCGTGCAACTCGGCTGCTAGTCCTCCTTTCATGCAGAATCTTAAGGTCCTAGCTCATGTCCAAGGCACCAAAGCCAGCTATAAAGTAAATAATCAGTACCAAATATTTGATTTATACTACTTCTTACTGGCTATTACATCAACTTAGAAGCTTCATCTGTGTTCTACTATGGTGCCTTTAGTGTCTCCGCATACCGCAGCACGCGACATAGCTTTGCAGACGATAAGTACAACCGTTTCAGAGAGAAGAGCGGCCAAGTACGATCTGGCTTTAAGTCGATTCGATAACAAATGACGAAAACGGACGGATTTCGCAGGTTTTTACTACATATGAACACTTTTCACATTCTCCCGTGCAACTCGGCTGCTAGTCCTCCTTTCATGCAGAATCTTAAGGTCCTAGCTCATTTCCAAGGCACCAAAGCCAGCTAAGAAGTCAATAATCGATACCTAAAACTTGAATTGCACTACTTCCTACTGGCTATTACATCAACTTAGAAGCTTCATCTGTGTTCTACAATGGTGCTTTTAGTGTCTCCACATACCGCAGCACGCGACATAGCTTTGCAGACGATAAGTACAACCGTTTCAGAGAGAAGAGCGGCCAATGTGACGATTTGGCTTTAAGTCGATTCGATAACAAATGTCGAAAACGGACGGATTTCTCAGGATTTTGCTACATATGAACACTTTTCACATTCTCCCGTGCAACTCGGCTGCTAGTTCTCCTTTCATGCAGAATCTTAAGGTCCTAGCTCATGTCCAAGGAACCAAACCCAGCTAAAATGTCAATAATCATTACCTAAAACTTGAATTGTACTACTTCTTACTGCCTATTACATCAACTTAGAAGCTTCATCTGTGTTCTACTATGGTGCTTTTAGTGTCTCCACATACCGCAGCACGCGACATAGCTTTGCAGACGATTAGTACAACCGTTTCAGAGAGAAGAGCGGCCAATGTGACGATCTGGCTTTAAGTCGATTCGATAACAAATGACGAAAACGGACGGATTTCTCAGGTTTTTACTACATATAAACACTTTTCACACTCTCCCGTGCAACTCGGCTGCTAGTCCTCCTTTCATGCAGAATCTTAAGGTCCTAGCTCATGTCCAAGGCACCAAAGCCAGCTAAAAAGTCAATAATCAGTACCAAAACATAGAATTGTACTTCTTCTTACTTGCTATTACATCAACTTAGAAGCTTCATCTGTGTTCTACTATGGTGCTTTTTGTGTCTCCGCATGCCGCAGCACGCGACATAGCTATGCAGACGATAAGTACAACCGTTTCAGAGAGAAGAGCGGCCAATGTGACGATCTGGCTTTAAGTCGATTCGATAACAAATGACGAAAACGGACGGATTTCTCAGATTTTTACTACATATGAACACTTTTCACACTGTCCCGTGCAACTCGGCTGCTAGTCCTCCTTTCATGCAGAATCTCAAGGTCCTAGCTCATGTCCAAGGCACCAAAGCCAGCTAAAAAGTCAATAAACGATACGTAAAACTTGAGTTGTACTACTTCTTACTGGCTATTACATCAACTTAGGAGCTTCATCTGTGTTTTACTATGGTGGTTTTAGTGTCTCCGCATACCGCAGCACACGTCATAGCTTTGCAGACGATAAGAACAACCGTTTCAGAGAGAAGAGCGGCCAATGTGAAGATCTGGCTTTAAGTCGCTTCGATAATAAATGACGATAACGGGCGAATATCTAGGTTTTTACTACATATGAATACATACCACATTCTCCCGTGCAACTCGGCTGCTAGTCCTCCTTTCATGCAGAATCTTAAGGTCCTAGCTGATGTCCAAGGCACCAAAGCCATCTAAAAAGTCAATAATCGATACCTAAAACTTGAATTGTACTACTTCTTACTGGCTATTACATTAACTTAAAAGCTTCATCTGTGTTCTACTATGGTGATTTTAGTGTCCCCGCATACCGCAGCACGCGACATAGCTTTGCAGACGATAAGTACAACCGTTTCAGAGTTAAGAGCGGCCAATGTGACGATTTGGCTTTAAGTCTATTCAATAACAAATGTCGAAAACGGACGGATTTCTCAGGTTTTTACTACATATGAACACTTTTCACGTTCTCCCGTGCAACTCGGCTGCTAGTTCTCCTTTCATGCAGAATGTTAAGGTCCTAGCTCATTTCCAAGGAACCAAAGTAAGCTAAAATGTCAATTATCAATACCTAAAACTTGAAGTGTACTACATCTTACTGGCTATTACATCAACTTAGAAGCTTCATCTGCGTTCTACTATGGTGCTTTTAGTGTCTCCACATACCGCAGCACGCGACATAGCTTTGCAGACGATAAGTACAACCGTTTCAGAGAGAAGAGCGGCCAATGTGACGATCTGGCTTTAAGTCGATTCGATAACAAATGACGAAAACGGACTGATTTCTCAGGATTTTACTACATATGAACACTTTTCACATTGTCCCGTGCAACTCGGCTGCTAGTCCTCCTTTCATGCAGAATCTTAAGGTCCTGGCTCATGTACAAGGGACCAAAGCCAGCTAAGAAGTCAATAATCAATACCTAAAACTTGAATTGTACTACTTCTTACTGGCTATTACATCAACTTAGAAGCTTCATCTGTGTTCTACTATGGTGCATTTAGTGTCTCCGCATACCGCAGCACGCGACATAGCTTTGCAGACGATAAGTACAACCGTTCCAGAGAGAAGAGCGGCCAATGTGACGATCAGGCTTTAAGTCGATTCGATAACAAATGACGAAAACGGACTGATTTCTCAGGATTTTACTACATATGAACACTTTTCACATTCTCCCGTGCAACTCGGCTGCTAGTCCTCCTTTCATGCAGAATCTTAAGGTCCTAGCTCATGTCCAAGGCACCAAAGCCAGCTAAAAAGTCAATAATGGATACGTAAAACTTGAAATGGACTACTTCTTACTGGCTATTACATCAACTTAGAACCTTCATCTATGTTCTACTATGGTGCTTTTAGTGTCTCCGCATACCGCAGCACGCGACATAGCTTTGCAGACGATAAGTACAATCGTTTCAGAGAAAAGAGCGACCAATGTGACGATCTGGTTTTAAGTCGATTCGATAACAAATGACGAAAACGGACGAATTTCTCAGGTTTTTACTACATATGAACACTTTTCACTTTCTCCCGTGCAACTCGGCTGCTAGTTCTCCTTTCATGCAGATTCTTAAGGTCCTAGCTCATGTCCAAGGCACCAAAGCCAGCTAAAAAGTCCATACTCGATACCTAAAACTTGAATTCTACTACTTCTTACTTTCTATTATATTAAATTAGATGCTTCATCTGTGTTTTACTATGGTGGCTTTAGTGTCTCCGCATACCGCAGCACACGCCATAGCTTTGCAGACGATAAGTACAGCCATTTCAGAGAGAAGTGCGGCCAATGTGACGATCTGGCGTTAAGTCGATTCGATAACAAATGACGAAAACGGACGGATTTTTCGGGTTTTTACTACATATGAACACTTTTCACATTCTCCCGTGTATCTCGGCTGCTAGTCCTCCTTTCATGCAGAATCTTAAGGTCCTAGCTCATGTCCATGGCACCAAAGCCAGCTAAAAAGTCAAAAATCGATACCAAAAACTTGAATTGTACTACTTCTTACTGGCTATTACATCAACTTAGAAGCTTCATCTGTGTTCTACTATGGTGCTTTTAGTGTCTCCGCATACCGCAGCACGCGACATAGCTTTGCAGACGATAAGTACAACCGTTTCTGAGTGAAGAGCGGCAAATGTGACGATCTGGCTTTAAGTCGATTCGATAACAAATGACGAAAACAGACGGATTTCTCAGGTTTTTACTACATATGAACCCTTTTCAAATTCTCCCATGCAACTCGGCTGCTAGTTCTCCTTTCATGCAGAATCTCTAGGTCCTAGCTCATGTCCATGGCACCAAAGCCAGCTAAAAAGTCAAAAATCGATACCAAAAACTTGAATTGTACTACTTCTTACTGGCTATTACATCAACTTAGAAGCTTCATCTGTGTTCTACTATGGTGCTTTTAGTGTCTCCGCATACCGCAGCACACGTCATAGCTTTGCAGACGATAAGAACAACCGTTTCAGAGAGAAGAGCGGCCAATGTGAAGATCTGGCTTTAAGTCGATTCGATAACAAATGACGATAACGGGCGAATATCTAGGTTTTTACTACATATGAATACATTCCACAGTCTCCCGTGCAACTCGGCTGCTAGTCCTCCTTTCATGCAGAATCTTAAGGTCCTAGCTCATGTCCAAGGCACCAAAGGCATCTAAAAAGTCAATAATCGATACCTAAAACTTGAATTGTACTACTTCTTACTGGTTATTACATCAACTTAGAAGCTACATCTGTGTTCTACTAAGGAGCTTTTAGTGTCTCCACATACCGCAGCACGCGACATAGCTTTGCAGACAATAAGTACAACCGTTTCAGAGATAAGAGCGGCCAATGTGGCAATTTGGCTTTAAGTCGATTCAATAACAAATGTCGAAAACGGACGGATTTCTCAGGTTTTTACTACATATGAACACTTTTCACACTCTCCCGTGAAACTCGGCTGCTAGTTCTCCTTTCATGCAGAATGTTAAGGTCCTAGCTCATGTCCAAGGAACCAAAGTAAGCTAAAATGTCAATAATCAGTACCTAAAACTTGAATTGTACTACTTCTTACTGGCTATTACATCAACTTAGAAGCTTCATCTGTGTTCTACTATGGTGCTTTTAGTGTCTCCACATACCGCAGCACGCGACATAGCTTTGCAGACGATACCTACAACCGTTTCAGAGAGAAGAGCGGCCAATGTGACGATCTGGCTTTAAGTCGATTAGATAACAAATGACAACAACGGACGGATTTCACAGGTTTTTACTACATATAAACACTTTTCACACTCTCCCGTGCAACTCGGCTGCTTGTTCTCCTTTCATGCTGAATCTTAAGGTCCTAGCTCATGTCCAAGGCACCAAAGCCAGCTAAAAAGTCAATAATCAATACCTAAAACTTGAATTGTACTACTTCTTACTGGCTATTACATCAACTTAGAAGCTTCATCTGTGTTCTACTATGGTGCTTTTAGGGTCTCCGCATACCGCAGCAGGCGACATAGCTTTGCAGACGATAAGTACAACCGTTTCAGAGAGAAGAGCGGCAAATGTGACGATCTGGCTTTAAGTCGATTCGATAACAAATGACGAAAACGGACGGATTTCGCAGGTTTTTACTACTTATGAACACTTTTCACATTCTCCCGTGCAACTCTGCTGCTAGTCCTCATTACATGCAGATTCTTAAGGTCCTAGCTCATGTCCAAGGCACCAAAGCCAGCTAAAAAGTCAATAATCGATACCTAACACTTGAATTGTACTACTTCTTACTGGCTATTACGTCAACTTAGAAGCTTCATCTGTGTTCTACTGTGGTGCTTTTTGTGTCTCCGCATACCGCAGCACGCGACATAGCTCTGCAGACGATAAGTACAACCGTTTCAGAGAGAAGAGCGGCCAATGTGACGATCTGGCTTTAAGTCGATTCGATAACAAATGACGAAATCGGACGGATTTCTCAGGTGTTTACTACATATGAACACTTTTTACATTCTCCCATGCAACTCGGCTGCTAGTCCTCCTTTCATGCATAATCTTAAGGTCCTAGCTCATGTCCAAGGCACCAAAGCCAGCTAAAAAGTCAATAAACGATAATAAAACTTGAGTTGTACTACTTCTTACTGGCTATTACATCAACTTAGAAGCTTCATCTGCGTTCTACTATGGTGCTTTTAGTGTCTCCACATACCGCAGCACGCGACATAGCTTTGCAGACGATAAGTACAACCGTTTCAGAGAGAAGAGCGGCCAATGTGACGATCTGGCTTTAAGTCGATTCGATAACAAATGACGAAAACGGACTGATTTCTCAGGATTTTACTACATATGAACACTTTTCACATTGTCCCGTGCAACTCGGCTGCTAGTCCTCCTTTCATGCAGAATCTTAAGGTCCTGGCTCATGTACAAGGGACCAAAGCCAGCTAAAAAGTCAATAATCAATACCTAAAACTTGAATTGTACTACTTCTTACTGGCTATTACATCAACTTAGAAGCTTCATCTGTGTTCTACTATGGTGCATTTAGTGTCTCCGCATACCGCAGCACGCGACATAGCTTTGCAGACGATAAGTACAACCGTTCCAGAGAGAAGAGCGGCCAATGTGACGATCAGGCTTTAAGTCGATTCGATAACAAATGACGAAAACGGACTGATTTCTCAGGATTTTACTACATATGAACACTTTTCACATTCTCCCGTGCAACTCGGCTGCTAGTCCTCCTTTCATGCAGAATCTTAAGGTCCTAGCTCATGTCCAAGGCACCAAAGCCAGCTAAAAAGTCAATAATGGATACGTAAAACTTGAAATGGACTACTTCTTACTGGCTATTACATCAACTTAGAACCTTCATCTATGTTCTACTATGGTGCTTTTAGTGTCTCCGCATACCGCAGCACGCGACATAGCTTTGCAGACGATAAGTACAATCGTTTCAGAGAAAAGAGCGACCAATGTGATGATCTGGCTTTAAGTCGAGTCGATAACAAATGACGAAAACGGACTGATTTCTCAGGATTTTACTACATATGAACACTTTTCACATTGTCCCGTGCAACTCGGCTGCTAGTTCTCCTTTCATGCAGATTCTTAAGGTCCTAGCTCATGTCCAAGGCACCAAAGCCAGCTAAAAAGTCCATACTCGATACCTAAAACTTGAATTCTACTACTTCTTACTTTCTATTATATTAAATTAGATGCTTCATCTGTGTTTTACTATGGTGGCTTTAGTGTCTCCGCATACCGCAGCACACGCCATAGCTTCGCAGACGATAAGTACAGCCATTTCAGAGAGAAGTGCGGCCAATGTGACGATCTGGCTTTAAGTCGATTCGATAACAAATGACGAAAACGGACGGATTTTTCGGGTTTTTACTACATATGAACACTTTTCACATTCTCCCGTGTATCTCGGCTGCTAGTCCTCCTTTCATGCAGAATCTTAAGGTCCTAGCTCATGTCCATGGCACCAAAGCCAGCTAAAAAGTCAAAAATCGATACCAAAAACTTGAATTGTACTACTTCTTACTGGCTATTACATCAACTTAGAAGCTTCATCTGTGTTCTACTATGGTGCTTTTAGTGTCTCCGCATACCGCAGCACGCGACATAGCTTTGCAGACGATAAGTACAACCGTTTCTAAGTGAAGAGCGGCAAATGTGACGATCTGGCTTTAAGTCGATTCGATAACAAATGACGAAAACAGACGGATTTCTCAGGTTTTTACTACATATGAACCCTTTTCAAATTCTCCCATGCAACTCGGCTGCTAGTTCTCCTTTCATGCAGAATCTCTAGGTCCTAGCTCATGTCCAAGGCACCAAAGCCAGCTAAAAAGTCAATAATCAGTAACTAAAACTTGAATTGTACTACTTCTTACTGGCAATTACATCATCTTAGAAGCTTCATCTGAGTTCTACTATGGTCCTTTTAGTGTCTCCGCATACCGCAGCACACGTCATAGCTTTGCAGACGATAAGAACAACCGTTTCAGAGAGAAGAGCGGCCAATGTGAAGATCTGGCTTTAAGTCGATTCGATAACAAATGACGATAACGGGCGAATATCTAGGTTTTTACTACATATGAATACATTCCACAGTCTCCCGTGCAACTCGGCTGCTAGTCCTCCTTTCATGCAGAATCTTAAGGTCCTAGCTCATGTCCAAGGCACCAAAGGCATCTAAAAAGTCAATAATCGATACCTAAAACTTGAATTGTACTACTTCTTACTGGTTATTACATCAACTTAGAAGCTACATCTGTGTTCTACTAAGGAGCTTTTAGTGTCTCCACATACCGCAGCACGCGACATAGCTTTGCAGACGATAAGTACAACCGTTTCAGAGATAAGAGCGGCCAATGTGGCAATTTGGCTTTAAGTCGATTCAATAACAAATGTCGAAAACGGACGGATTTCTCAGGTTTTTACTACATATGAACACTTTTCACACTCTCCCGTGAAACTCGGCTGCTAGTTCTCCTTTCATGCAGAATGTTAAGGTCCTAGCTCATGTCCAAGGAACCAAAGTAAGCTAAAATGTCAATAATCAGTACCTAAAACTTGAATTGTACTACTTCTTACTGGCTATTACATCAACTTAGAAGCTTCATCTGTGTTCTACTATGGTGCTTTTAGTGTCTCCACATACCGCAGCACGCGACATAGCTTTGCAGACGATACGTACAACCGTTTCAGAGAGAAGAGCGGCCCATGTGACGATCTGGCTTTAAGTCGATTAGATAACAAATGACAACAACGGACGGATTTCACAGGTTTTTACTACATATAAACACTTTTCACACTCTCCCGTGCAACTCGGCTGCTTCTTCTCCTTTCATGCAGAATCTTAAGGTCCTAGCTCATGTCCAAGGCACCAAAGCCAGCTAAAAAGTCAATAATCAATACCTAAAACTTGAATTGTACTACTTCTTACTGGCTATTACATCAACTTAGAAGCTTCATCTGTGTTCTACTATGGTGCTTTTAGGGTCTCCGCATACCGCAGCAATCGACATAGCTTTGCAGACGATAAGTACAACCGTTTCAGAGAGAAGAGCGGCAAATGTGACGATCTGGCTTTAAGTCGATTCGATAACAAATGACGAAAACGGACGGATTTCGCAGGTTTTTACTACTTATGAACACTTTTCACATTCTCCCGTGCAACTCTGCTGCTAGTCCTCATTACATGCAGATTCTTAAGGTCCTAGCTCATGTCCAAGCACCAAAGCCAGCTAAAAAGTCAATAATCGATACCTAAAACTTGAATTGTACTACTTCTTACTGGCTATTACGTCAACTTAGAAGCTTCATCTGTGTTCTACTGTGGTGCTTTTTGTGTCTCCGCATACCGCAGCACGCGACATAGCTCTGCAGACGATAAGTACAACCGTTTCAGAGAGAAGAGCGGCCAATGTGACGATCTGGCTTTAAGTCGATTCGATAACAAATGACGAAATCGGACGGATTTCTCAGGTGTTTACTACATATGAACACTTTTTACATTCTCCCATGCAACTCGGCTGCTAGTCCTCCTTTCATGCATAATCTTAAGGTCCTAGCTCATGTCCAAGGCACCAAAGCCAGCTAAAAAGTCAATAAACGATAATAAAATTGAGTTGTACTACTTCTTACTGGCTATTACATCAACTTAGGAGCTTCATCTGTGTTTTACTATGGTGGTTTTAGTGTCTCCGCATACCGCAGCACACGTCATAGCTTTGCAAACGATAAGAACAACCGTTTCAGAGAGAAGAGCGGCCAATGTGAAGATCTGGCTTTAAGTCGCTTCGATAACAAATGACGATAACGGGCGAATATCTAGGTTTTTACTACATATGAATACATACCACATTCTCCCGTGCAACTCGGCTGCTAGTCCTCCTTTCATGCAGAATCTTAAGGTCCTAGCTCATGTCCAAGGCACCAAAGCCATCTAAAAAGTCAATAATCGATACCTAAAACTTGAATTGTACTACTTCTTACTGGTTATTACATCAACTTAGAAGCTACATCTGTGTTCTACTATGGTGCTTTTAGTGTCTCCACATTCCGCAGCACGCGACATAGCTTTGCAGACGATAAGTACAACCGTTTCAGAGATAAGAGCGGCCAATGTGACGATTTGGCTTTAAGTCGATTCAATAACAAATGTCAAAACGGACGGATTTCTCAGGTTTTTACTACATATGAACACTTTTCACGTTCTCCCGTGCAACTCGGCTGCTAGTTCTCCTTTCATGCAGAATGTTAAGGTCCTAGCTCATGTCCAAGGAACCAAAGTAAGCTAAAATGTAAATTATCAATACCTAAAACTTGAAGTGTACTACATCTTACTGGCTATTACATCAACTTAGAAGCTTCATCTGCGTTCTACTATGGTGCTTTTAGTGTCTCCACATACCGCAGCACGCGACATAGCTTTGCAGACGATAAGTACAACCGTTTTAGAGAGAAGAGCGGCCAATGTGACGATCTGGCTTTAAGTCGATTCGATAACAAATGACAACAACGGACGGATTTCTCAGGTTTTTACTACATATAAACACTTTTCACACTCTCCCGTGCAACTCGGCTGCTAGTTCTCCTTTCATGCAGAATCTTAAGGTCCTAGCTCATGTCCAAGGCACCAAAGCCAGCTAAAAAGTCAATAATCAGTACACAAAACTTGAATTGTACTACTTCTTACTGGCTATTACATCATCTTAGAAGCTTCTTCTGTGTTCTACTATGGTGCTTTTAGTGTCTCCGCATACCGCAGCACGCGACATAGCTCTGCAGTCGATAAGTACAACCGTTTCAGAGAGAAGAGCGGCCAATGTGACGATCTGGCTTTAAGTCGATTCGATAACAAATGACGAAATCGGACGGATTTCTCAGGTGTTTACTACATATGAACACTTTTCACATTCTCCCGTGCAACTCGGCTGCTAGTCCTCCTTTCATGCAGATTCTTAAGGTCCTAGCTCATGTCCAAGGCACCAAAGCCAGCTAAAAAGTCAATAATCAATACCTAAAACTTGAATTGTACTACTTCTTACTGGCTATTACATCAACTTAGAAGCTTCGTCTGTGTTCTACTATGGTGCTTTTAGTGTCTCCGCATACCGCAGCACGCGACATAGCTTTGCAGACGATAAGTACAACGGTTCCAGAGAGAAGTGCGGCCAATTTGACGATCTGGCTTTTAGTCGATTCGATAACAAATGACGAAAACGGACGGATTTCTCAGGTTTTTACTACATATGAAAACTTTTCACATTCTCCCGTGCAACTCGGCTGCTAGTCCTCCTTTCATGCAGAATCTTAAGGTCCTAGCTCATGTCCAAGGCACCAAAGCCAGCTATAAAGTAAATAATCAGTACCTAAAACTTGTATTGTACTACTTCTTACTGGCTATTACATCAACTTAGAATCTTCATCTGTGTTCTACTATGGTGCATTTGGTGTCTCCGCATACCGCAGCACGCGACATAGCTTTGCAGACGATAAGTACAACCGTTTCAGAGAGAAGAGCGGCCAATGTGACGATTTGGCTTTAAGTCGATTCGATAACAAATGACGAAATCGGAGGGATTTCTCAGGTGTTTACTACATATGAACACTTTTCACATTCTTCCGTGCAACTCGGCTGCTAGTCCTCCTTTCATGCAGATTCTTAAGGTCCTAGCTCTTGTCTAAGGCACCAAAGCCAGCTAAAAAGTCAATAATCGATACCTAAAACTTGAATTGTACTACTTCATACTGGCTATTACATCAACTTAGAAGCTTCATCTGTGTTCTACTATGGTGCTTTTAGTGTCTCCGCATACCGCAGCATGCGACATAGCTTTGCAGACGATAAGTACAACCGTTTCAGAGAGAAGAGCGGCCAATGTTACGATGTGGCTTTAAGTCGATTCGACAACAAATGGCGAAAACGGACGGATTTCTCAGGTTTTTACTACATATGAACACTTTTCACATTCTCCCGTGCAACTCGGCTGCTAGTCCTCCTTTCATGCAGAATCTTAAGGTCCTAGCTCATTTCCAAGGCACCAAAGCCAGCTAAGAAGTCAATAATCGATACCTAAAACTTGAATTGCACTACTTCCTACTGGCTATTACATCAACTGAGAAGCTTCATCTGTGTTCTACTATGGTGCTTTTAGTGTCTCCACATATCGCAGCACGCGACATAGCTTTGCAGACGATAAGTACAACCGTTTCAGAGAGAAGAGCGGCCAATGTGACGATTTGGCTTTAACTCGATTCGATAACAAATGTCGAAAACGGACGGATTTCTCAGGTTTTTACTACATATGAACACTTTTCACATTCTCCCGTGCAACTCGGCTGCTAGTTCTCCTTTCATGCAGAATCTTAAGGTCCTAGCTCATGTCCAAGGAACCAAAGCCTGCTAAAATGTCAATAATCAATACCTAAAACTTGAATTGTACTACTTCTTACTGGCTATTTTATCAACTTAGAAGCTTCATCTGTGTTCTACTATGGTGCTTTTAGTGTCTCCACATACCGCAGCACGCGACATAGCTTTGCAGACGATAAGTACAACCGTTTCAGAGAGAAGAGCGGCCAATGTGACGATCTGGCTTTAAGTCGAATCGATAACAAATGACGAAAACGGACGGATTTCTCAGGTTTTTACTACATATAAACACTTTTCACACTCTCCCGTGCAACTCGGCTGCTAGTCCTCCTTTCATGCAGAATCTTAAGGTCCTAGCTCATGTCCAAGGCACCAAAGCCAACTAAAAAGTCAATAATCAGTACCAAAACATAGAATTGTACTTCTTCTTACTTGCTATTACATCAACTTAGAAGCTTCATCTGTGTTCTACTATGGTGCTTTTTGTGACTCCGCATGCCGCAGCACGCGACATAGCTTTGCAGACGATAAGTACAACCGTTTCAGAGAGAAGAGCGGCCAATGTGACGATATGGCTTTAAGTCGATTCGATAACAAATGACGAAAACGGACGGATTTCTCAGGTTTTTACTACATATGAAGCCTTTTCAAATTCTCCCATGCAATTCGGCTGCTAGTTCTCCTTTCATGCAGAATCTTAAGGTCCTAGCTCATGTCCAAGGCACCAAAGCCAGCCAAAAAGTCAATTATCAGTACCTAAAACTTGAATTGTACTACTTCTTACTGGCTATTACATCAACTTAGAAGCTTCATCTGTGTTTTACTATGGTGGTTTTAGTGTCTCCGCATACCGCAGCACACGTCATAGCTTTGCAGACGATAAGAACAACCGTTTCAGAGAGAAGAGCGGCCAATGTGAAGATCTGGCTTTAAGTCGATTCGATAACAAATGACGATAACGGGCGAATATCTAGGTTTTTACTACATATGAATACATTTCACATTCTCCCGTCCAACTCGGCTGCTAGTCCTCCTTTCATGCAGAATCTTAAGGTCCTAGCTCATGTCCAAGGCACCAAAGCCAGCCAAAAAGTCAATAATCAGTACCTAAAACTTGAATTGTACTACTTCTTACTTGCTATTACATCAACTTAGAAGCTTCATCTGTGTTCTACTATGGTGCTTTTTGTGACTCCGCATGCCGCAGCACGCGACATAGCTTTGCAGACGATAAGTACAACCGTTCCAGAGAGAAGAGCGGCCAAGAGACGATCTGGCTTTAAGTCGATTCGATAACAAATGACGAAAACGGTCGGATTTCTCAGGTTTTTACTACATATGAACACTTCTCACATTCTCCCGTGCAACTCGGCTGCTAGTCCTCCTTTCATGCAGATTCTTAAGGTCCTAGCTCATGTCCACGGCACTAAAGCCAGCTAAAAAGTCAATAATCAGTACCTAAAACTTGAAATGTACTACTTCTTACTGGCTATTACATCAACTTAGAAGCTTCATCTGTGTTCTACTATGGTGCTTTTAGTGTCTCCGCATACCGCAGCACGCGACATAGCTTTGCAGACGATAAGTACAACCGTTTCAGAGAGAAGAGCGGCAAATGTGACGATCTGGCTTTAAGTCGATTCGATAACAAATGACGAAAACGGACGGATTTCTCAGGTTTTTACTACATATGAACACTTTCCACACTCTCCCGTGCAACTCGGCTGCTAGTCCTCCTTTCATGCAGATTCTTAAGGTCCTAGCTCATGTCCAAGGCACCAAAGCCAGCTAAAAAGTCAATAATCGATACCTAAAACTGAATTGTACTACTTCTTAGTGGCTATTACGTCAACTTAGAATCTTCATCTGTGCTCTACTGTGGTGCTTTTAGTGTCTCCGCATACCGCAGCACGAGACATTGCTCTGCAGACGATAAGTACAACCGTTTCAGAGAGAAGAGGGGCCAATGTGACGATCTGGCTTTAAGTCGATTCGATAACAAATGACGAAAACGGACGGATTTCTCAGGTTTTTACTACATATGAACACTTTTCACATTCTCCCGTGCAACTCGGCTGCTAGTCCTCCTTTCATGCAGATTCTTAAGGTCCTAGCTCATGTCCAAGGCACCAAAGCCAACTAAAAAGTCAATAATCAGTACCAAAACATAGAATTGTACTTCTTCTTACTTGCTATTACATCAACTTAGAAGCCTCATCTGTGTTCTACTATGGTGCTTTTTGTGACTCCGCATGCCGCAGCACGCGACATAGCTTTGCAGACGATAAGTACAACCGTTTCAGAGAGAAGAGCGGCCAATGTGACGATATGGCTTTAAGTCGATTCGATAACAAATGACGAAAACGGACGGATTTCTCAGGTTTTTACTACATATGAAGCCTTTTCAAATTCTCCCATGCAATTCGGCTGCTAGTTCTCCTTTCATGCAGAATCTTAAGGTCCTAGCTCATGTCCAAGGCACCAAAGCCAGCCAAAAAGTCAATTATCAGTACCTAAAACTTGAATTGTACTACTTCTTACTTGCTATTACATCAACTTAGAAGCTTCATCTGTGTTCTACTATGGTGCTTTTAGTGTCTCCGCATACCGCAGCACGCGACATAGCTTTGCAGACGATAAGTACAACCGTTCCAGAGAGAAGAGCGGCCAAGTGACGATCTGGCTTTAAGTCGATTCGATAACAAATGACGAAAACGGTCGGATTTCTCAGGTTTTTACTACATATGAACACTTCTCACATTCTCCCGTGCAACTCGGCTGCTAGTCCTCCTTTCATGCAGAATCGTAAGGTCCTAGCTCATGTCCAAGGCACCAAAGCCAGCTATAAAGTAAATAATCAGTACCTAAAACTTGTATTGTACTACTTCTTACTGGCTATTACATCAACTTAGAATCTTCATCTGTGTTCTACTATGGTGCATTTGGTGTCTCCGCATACCGCAGCACGCGACATAGCTTTGCAGACGATAAGTACAACCGTTTCAGAGAGAAGAGCGGCCAATGTGACGATTTGGCTTTAAGTCGATTCGATAACAAATGACGAAATCGGAGGGATTTCTCAGGTGTTTACTACATATGAACACTTTTCACATTCTTCCGTGCAACTCGGCTGCTAGTCCTCCTTTCATGCAGATTCTTAAGGTCCTAGCTCTTGTCTAAGGCACCAAAGCCAGCTAAAAAGTCAATAATCGATACCTAAAACTTGAATTGTACTACTTCATACTGGCTATTACATCAACTTAGAAGCTTCATCTGTGTTCTACTATGGTGCTTTTAGTGTCTCCGCATACCGCAGCATGCGACATAGCTTTGCAGACGATAAGTACAACCGTTTCAGAGAGAAGAGCGGCCAATGTTACGATGTGGCTTTAAGTCGATTCGACAACAAATGGCGAAAACGGACGGATTTCTCAGGTTTTTACTACATATGAACACTTTTCACATTCTCCCGTGCAACTCGGCTGCTAGTCCTCCTTTCATGCAGAATCTTAAGGTCCTAGCTCATTTCCAAGGCACCAAAGCCAGCTAAGAAGTCAATAATCGATACCTAAAACTTGAATTGCACTACTTCCTACTGGCTATTACATCAACTGAGAAGCTGCATCTGTGTTCTACTATGGTGCTTTTAGTGTCTCCACATATCGCAGCACGCGACATAGCTTTGCAGACGATAAGTACAACCGTTTCAGAGAGAAGAGCGGCCAATGTGACGATTTGGCTTTAACTCGATTCGATAACAAATGTCGAAAACGGACGGATTTCTCAGGTTTTTACTACATATGAACACTTTTCACATTCTCCCGTGCAACTCGGCTGCTAGTTCTCCTTTCATGCAGAATCTTAAGGTCCTAGCTCATGTCCAAGGAACCAAAGCCTGCTAAAATGTCAATAACCAATACCTAAAACTTGAATTGTACTACTTCTTACTGGCTATTTTATCAACTTAGAAGCTTCATCTGTGTTCTACTATGGTGCTTTTAGTGTCTCCACATACCGCAGCACGCGACATAGCTTTGCAGACGATAAGTACAACCGTTTCAGAGAGAAGAGCGGCCAATGTGACGATCTGGCTTTAAGTCGAATCGATAACAAATGACGAAAACGGACGGATTTCTCAGGTTTTTACTACATATAAACACTTTTCACACTCTCCCGTGCAACTCGGCTGCTAGTCCTCCTTTCATGCAGAATCTTAAGGTCCTAGCTCATGTCCAAGGCACCAAAGCCAGCTATAAAGTAAATAATCAGTACCTAAAACTTGTATTGTACTACTTCTTACTGGCTATTACATCAACTTAGAATCTTCATCTGTGTTCTACTATGGTGCATTTGGTGTCTCCGCATACCGCAGCACGCGACATAGCTTTGCAGACGATAAGTACAACCGTTTCAGAGAGAAGAGCGGCCAATGTGACGATTTGGCTTTAAGTCGATTCGATAACAAATGACGAAATCGGAGGGATTTCTCAGGTGTTTACTACATATGAACACTTTTCACATTCTTCCGTGCAACTCGGCTGCTAGTCCTCCTTTCATGCAGATTCTTAAGGTCCTAGCTCTTGTCTAAGGCACCAAAGCCAGCTAAAAAGTCAATAATCGATACCTAAAACTTGAATTGTACTACTTCATACTGGCTATTACATCAACTTAGAAGCTTCATCTGTGTTCTACTATGGTGCTTTTAGTGTCTCCGCATACCGCAGCATGCGACATAGCTTTGCAGACGATAAGTACAACCGTTTCAGAGAGAAGAGCGGCCAATGTTACGATGTGGCTTTAAGTCGATTCGACAACAAATGGCGAAAACGGACGGATTTCTCAGGTTTTTACTACATATGAACACTTTTCACATTCTCCCGTGCAACTCGGCTGCTAGTCCTCCTTTCATGCAGAATCTTAAGGTCCTAGCTCATTTCCAAGGCACCAAAGCCAGCTAAGAAGTCAATAATCGATACCTAAAACTTGAATTGCACTACTTCCTACTGGCTATTACATCAACTGAGAAGCTTCATCTGTGTTCTACTATGGTGCTTTTAGTGTCTCCACATATCGCAGCACGCGACATAGCTTTGCAGACGATAAGTACAACCGTTTCAGAGAGAAGAGCGGCCAATGTGACGATTTGGCTTTAACTCGATTCGATAACAAATGTCGAAAACGGACGGATTTCTCAGGTTTTTACTACATATGAACACTTTTCACATTCTCCCGTGCAACTCGGCTGCTAGTTCTCCTTTCATGCAGAATCTTAAGGTCCTAGCTCATGTCCAAGGAACCAAAGCCTGCTAAAATGTCAATAATCAATACCTAAAACTTGAATTGTACTACTTCTTACTGGCTATTTTATCAACTTAGAAGCTTCATCTGTGTTCTACTATGGTGCTTTTAGTGTCTCCACATACCGCAGCACGCGACATAGCTTTGCAGACGATAAGTACAACCGTTTCAGAGAGAAGAGCGGCCAATGTGACGATCTGGCTTTAAGTCGAATCGATAACAAATGACGAAAACGGACGGATTTCTCAGGTTTTTACTACATATAAACACTTTTCACACTCTCCCGTGCAACTCGGCTGCTAGTCCTCCTTTCATGCAGAATCTTAAGGTCCTAGCTCATGTCCAAGGCACCAAAGCCAACTAAAAAGTCAATAATCAGTACCAAAACATAGAATTGTACTTCTTCTTACTTGCTATTACATCAACTTAGAAGCTTCATCTGTGTTCTACTATGGTGCTTTTTGTGACTCCGCATGCCGCAGCACGCGACATAGCTTTGCAGACGATAAGTACAACCGTTTCAGAGAGAAGAGCGGCCAATGTGACGATATGGCTTTAAGTCGATTCGATAACAAATGACGAAAACGGACGGATTTCTCAGGTTTTTACTACATATGAAGCCTTTTCAAATTCTCCCATGCAATTCGGCTGCTAGTTCTCCTTTCATGCAGAATCTTAAGGTCCTAGCTCATGTCCAAGGCACCAAAGCCAGCCAAAAAGTCAATTATCAGTACCTAAAACTTGAATTGTACTACTTCTTACTGGCTATTACATCAACTTAGAAGCTTCATCTGTGTTTTACTATGGTGGTTTTAGTGTCTCCGCATACCGCAGCACACGTCATAGCTTTGCAGACGATAAGAACAACCGTTTCAGAGAGAAGAGCGGCCAATGTGAAGATCTGGCTTTAAGTCGATTCGATAACAAATGACGATAACGGGCGAATATCTAGGTTTTTACTACATATGAATACATTTCACATTCTCCCGTCCAACTCGGCTGCTAGTCCTCCTTTCATGCAGAATCTTAAGGTCCTAGCTCATGTCCAAGGCACCAAAGCCAGCCAAAAAGTCAATAATCAGTACCTAAAACTTGAATTGTACTACTTCTTACTTGCTATTACATCAACTTAGAAGCTTCATCTGTGTTCTACTATGGTGCTTTTTGTGACTCCGCATGCCGCAGCACGCGACATAGCTTTGCAGACGATAAGTACAACCGTTCCAGAGAGAAGAGCGGCCAAGAGACGATCTGGCTTTAAGTCGATTCGATAACAAATGACGAAAACGGTCGGATTTCTCAGGTTTTTACTACATATGAACACTTCTCACATTCTCCCGTGCAACTCGGCTGCTAGTCCTCCTTTCATGCAGATTCTTAAGGTCCTAGCTCATGTCCACGGCACTAAAGCCAGCTAAAAAGTCAATAATCAGTACCTAAAACTTGAAATGTACTACTTCTTACTGGCTATTACATCAACTTAGAAGCTTCATCTGTGTTCTACTATGGTGCTTTTAGTGTCTCCGCATACCGCAGCACGCGACATAGCTTTGCAGACGATAAGTACAACCGTTTCAGAGAGAAGAGCGGCAAATGTGACGATCTGGCTTTAAGTCGATTCGATAACAAATGACGAAAACGGACGGATTTCTCAGGTTTTTACTACATATGAACACTTTCCACACTCTCCCGTGCAACTCGGCTGCTAGTCCTCCTTTCATGCAGATTCTTAAGGTCCTAGCTCATGTCCAAGGCACCAAAGCCAGCTAAAAAGTCAATAATCGATACCTAAAACTGAATTGTACTACTTCTTAGTGGCTATTACGTCAACTTAGAATCTTCATCTGTGCTCTACTGTGGTGCTTTTAGTGTCTCCGCATACCGCAGCACGAGACATTGCTCTGCAGACGATAAGTACAACCGTTTCAGAGAGAAGAGGGGCCAATGTGACGATCTGGCTTTAAGTCGATTCGATAACAAATGACGAAAACGGACGGATTTCTCAGGTTTTTACTACATATGAACACTTTTCACATTCTCCCGTGCAACTCGGCTGCTAGTCCTCCTTTCATGCAGATTCTTAAGGTCCTAGCTCATGTCCAAGGCACCAAAGCCAACTAAAAAGTCAATAATCAGTACCAAAACATAGAATTGTACTTCTTCTTACTTGCTATTACATCAACTTAGAAGCCTCATCTGTGTTCTACTATGGTGCTTTTTGTGACTCCGCATGCCGCAGCACGCGACATAGCTTTGCAGACGATAAGTACAACCGTTTCAGAGAGAAGAGCGGCCAATGTGACGATATGGCTTTAAGTCGATTCGATAACAAATGACGAAAACGGACGGATTTCTCAGGTTTTTACTACATATGAAGCCTTTTCAAATTCTCCCATGCAATTCGGCTGCTAGTTCTCCTTTCATGCAGAATCTTAAGGTCCTAGCTCATGTCCAAGGCACCAAAGCCAGCCAAAAAGTCAATTATCAGTACCTAAAACTTGAATTGTACTACTTCTTACTTGCTATTACATCAACTTAGAAGCTTCATCTGTGTTCTACTATGGTGCTTTTAGTGTCTCCGCATACCGCAGCACGCGACATAGCTTTGCAGACGATAAGTACAACCGTTCCAGAGAGAAGAGCGGCCAAGTGACGATCTGGCTTTAAGTCGATTCGATAACAAATGACGAAAACGGTCGGATTTCTCAGGTTTTTACTACATATGAACACTTCTCACATTCTCCCGTGCAACTCGGCTGCTAGTCCTCCTTTCATGCAGATTCCTAAGGTCCTAGCTCATGTCCAAGGCACCAAAGCCAGCTAAAAAGCTAATAATCAATATCTAAAACTTGAATTGTACTACTTCTTACTGGCTGTTACGTCAACTTAGAAGCTTCATCTGTGTTCTACTATGGTGCTTTTAGTGTCTCCGCATACCGCAGCACGCGACATAGCTTTGCAGACGATAAGTACAACCGTTTCAGAGAGAAGAGCGGCCAATGTGACGATCAGGCTTTAAGTCGATTCGATAACAAATGACGAAAACGGACGGATTTCTCAGGTTTTTACTACATATGAACACTTTTCACATTCTCCCGTGCAACTCGGCTGCTAGTCCTCCTTTCATGCAGAATCTTAAGGTCCTAGCTCATGTCCAAGGCACCAAAGCCAGCTATAAAGTAAATAATCAGAACCTAAAATTTGTATTGTACTACTTCTTACTCGCTATTACATCAAATTAGAAGCTTCATCTGCGTTCTACTATGGTGCTTTTAGTGTCTCCGCATACCGCAGCACGCGACATAGCTTTGCAGACGATAAGTACAAACGTTTCAGAGAGAAGAGCGGCCAATGTGACGATCTGGCTTTAAGTCGATTCGATAACAAATGACGAAAACGGACGGATTTCTCAGGTTGTTACTACATATGAACACTTTTCACATTTTCACGTGCAACTCGGCTGCTAGTTCTCCTTTCATGCAGAATCTTAAGGTCCTAGCTCATGTCCAAGGAACCAAAGCCTGCTAAAATGTCAATAATCAATACCTAAAACTTGAATTGTACTACTTCTTACCGGCTATTTTATCAACTTAGAAGCTTCATCTGTGTTCTACTATGGTGCTTTTAGTGTCTCCGCATACCGCAGCACGCGACATAGCTTTGCAGACGATAAGTACAACCGTTCCAGAGAGAAGAGCGGCCAAGTGACGATCTGGCTTTAGGTCGATTCGATAACAAATGACGAAAACGGACGGATTTCTCAGGTTTTTACTACATATGAACACTTCTCACATTCTCCCGTGCAACTCGGCTGCTAGTCCTCCTTTCATGCAGATACGTAAGGTCCTAGCTCATGTCCAAGGCACAAAAAGCCAGCTAAAAAGTCAATAATCGGTACCTAAAACTTGAATTGTACTATTTCTTAGTGGCTATTACGTCAACTTAGAAGCTTCATCTGCGTTCTACTATGGTGCTTTTAGTGTCTCCGCATGCCGCAGCACGCGACATAGCTCTGCAGACGATAAGTACAACCGTTTCAGAGAGAAGAGCGGCCAATGTGACGATCTGGCTTTAAGTCGATTCGATAACAAATGACGAAAACGGACGGATTTCTCAGGTTGTTACTACATATGAACACTTTTCACATTCTCCCGTGCAACTCGGCTGCTAATCCTCCTTTCATGCAGATTCTTAAGGTCCTAGCTCATGTCCAAGGCATCAAAGCCAGCTTAAAAGTCAATAATCAATACCTAAAACTTGAATTGTACTACTTCTTACTGGCTATCACATCAACTTAGAAGCTTCACTGTGTCCTACTATGGTGCTTTTAGTGTCTCCGCATACCGCAGCACGCGACATAGCTTTGAGGACGATAAGTACAACCGTTTCAGAGAGAAGAGCGGCCAATGTGGCGATCTGGCTTTAAGTCGATTCTATAACAAATGACGAAAACGGACGGATTTCTCAGGTTTTTACTACATATGAACACTTTTCACTCTCTACCATGCAACTCGGCTGCTAGTCCTCCTTTCATGCAGAATCTTAAGGTCCTATCTCATTTCCAAGGCAGCAAAGCCAGCTAAGAAATCAATAATCGATACCTAAAACTTGAATTGCACTACTTCCTACTGGCTATTACATTAACTTAGAAGCTTCATCTGTGTTCTACTATGATGCTTTTAGTGTCTCCGCATAACGCAGCACGCTACATAGCTTTGAGGACGATAAGTACAACCGTTTCAGAGAGAAGAGCAGCCAATGTGACGATCTGGCTTTAAGTCGATTCGATAACAAATGACGAAAACGGACGGATTTCTCAGGTTTTTACTACATATGAACACTTTTCACATTTTCACGTGCAACTCGGCTGCTAGTCCTCCTTTCATGCAGAATCTTAAGGTCCTAGCTCATGTCCAAGGCACCAAAGCCAGCTAAAAAGTCAATAATCGATACCTAAAACTTGAATTGTACTACTTCTTACTGGCTATTACATCAACTTACAAGCTTCATCTGTGTTCTACTATGGTGCTTTTAGTGTCTCCGCATACCGCAGCACGCGACATAGCTTTGAGGACGATAAGTACAACCGTTTCAGAGATAGGAGCGGCCAATGTGACGTTCTGGCATTAAGTCGATTCGTTAACAAATGACGAAAACGGACGGATTTCTCAGGTTTTTACTACATATGAACACTTTTCACATTCTCCCGTGCAACTCGGCTGCTAGTCCTCCTTTCATGCAGAATCTTAAGGTCCTAGCTCTTGTCCAGATAACCAAAGCCAGCTAAAAAGTCAATAATCGATACCTAAAACTTGAATTGTACTACTTCTTACTGGCAATTACATCTTCTTATAGGCTTCATCTGTGTTCTGCTATGGTGCTTTTAGAGTCTCCGCATACCGCAGCACGCGACATAGCTTTGCAGACGAAAAGTACAACCGTTTCAGAGAGAAGAGCGGCCAATGAGACGATCTGGCTTTAAGTCGATTCGATAACAAATGACGAAATCGGACGGATTTCTCAGGTTTTTACTACATATGAAACCTTTTCACAGTCTCCCGTGCAACTCGGCTGCTAGTCCTCCTTTTGATGCAGAATCTTAAGGTCCTAGCTCATGTCCAAGGCAGCAAAGCCAGCTAAGAAATCAATAATCGATACCTAAAACTTGAATTGCACTACTTCCTACTGGCTATTACATTAACTTAGAAGCTTCATCTGTGTTCTACTATGATGCTTTTAGTGTCTCCGCATAACGCAGCACGCTACATAGCTTTGAGGACGATAAGTACAACCGTTTCAGAGAGAGAAGAGCGGCCAATGTGACGATCTGGCTTTAAGTCGATTCGATAACAAATGACGAAAACGGACGGATTTCTCCGGTTTTTACTACATATGAACACTTTTCACATTTTCACGTGCAACTCGGCTGCTAGTCCTCCTTTCATGCAGAATCTTAAGGTCCTAGCTCATGTCCAAGGCAGCAAAGCCAGCTAAGAAATCAATAATCGATACCTAAAACTTGAAGTGTACTACTTCTTACTAGCTATTATATCAACTTAGAAGCTTCAACTGTGTTCTACTATGGTGATTTTATTGTCTCCGCATACCGCAGCACGCGACATAGCTTTGCAGACAATAAGTACAACCGTTTCAGAGATAAGAGGGGCCAATTTGACGATCTGGCTTTAAGACGATTCGATAACAAATGACGAAAACGGACGGATTTCTCAGGTATTTACTACATATGAACACTTTTCACATTCTCCCGTGCAACTCGGCTGCTAGTCCTCCTTTTGATGCAGAATCTTAAGGTCCTAGCTCATGTCCAGATCACCAAAGCCAGCTAAAAAGTCAATAATCGATACCTAAAACTTGAAGTGTACTACTTCTTACTGGCTATTATATCAACTTAGAAGCTTCATCTGTGTTCTACTATGGTGAATTTATTGTCTCCGCATACCACAGCACGCGACATAGCTTTGCAGAAGATAAGTACAACCGTTTCAGAGAGAAGAGCGGCCTATGTGACGATCGGGCTTTAAGTCGATTCGATAACAAATGACGAAAACGGACGGATTTCTCAGGTTTCTACCACATATGAACACATTTCACATTCTCCAGTGCAACGCGGCTGCTAGTCCTCCTTTCATGCATAATCTTAATGTCCTAGCTCATGTCCAAGGCACCAAAGCCAGCTAAAAAGTAAATAATCAGTACCTAAATCTTGAATTGTACTACTTCTTACTGGCTATTACATCAACTTAGAAGCTTCATCTGTGTTCTACTATGGTGCTTTTAGAGGCTCCGCATACCGCAGCACGCGACATAGCTTTGAGGACGATAAGTACAACCGTTTCAGTTAGAGGAGCGGCCAATGTGACGATCTGGCATTAAGTCGATTCGATAACAAATGACGAAAACGGACGGATTTCTCAGGTTTTTACTACATATGAACACTTTTCACATTCTCCCGTGCAACTCGGCTGATAGTCCTCCTTTTGATGCAGAATCTTAAAGTCCTAGCTCATGTCCAGATCACCAAAGCCAGCTAAAAAGTCAACAATCGATACCTAAAACTTGAATTGTACTACTTCTTACTGGCTATTATATCATCTTAGAAGCTTCATCTCTGTTCTACTATGGTGATTTTATTGTCTCCGCATACCGCAGCACGCGACATAGCTTTGCAGACGATAAGTACAACCGATTCAGAGAGAAGAGCGGCCAATGTGACGATCGGGCTTTAAGTCGATTCGATAACAAATGACGAAAACGGACGGATTTCTAAGGGTTTCTACTACATATGAAGACATTTCACATTCTCCCGTGCAACGCGGCTGCTAGTCCTCCTTTAATGCAGAATCTTAAGGCCCTAGCTCATGTCCAAGGCACCAAAGCCAGCTAAAAAGTCAATAATTAATACCTAATACTTGAATTGTACTACTTCTTACTGGCTATTACATCAACTTAGAAGCTTCATCTGTGTTCTACTATGGTGCTTTCAGTGTCTCCGCATACCGCAGCACGCGACATAGCTTTCCAGACGATAAGTACAACCGTTTCAGAGAGAAGAGCGGCCAATGTGACGATCTGGCTTTAAGTCGATTCGATAACAAATGACGAAAACGGACTGATTTCTCAGGTTTTTACTACATATGAACACTTTTCACATTCTCCCGTGCAGCTCGGCTGCTAGTCCTCCTTTCATGCAGAATCTTAAGGTCCTAGCTCATGTCCAAGGCACCAAAGCCAGCTACAAAGTAAATAATCAGTACCTAAAACTTGAATTGTACTACTTCTTACTGGCTATTACATCAACTTAGAAGCTTCATCTGTGTTCTACTATGGTGCTTTTAGTGTCTCCGCATACCGCAGCATGCGACATAGCTTTGCAGACGATAAGTAGAACCGTTTCAGAGAGAAGAGCAGCCAAGTGACGTTCTGGCTTTAAGTCGATTCGATAACAAATGACGAAAACGGACGGATTTCTCAGGTTTTTACTACATGTGAACACTTTTCACATTCTCCCGTGCAACTCGGCTGCTAGTCCTCCTTTCATGCAGAATCTTAAGGTCCTAGCTCATGTCCAAGGCACCAAAGCCAGCTAAGAAGTCAATAATCAATACATAAAACTTGAATTGTGCTACTTCTTACTGGCTATTACATCAACTTAGAAGCTTCATCTGTGTTCTACTATGGTGCTTTTAGTGTCTCCGCATACCGCAGCACGCGACATAGCTTTGCAGACGATAAGTACAACCGTTTCAGAGAGAAGAGCGGCCAATGTGACGATCTGGCTTTAAGTCGATTCGATATCAAATGACGAAAACGGACGGATTTCTCAGGTTTTTACTACATATGAACACTTTTCACATTCTCCCGTGCAACTCGGCTGCTAGATCGCCTTTCATGCAGAATCTTAAGGTCCTAGCTCATGTCCAAGGCACCAAAGACAGCTAAAAAGTCAATAATCGATACCTAAAACTTGAATTGTACTACTTCTTACTGGCTATTACATCAACTTAGAAGCTTCATCAGTGTTCTACTATGGTGCTTTTAGTGTCTCCGCATACCGCAGCACGCGACATAGCTTTGCAGACGATAAGTACAACCGTTTCAGAGGGAAGAGCGGCCATTTTGACGATCGGGCTTTAAGTCGATTCGATAACAAATGACGAAAACGGACGGATTTCTCAGGTTTTTACTACATATGAACACTTTTCACATTGTCCCGTGCAACTCGGCTGCTAGTCCTCCTTTCATGCAGAATCTTAATGTCCTAGCTCATGTCCAGATCACCAAAGCCAGATAAAAAGTCAATAATCGATACCTAAATTTAAATTGTACTACTTCTTACTGGCTATTACATCATCTTAGAAGCTTCATCTGTGTTCTACTATGGTGCTTTTAGTGTCTCCGCATACCGCAGCACGCGACATAGCTTTGCAGACGATAAGTACAACCGTTTCAGAGGGAAGAGCGGCCATTTTGACGATCGGGCTTTAAGTCGATTCGATAACAAATGACGAAAACGGACGGATTTCCCAGGTTTTTACTACATATGAACACTTTTCACATTGTCCCGTGCAACGCGGCTGCCAGTCCTCCTTTCATGCAGAATCTTAATGTCCTAGCTCATGTCCAAGGCACCAAAGCCAGCTAAAAAGTCAATAATCACTACCTAAAACTTGAATTGTACTACTTCTTACTGGCTATTACATCAACTTAGAAGCTTCATCTGTGTTCTACTATGGTGCTTTTAGTGTCTCCGCATACCGAAGCACGAGACATAGCTTTGCAGACGATAAGTACAACCATTTCAGAGAGAAGAGCGGCCAATGTGACGATCGGGCTTTAAGTCGATTCGATAACAAATGACGCAAACGGACGGATTTCTCAGGTTTTTACTACATATGAACACATTTCACATTCTCCCGTGCAACGCGGCTGCTAGTCCTCCTTTCATGCAGAATCTTAAGGTCCTAGCTCATGTCCAAGGCACCAAAGCCAGCTAAAAAGTCAATAATCGATACCTAAAACTTGAATTGTACTACTTCTTACTGGCTATTACATCAACTTAGAATCTTCATCTGTGTTCTACTATGGTGCATTTAGTGTCTCCGCACACCGCAGCACGCGACATAGCTTTGCAGACGATATGTACAACCGTTTCAGAGAGAAGAGCGGCCAATGTGACGATCTGGCTTTAAGTCGATTCGATAACAAGTAAAGAAAACGGACGGATTTCTCAGGTTTTTACTACATACGAACACGTTTCACATTCTCCCGTGCAACTCGGCTGCTAGTCCTCCTTTCATGGAGAATCTTAAGGTCCTAGATCATGTCCAAGGCACCAAAGCCAGCTAAACAGTCAATAATCGATACCTAAAACTTGAATTGTACTACTTCTTACTGGCTATTACATCAACTTAGAAGCTTCATCTGTGTTCTACTATGGTGCTTTTAGAGTCTCCGCGTACCGCAGCACGGGAAATAGCTTTGCAGACGATAAGTACAACCGTTTCAGAGAGAAGAGCGGCCAATGTTACGATCGGGCTTTAAGTCGATTCGATAACAAATGACGAAAACGGACGGATTTCTCAGGTTTTTACTACATATGAACACTTTTCACATTGTCCCGTGCAACGCGGCTGCTAGTCCTCCTTCTATGCAGAATCTTAAGGTCCTAGCTCATGTCCAAGGCACCAAAGCCAGCTAAAAAATCAATAATCAGTACCTAAAACTTGAATTTTACTACTTCTTACTTGCTATTACATTTACTTAAAAGCTTCATCTGTGTTCTACTATGGTGCTTTTCGTGTCTCCGCATACCGCAGCACGCGAAATAGCTTTGCAGACGATAAGTACAACCGTTTCAGAGAGAAGAATGGCCAATGTTACGATCTGGCTTTAAGTCGATTCGATAACAAATGACGAAAACGGACGGATTTCTCAGGTTTTTACTACATATGAACACTTTTTTTATTCTCGCGTGCAACTCGGCTGCTAGTCCTCCTTTCATGCAGATTCTTAAGGTCCTAGCTCATGTCCAAGGCACCAAAGCCAGCTAAAAAGTCAATAATCAATACCTAAAACTTGAATTGTACTACTTCTTACTGGCTATTACATCAACTTAGAAGCTTCATCTGTGTTCTACTGTGGTGGTTTTAGTGTCTCCGCATACCGCAGCATACGACATAGCTTTGCAAACGATAAGTACAAACCTTTCAGAGAGAAGAGCGGCCAATGTGACGATCGGGCTTTAAGTCGATTCGATAACAAATGACGAAAACGAACGGATTTCTCAGGTTTCTACTACATATGAACACATTTCACATTCTCCCGTGCAACGCGGCTGCTAGTCCTCCTTCTATGCAGAATCTTAAGGTCCTAGCTCATGTCCAAGGCACCAAAGCCAGCTAAAAAGTCAATAATCGATAGCTAAAACTTGAATTGTACTACTTCTTACTGGCTATTACATCAACTTAGAAGCTTCATCTGTGTTCTACTATGGTGCTTTTAGTGTCTCCGCACACCGCAGCACGCGACATAGCTTTGCAGACGATAAGTACAACCGTTTCAGGGATAAGAGCGGCCAAGTGACGATCTGGCTTTAAGTCGATTCGATAACAAATGACGAAAACTGACGGATTTCTCAGGTTTTTACTACATATGAACACGTTTCACATTCTCGCGTGCAACTCGGCAGATAGTCCTCCTTTCATGGAGAATCTTAGGGTCCTAGATTATGTCCAAGGCACCAAAGCCAGCTAAACAGTCAATAATCGATACCTAAAACTTGAATTGTACTATTTCTTACTGGCTATTACATCAACTTAGAAGCTTCATCTGTGTTCTACTATGGTGCTTTTAGAGTCTCCGCGTACCGCAGCAAGCGAAATAGCTTTGCAGACGATAAGTACAACCGTTTCAGAGAGAAGAGCGGCCAATGTAACGATCTGGCTTTAAGTCGATTCGATAACAAATGACGAAAACGGACGGATTTCTCATGTATTTACTACATATGAACACTTTTCACATTCTCCCGTGCAACTCGGCTGCTAGTCCTCCTTTTGATGCAGAATCTTAAGGTCCTAGCTCATGTCCAGATCACCAAAGCCAGCTAAAAAGTCAATAATCGATACCTAAAACTTGAAGTGTACTACTTCTTACTGGCTATTATATCAACTTAGAAGCTTCATCTGTGTTCTACTATGGTGAATTTATTGTCTCCGCATACCACAGCACGCGACATAGCTTTGCAGACGATAAGTACAACCGTTTCAGAGAGAAGAGCGGCCTATGTGACGATCGGGCTTTAAGTCGATTCGATAACAAATGACGAAAACGGACGGATTTCTCAGGTTTCTACCACATATGAACACATTTCACATTCTCCAGTGCAACGCGGCTGCTAGTCCTCCTTTCATGCATAATCTTAATGTCCTAGCTCATGTCCAAGGCACCAAAGCCAGCTAAAAAGTAAATAATCAGTACCTAAATCTTGAATTGTACTACTTCTTACTGGCTATTACATCAACTTAGAAGCTTCATCTGTGTTCTACTATGGTGCTTTTAGAGGCTCCGCATACCGCAGCACGCGACATAGCTTTGAGGACGATAAGTACAAACGTTTCAGTTAGAGGAGCGGCCAATGTGACGATCTGGCATTAAGTCGATTCGATAACAAATGACGAAAACGGACGGATTTCTCAGGTTTTTACTACATATGAACACTTTTCACATTCTCCCGTGCAACTCGGCTGATAGTCCTCCTTTTGATGCAGAATCTTAAAGTCCTAGCTCATGTCCAGATCACCAAAGCCAGCTAAAAAGTCAACAATCGATACCTAAAACTTGAATTGTACTACTTCTTACTGGCTATTACATCATCTTAGAAGCTTCATCTCTGTTCTACTATGGTGATTTTATTGTCTCCGCATACCGCAGCACGCGACATAGCTTTGCAGACGATAAGTACAACCGTTTCAGAGAGAAGAGCGGCCAATGTGACGATCGGGCTTTAAGTCGATTCGATAACAAATGACGAAAACGGACGGATTTCTCAGGTTTCTACTACATATGAAGACATTTCACATTCTCCCGTGCAACGCGGCTGCTAGTCCTCCTTTAATGCAGAATCTTAAGGTCCTAGCTCATGTCCAAGGCACCAAAGCCAGCTAAAAAGTCAATAATTAATACCTAATACTTGAATTGTACTACTTCTTACTGGCTATTACATCAACTTAGAAGCTTCATCTGTGTTCTACTATGGTGCTTTTAGTGTCTCCGCATACCGCAGCACGCGACATAGCTTTCCAGACGATAAGTACAACCGTTTCAGAGAGAAGAGCGGCCAATGTGACGATCTGGCTTTAAGTCGATTCGATAACAAATGACGAAAACGGACTGATTTCTCAGGTTTTTACTACATATGAACACTTTTCACATTCTCCCGTGCAGCTCGGCTGCTAGTCCTCCTTTCATGCAGAATCTTAAGGTCCTAGCTCATGTCCAAGGCACCAAAGCCAGCTATAAAGTAAATAATCAGTACCTAAAACTTGAATTGTACTACTTCTTACAGGCTATTACATCAACTTAGAAGCTTCATCTGTGTTCTACTATGGTGCGTTTAGTGTCTCCGCATACCGCAGCATGCGACATAGCTTTGCAGACGATAAGTAGAACCGTTTCAGAGAGAAGAGCAGCCAAGTGACGTTCTGGCTTTAAGTCGATTCGATAACAAATGACGAAAACGGACGGATTTCTCAGGTTTTTACTACATGTGAACACTTTTCACATTCTCCCGTGCAACTCGGCTGCTAGTCCTCCTTTCATGCAGAATCTTAAAGTCCTAGCTCATGTCCAAGGCACCAAAGCCAGCTAAGAAGTCAATAATCAATACATAAAACTTGAATTGTGCTACTTCTTACTGGCTATTACATCAACTTAGAAGCTTCATCTGTGTTCTACTATGGTGCTTTTAGTGTCTCCGCATACCGCAGCACGCGACATAGCTTTGCAGACGATAAGTACAACCGTTTCAGAGAGAAGAGCGGCCAATGTGACGATCTGGCTTTAAGTCGATTCGATATCAAATGACGAAAACGGACGGATTTCTCAGGTTTTTACTACATATGAACACTTTTCACATTCTCCCGTGCAACTCGGCTGCTAGATCGCCTTTCATGCAGAATCTTAAGGTCCTAGCTCATGTCCAAGGCACCAAAGACAGCTAAAAAGTCAATAATCGATACCTAAAACTTGAATTGTACTACTTCTTACTGGCTATTACATCAACTTAGAATCTTCATCTGTGTTCTACTATGGTGCATTTAGTGTCTCCGCACACCGCAGCACGCGACATAGCTTTGCAGACGATATGTACAACCGTTTCAGAGAGAAGAGCGGCCAATGTGACGATCTGGCTTTAAGTCGATTCGATAACAAGTAAAGAATACGGACGGATTTCTCAGGTTTTTACTACATACGAACACGTTTCACATTCTCCCGTGCAACTCGGCTGCTAGTCCTCCTTTCATGGAGAATCTTAAGGTCCTAGATCATGTCCAAGGCACCAAAGCCAGCTAAACAGTCAATAATCGATACCTAAAACTTGAATTGTACTACTTCTTACTGGCTATTACATCAACTTAGAAGCTTCATCTGTGTTCTACTATGGTGCTTTTAGAGTCTCCGCGTACCGCAGCACGGGAAATAGCTTTGCAGACGATAAGTACAACCGTTTCAGAGAGAAGAGCGGCCAATGTTACGATCGGGCTTTAAGTCGATTCGATAACAAATGACGAAAACGGACGGATTTCTCAGGTTTTTACTACATATGAACACTTTTCACATTGTCCCGTGCAACGCGGCTGCTAGTCCTCCTTCTATGCAGAATCTTAAGGTCCTAGCTCATGTCCAAGGCACCAAAGCCAGCTAAAAAATCAATAATCAGTACCTAAAACTTGAATTTTACTACTTCTTACTTGCTATTACATTTACTTAAAAGCTTCATCTGTGTTCTACTATGGTGCTTTTCGTGTCTCCGCATACCGCAGCACGCGAAATAGCTTTGCAGACGATAAGTACAACCGTTTCAGAGAGAAGAATGGCCAATGTTACGATCTGGCTTTAAGTCGATTCGATAACAAATGACGAAAACGGACGGATTTCTCAGGTTTTTACTACATATGAACACTTTTTTTATTCTCGCGTGCAACTCGGCTGCTAGTCCTCCTTTCATGCAGATTCTTAAGGTCCTAGCTCATGTCCAAGGCACCAAAGCCAGCTAAAAGGTCAATAATCAATACCTAAAACTTGAATTGTACTACTTCTTACTGGCTATTACATCAACTTAGAAGCTTCATCTGTGTTCTACTGTGGTGGTTTTAGTGTCTCCGCATACCGCAGCATACGACATAGCTTTGCAAACGATAAGTACAAACGTTTCAGAGAGAAGAGCGGCCAATGTGACGATCGGGCTTTAAGTCGATTCGATAACAAATGACGAAAACGAACGGATTTCTCAGGTTTCTACTACATATGAACACATTTCACATTCTCCCGTGCAACGCGGCTGCTAGTCCTCCTTCTATGCAGAATCTTAAGGTCCTAGCTCATGTCCAAGGCACCAAAGCCAGCTAAAAAGTCAATAATCGATAGCTAAAACTTGAATTGTACTACTTCTTACTGGCTATTACATCAACTTAGAAGCTTCATCTGTGTTCTACTATGGTGCTTTTAGTGTCTCCGCACACCGCAGCACGCGACATAGCTTTGCAGACGATAAGTACAACCGTTTCAGGGATAAGAGCGGCCAAGTGACGATCTGGCTTTCAGTCGATTCGATAACAAATGACGAAAACTGACGGATTTCTCAGGTTTTTACTACATATGAACACGTTTCACATTCTCGCGTGCAACTCGGCAGATAGTCCTCCTTTCATGGAGAATCTTAGGGTCCTAGATTATGTCCAAGGCACCAAAGCCAGCTAAACAGTCAATAATCGATACCTAAAACTTGAATTGTACTATTTCTTACTGGCTATTACATCAACTTAGAAGCTTCATCTGTGTTCTACTATGGTGCTTTTAGAGTCTCCGCGTACCGCAGCAAGCGAAATAGCTTTGCAGACGATAAGTACAACCGTTTCAGAGAGAAGAGCGGCCAATGTAACGATCTGGCTTTAAGTCGATTCGATAACAAATGATGAAAACGGACGGATTTCTCAGGTTTTTACTACATATGAACACTTTTCACATTCTCCCGTGCAACTCGGCTGCTAGTCCTCCTTTCATGCAGAATCTTAAGGTCCTAGCTCATGTCCAAGGCACCAAAGCCAGCTAAAAAGTCAATAATCGATACCTAAAACTTGAATTGTACTACTTCTTACTGGCTATTACATCAACTTAGAAGCTTCATCTGTGTTCTACTATGGTGCTTTTAGTGTCTCCGCATACCGCAGCACGCGACATAGCTTTGAAGACGATAAGTACAACCGTTTCAGAGAGAAGAGCGGCCAATGTGACGATCTGGCTTTAAGTCGATTCGATAACAAATGACGAAAACGGACGGATTTCACAGGTTTTTACTACATATGAACACTTTTCACATTCTCCCGTGCAACTCGGCTGCTAGTCCTCCTTTCATGCAGAACCTTATGGTCATAGCTCATGTCCAAGGCACCAAAGCCAGCTAAAAAGTCAATAATCGATACCTAAAACTTGAATTGTACTACTTCTTACTGGCTATTACATCGACTTAAAACTACATCTGTGTTCTACTATGGTGATTTTATTGTCTCCACATACCGCAGCACGCGACATAGCTTTGCAGACGATAAGTACAACCGTTTCAGAGAGAAGAGCTTCCAATGTGACGATCGGGCTTTAAGTCGATTCGATAACAAATGACGAAAACGGACGGATTTCTCAGGTTTCTACTACATATGAACACATTTCACATTCTCCCGTGCAACGCGGCTACTAGTCATCCTTTCATGCAGAATCTTAAGGTCCTAGCTCATGTCCAAGGCACCAAAGCCAGCTAAAAAGTCAATAATCGATAAATAAAACTTGAATTGTACTACTTCTTACTGGCTATTACATCAACTTAGAAGCTCCATCTGTGTTCTACTATGGTACTTTTAGTGCCTCCGCACACCGCAGCACGCGACATAGCTTTGCATACGAAAAGTACTACCGTTTCAGAGAAAAGAGGGGCCAATGTGACGATCTGGCTTTAAGTCGATTCGATAACAAATGACGAAAACGGACGGATTTCTCAGGTTTTTACCCTATATGAACACTTTTCACATTCTCCCGTGCAACTCGGCTGCTAGTCCTCCTTTTGATGCAGAATCTTAAGGTCCTAGCTCATGTCCAAGGCACCAAAGCCAGCTAAAAAATCAATAATCGATACCTAAAACTTGAATTGTACTACTTCTTACTGGCTATTACATCAACTTAGAAGCTTCATCTGTGTTCTACTATGGTGCTTTTAGTGTCTCCGCACACCGCAGCACGCGACATAGCTTTGCAGACGATAAGTACAACCGTTTCAGGGATAAGAGCGGCCAAGTGACGATCTGGCTTTAAGTCGATTCGATAACAAATGACGAAAACTGACGGATTTCTCAGGTTTTTACTACATATGAACACGTTTCACATTCTCGCGTGCAACTCGGCAGATAGTCCTCCTTTCATGGAGAATCTTAGGGTCCTAGATTATGTCCAAGGCACCAAAGCCAGCTAAACAGTCAATAATCGATACCTAAAACTTGAATTGTACTATTTCTTACTGGCTATTACATCAACTTAGAAGCTTCATCTGTGTTCTACTATGGTGCTTTTAGAGTCTCCGCGTACCGCAGCACGCGAAATAGCTTTGCAGACGATAAGTACAACCGTTTCAGAGAGAAGAGCGGCCAATGTAACGATCTGGCTTTAAGTCGATTCGATAACAAATGATGAAAACGGACGGATTTCCCAGGTTTTTACTACATATGAACACTTTTCACATTCTCCCGTGCAACTCGGCTGCTAGTCCTCCTTTCATGCAGAATCTTAAGGTCCTAGCTCATGTCCAAGGCACCAAAGCCAGCTAAAAAGTCAATAATCGATACCTAAAACTTGAATTGTACTACTTCTTACTGGCTATTACATCAACTTAGAAGCTTCATCTGTGTTCTACTATGGTGATTTTATTGTCTCCACATAACGCAGCACGCGACATAGCTTTGCAGACGATATGTACAACCGTTTCAGAGAGAAGAGCTTCCAATGTGACGATCGGGCTTTAAGTCGATTCGATAACAAATGACGAAAACGGACGGATTTCTCAGGTTTCTACTACATATGAACACATTTCACATTCTCCCGTGCAACGCGGCTACTAGTCATCCTTTCATGCAGAATCTTAAGGTCCTAGCTCATGTCCAAGGCACCAATGCCAGCTAAAAAGTCAATAATCGATAACTAAAACTTGAATTGTACTACTTCTTACTGGCTATTACATCAACTTAGAAGCTTCATCTGTGTTCTACTATGGTACTTTTAGTGCCTCCGCACACCGCAGCACGGGACATAGCTTTGCAGACGAAAAGTACTACCGTTTCAGAGAAAAGAGGGGCCAATGTGACAATCTGGCTTTAAGTCGATTCGATAACAAATGACGAAAACGGACGGATTTCTCAGGTTTTTACTACATATGAACACTTTTCACATTCTCCCGTTTAACTCGGCTGCTAGTCCTCCTTTTGATGCAGAATCTTAAGGTCCTAGCTCATGTCCAAAGCACCAAAGCCAGCTAAAAAATCAATAATCGATACCTAAACCTTGAATTGTACTACTTCTTACTGGCTATTACATCAACTTAGAAGCTTCATCCGTGTTCTACTATGGTGCTTTTAGTGTCTCCGCATACCGCAGCACGCGACATAGCTTTGCAGACGATAAGTACAACCTTCCAGAGAGAAGAGCGGCCAATGTGACGATCTGGCTTTAAGTCGATTCAATCACAAATGACGAAAACGGACGGATTTCTCAGGTTTTTACTACATATGAACACATTTCACATTCTCCCGTGCAACTCGGCTGCTAGTCCTCCTTTCATGCTGAATCTTTAGGTCATAGCTCATGTCCAAGGCACCAAAGCCAGCTAAAAGGTCAATAATCGATACCTAAAACTTGAATTGTACTACTTCTTGCTGGCTATTACATCGACTTAAAACTTCATCTGTGTTCTAGTATGGTGATTTTATTGTCTCCACTTACCGCAGCACGCGACATAGCTTTGCAGACGATAAGTACAACCGTTTCAGAGAGAAGAGCGGCCAATGTGACGATCGGGCTTTAGGCCGATTCGATAACAAATGACGAAAACGGACGGATTTCTCAGGTTTTTACTACATATGAACACTTTTCACATTCTCCCGTGCAACTCGGCTGCTAGTCATCCTTTCATGCAGATTCTTAAGGTCCTAGCTCATGTCCAAGGCACCAAAGCCAGCTAAAAAGTCAATAATCAATACCTAAAACTTGAATTGTACTACTTCTTACTGGCTATTACATCAACTTAGAAGCTTCATCTGTGTTCTACTGTGGTGGTTTTAGTGTCTCCGCATACCGCAGCATACGACATAGCTTTTCAAACGATAAGTACAAACGTTTCAGGGAGAAGAGCGGCCAATGTGACGATCGGGCTTTAAGTCGATTCGATAACAAATGACGAAAACGAACGGATTTCTCAGGTTTCTATTACATATGAACACATTTCACATTCTCCCGTGCAACGCGGCTGCTAGTCCTCCTTCTATGCAGAATCTTAAGGTCCTAGCTCATGTCCAAGGCACCAAAGCCAGCTAAAAAGTCAATAATCGATAGCTAAAACTTGAATTGTACTACTTCTTACTGGCTATAACATCAACTTAGAAGCTTCATCTGTGTTCTACTATGGTGCTTTTAGTGTCTCCGCATACCGCAGCACGCGACATAGCTTTGCAGACGATAAGTACAACCGTTTCAGGGATAAGAGCGGCCAAGTGACGATCTGGCTTTAAGTCGATTCGATAACAAATGACGAAAACTGACGGATTTCTCAGGTTTTTACTACATATGAACACGTTTCACATTCTCGCGTGCAACTCGGCAGATAGTCCTCCTTTCATGGAGAATCTTAGGGTCCTAGATTATGTCCAAGGCACCAAAGCCAGCTAAACAGTCAATAATCGATACCTAAAACTTGAATTGTACTATTTCTTACTGGATATTACATCAACTTAGAAGATTCATCTGTGTTCTACTATGGTGCTTTTAGAGTCTCCGCGTACCGCAGCACGCGAAATAGCTTTGCAGACGATAAGTACAACCGTTTCAGAGAGAAGAGCGGCCAATGTAACGATCTGGCTTTAAGTCGATTCGATAACAAATGATGAAAACGGACGGATTTCTCAGGTTTTTACTACATATGAACACTTTTCACATTCTCCCGTGCAACTCGGCTGCTAGTCCTCCTTTCATGCAGAATCTTAAGGTCCTAGCTCATGTCCAAGGCACCAAAGCCAGCTAAAAAGTCAATAATCGATACCTAAAACTTGAATTGTACTACTTCTTACTGGCTATTACATCAACTTAGAAGCTTCATCTGTGTTCTACTATGGTGCTTTTAGTGTCTCCGCATACCGCAGCACGCGACATAGCTTTGAAGACGATAAGTACAACCGTTTCAGAGAGAAGAGCGGCCAATGTGACGATCTGGCTTTAAGTCGATTCGATAACAAATGACGAAAACGGACGGATTTCACAGGTTTTTACTACATATGAACTCTTTTCACATTCTCCCGTGCAACTCGGCTGCTAGTCCTCCTTTCATGCAGAACCTTATAGTCATAGCTCATGTCCAAGGCACCAAAGCCAGCTAAAAAGTCAATAATCGATACCTAAAACTTGAATTGTACTACTTCTTACTGGCTATTACATCGACTTAAAACTACATCTGTGTTCTACTATGGTGATTTTATTGTCTCCACATACCGCAGCACGCGACATAGCTTTGCAGACGATAAGTACAACCGTTTCAGAGAGAAGAGCTTCCAATGTGACGATCGGGCTTTAAGTCGATTCGATAACAAATGACGAAAACGGACGGATTTCTCAGGTTTCTACTACATATGAACACATTTCACATTCTCCCGTGCAACGCGGCTACTAGTCATCCTTTCATGCAGAATCGTAAGGTCCTAGCTCATGTCCAAGGCACCAAAGCCAGCTAAAAAGTCAATAATCGATAACTAAAACTTGAATTGTACTACTTGTTACTGGCTATTACATCAACTTAGAAGCTTCATCTGTGTTCTACTATGGTACTTTTAGTGCCTCCGCACACCGCAGCACGCGACATAGCTTTGCAGACGAAAAGTACTACCGTTTCAGAGAAAAGAGGGGCCAATGTGACGATCTGGCTTTAAGTCGATTCGATAACAAATGACGAAAACGGACGGATTTCTCAGGTTTTTACTACATATGAACACTTTTCACATTCTCCCGTGCAACTCGGCTGCTAGTCCTCCTTTTGATGCAGAATCTTAAGGTCCTAGCTCATGTCCAAGGCACCAAAGCCAGCTAAAAATCAATAATCGATACCTAAAACTTGAATTGTACTACTTCTTACTGGCTATTACATCAACTTAGAAGCTTCATCTGTGTTCTACTATGGTGCTTTTAGTGTCTCCGCATACCGCAGCACGCGACATAGCTTTGAAGACGATACGTACAACCGTTTCAGAGAGAAGAGCGGCCAATGTGACGATCTGGCTTTAAGTCGATTCGATAACAAATGACGAAAACGGACGGATTTCTCAGGTTTTTACTACATATGAACACTTTTCACATTCTCCCGTGCAAGTCGGCTGCTAGTCCTCCTTTCATCTAGTATCTTAAGGTCCTAGCTCATGTCCAAGGCTCGAAAGCCAGCTAAAAAGTCAATAATCGATACCTAAAACTTGTATTGTACTACTTCTTACTGGCTATTACATCAACTTAGAAGCTTCATCCGTGTTCTACTATGGTGCTTTTAGTGTCTCCGCCTACCGCAGCACGCGACATAGCTTTGCAGACGATAAGTACAACCTTCCAGAGAGAAGAGCGGCCAATGTGACGATCTGGCTTTAAGTCGATTCAATCACAAATGACGAAAACGGACGGATTTCTCAGGTTTTTACTACATATGAACACATTTCACATTCTCCCGTGCAACTCGGCTGCTAGTCCTCCTTTCATGCTGAATCTTAAGGTCATAGCTCATGTCCAACGCACCAAAGCCAGCTAAAAGGTCAATAATCGATACCTAAAACTTGAATTGTACTACTTCTTACTGGCTATTACATCGACTTAAAACTTCATCTGTGTTCTACTATGGTGATTTTATTGTCTCCACATACCGCAGCACGCGACATAGCTTTGCAGACGATAAGTACAACCGTTTCAGAGAGAAGAGCGGCCAATGTGACGATCGGGCTTTAAGTCGATTCGATAACAAATGACGAAAACGTACGGATTTCTCAGGTTTCTACTACATATAAACACATTTCACATTCTCCCGTGGAACGCAGCTACTAGTCCTCCTTTCATGCAGAATCTTAAGGTCCTAGCTCATGTCCAAGGCACCAAAGCCAGCTAAAAAGTCAATAATCGATACCTAAAACTTGAATTGTACTACTTCTTACTGGCTATTACATCAACTTAGAAGCTTCATCTGTGTTCTACTATGGTGCTTTTAGAGTCTCCGCATACCGCAGCACGCGACATAGCTTTGCAGGCGATAAGTACAACCGTTTCAGAGAGAAGAGCGGCCAATGTGACGATCTGGCTTTAAGTCGATTCGATAACAAATGGCAAAAACGGACGGATTTCTCAGGTTTTTACTACATATGAACACTTTTCACATTCTTCCCTGCAACTCGGCTGGTAGTCCTCCTTTCATGCAGATTCTTAAGGTCCTAGCTCATTTCCAAGGCATCAAAGCCAGCTATAAAGTCAATAATCGATACCTAAAACTTGAATTGTACTGCTTCTTACTGGCTATTACATCAAATTAGAAGCTTCATCTGTGTTCTACTGTGGTGGTTTCAGTGTCTCCGCCTACCGCAGCATACGACATAGCTTTGCAGACGATAAGTACAACCGTTTCAGAGAGAAGAGCGGCCAATGTGACGATCTGGCCATAAGTCGATTCAATAACAAATGACGAAAACGGATGGATTTCTCAGGTTTTTGCTACTTATGAACACTTTTCACATTCTCCCGTGCAACTCGGCTGCTAGTCCACCTTTCATGCAGAATCTTAAGGTCCTAGCTCATGTCCAAGGCACCAAAGCCAGCTAAAAAGTCAATAATCGATACCTAAAACTTGAATTGTACTACTTCTTACTGGCTATTACATCAACTTAGAAGCTTCATCTGTGTTCTACTATGGTGCTTTTAGTGTCTCCGCATACCGCAGCACGCGACATAGCTTTGCAGACGATAAGTACAACCGTTTCAGAGAGAAGAGCGGCCAATGTGACGATCGGGCTTTAAGTCAATTCGATAACAAATGACGAAAACGGACGGATTTCTCAGGTTTCTACTACATATGAACACATTTCACATTCTCCCGTGCAACGCGGCTGCTAGTCCTCCTATCATGCAGAATCTTAAGGTCCTAGCTCATGTCCAAGGCACCAAAGCCAGCTAAAATTCAATAATCGATACCTAAAACTTCAGTTGTACTACTTCTTACTGGCTATTACATCAACTTAGAATTCATCTGTTTTATACTATGGTGCTTTTAGTGTCTGCGCATACCGCAGCAATCGACATAGCTTTGCAGACGATAAGTACAACCGTTTCAGAGAGAAGAGCGGCCAATGTGACGATCTGGCTTTAAGTCGATTCGATAACAAATGACGAAAACGGACGGATTTCTCAGGTTTTTACTACATATGAACACTTTTCACATTCTCCCGTGCAACTCGGCTGCTAGTCCTCCTTTCATGCAGAATCTTAAGGTCCTAGCTCATGCCCAAGGCACCAAAGCCAGCTAAAAAGTCAATAATCCATACCTAAAACTTGAATTGTACTACTTCTTATTGTCTATTACATCATCTTAGAAGCTTCATCTGTGTTCTACTATGGTGATTTTAGTGTCTCCGCATACCGCAGCACGCGACATATCTTTGCAGACGATAAGTACAACCGTTTCAGAGAGAAGAGCGGCCAATGTGACGATCGGGCTTTAAGTTGATTCGATAACAAATGACGAAAAAGGACGGATTTCTCAGGTTTTTACTACATATGAACACATTTCACTTTCTCCCGTGCAACGCGGCTGCTAGTCCTCCTTTCATGCAGAATCTTAATGTCCTAGCTCATGTCCAAGGCACCAAAGCCAGCTAAAAAGTAAATAATCAGTACCTAAATCTTAAATTGTACTACTTCTTACTGGCTATTACATCAACTTAGAAGCTTCATCTGTGTTCTACTATGGTGCTTTTAGAGTCTCCGCATACCACAGCACGCGACATAGCTTTGCAGACGATAAGTACAACCGTTTCAGAGAGAAGAGCGGCCAATGTGACGATCTGGCTTTAAGTCGATTCGATAACAAATGACGAAAACGGACGGATTTCTCAGGTTTTTACTACATATGAACACTTTTCACATTCTTCCCTGCAACTCGGCTGCTAGTCCTCCTTTCATGCAGATTCTTAAGGTCCTAGCTCTTGTCCAAGGCATGAAAGCCAGCTAAAAAGTCAATAATCGATACCTAAAACTTGAATTGTACTATTTCTTACTGGCTATTACATCAAATTAGAAGCTTCATCTGTGTTCTACTGTGGTGGTTTCAGTGTCTCCGCCTACCGCGGCATACGACATAGCTTTGCAGACGATAAGTACAACCGTTTCAGAGAGAAGAGCGGCCAATGTGACGATCTGGCTTTAAGGCGATTCGATAACAAATGACGAAAACGGACGGATTTCTCAGGTTTAGACTACATATGAACTTTTTTCATATTGTCCCGTGCAACTCGGCTGCTAGTCCTCCTTTCATGCAGAATCTTAAGGTCCTAGCTCATGTCCAAGGCACCAAATCCATCTAAGAAGTCAATAATCGATACCTAAAACTTGAATTGTACTACTTCTTACTGGCTATTACATCGACTTAGAAGCTTCATCTGTGTTCTACTATGGTGATTTTATTGTCTCCGCATACCGCAGCACGCGACTTAGCTTTGCAGACGATAAGTACAACCGTTTCAGAGAGAAGAGCGGCCAATGTGACGATCGGGCTTTAAGTCGATTCGATTACAAATGACGAAAACGGACGGATTTCTCAGGTTTCTACTACATATGAACACATTTCACTCTCTCCCGTGCAACGCGGCTGCTAGTCCTCCTTTCATGCAGAATCTTAAGGTCCTAGCTCATGTCCAAGGCACCAAAGCCAGCTAAAAAGTCAATAATCGATAACTAAAACTTGAATTGTACTACTTCTTACTGGCTATTACATCAACTTAGAAGCTTCATCTGTGTTCTACTATGGTGCTTTTAGTGTCTCCGCATACCGCAGCACGCGACGTAGCTTTGCAGACGATAAGTACAACCGTTTCAGAGAGAAGAGCGGCCAATGTGACGATCGGGCTTTAAGTCGATTCGATAACAAATGACGAAAACGGACGGATTTCTCAGGTTTCTACTACATATGAACACATTTCACATTCTCCCGTGCAACGCGGCTGCTACTCCTCCTATCATGCAGAATCTTAAGGTCCTAGCTCATGTCCAAGGCACCAAAGCCAGCTAAAAAGTCAATAATCGATACCTAAAACTTGAATTGTACTACTTCTTACTGGCTATTACATCAACTTAGAAGCTTCATCTGTGTTCTACTATGGTGCTTTTAGTGTCTCCGCATACCGCATCACGCGACATAGCTTTGCAGGCGATAAGTACAACCGTTTCAGAGAGAAGAGCGGCCAATGTGACGATCTGGCTTTAAGTCGATTCGATAACAAATGACGAAAACGGACGGATTTCTCAGGTTTTTACTACATATGAACACTTTTCACATTCTTCCCTGCAACTCGGCTGCTAGTCCTCCTTTCATGCAGATTCTTAAGGTCCTAGCTCATGTCCAAGGCATGAAAGCCAGCTAAAAAGTCAATAATCGATACCTAAAACTTGAATTGTACTATTTCTTACTGGCTATTACATCAAATTAGAAGCTTCATCTGTGTTCTACTGTGGTGGTTTCAGTGTCTCCGCCTACCGCGGCATACGACATAGCTTTGCAGACGATAAGTACAACCGTTTCAGAGAGAAGAGCGGCCAATGTGACGATCTGGCTTTAAGGCGATTCGATAACAAATGACGAAAACGGACGGATTTCTCAGGTTTAGACTACATATGAACACTTTTCATATTGTCCCGTGCAACTCGGCTGCTAGTCCTCCTTTCATGCAGAATCTTAAGGTCCTAGCTCATGTCCAAGGCACCAAATCCATCTAAGAAGTCAATAATCGATACCTAAAACTTGAATTGTACTACTTCTTACTGGCTATTACATCGACTTAGAAGCTTCATCTGTGTTCTACTATGGTGATTTTATTGTCTCCGCATACCGCAGCACGCGACTTAGCTTTGCAGACGATAAGTACAACCGTTTCAGAGAGAAGAGCGGCCAATGTGACGATCGGGCTTTAAGCCGATTCGATAACAAATGACGAAAACGGACGGATTTCTCAGGTTTCTACTACATATGAACACATTTCACTCTCTCCCGTGCAACGCGGCTGCTAGTCCTCCTTTCATGCAGAATCTTAAGGTCCTAGCTCATGTCCAAGGCACCAAAGCCAGCTAAAAAGTCAATAATCGATAACTAAAACTTGAATTGTACTACTTCTTACTGGCTATTACATCAACTTAGAAGCTTCATCTGTGTTCTACTATGGTGCATTTAGTGTCTCCGCATACCGCAGCACGCGACATAGCTTTGCAGACGATAAGTACAACCGTTTCAGAGAGAAGAGCGGCCAATGTGACGATCGGGCTTTAAGTCGATTCGATAACAAATGACGAAAACGGACGGATTTCTCAGGTTTCTACTACATATGAACACATTTCACATTCTCCCGTGCAACGCGGCTGCTATTCCTCCTATCATGCAGAATCTTAAGGTCCTAGCTCATGTCCAAGGCACCAAAGCCAGCTAAAAAGTCAATAATTGATACCTAAAACTTGAATTGTACTACTTCTTACTGGCTATTACATCAACTTAGAAGCTTCATCTGTGTTCTACTATGGTGCTTTTGGTGTCTCCGCATACCGCATCACGCGACATAGCTTTGCAGGCGATAAGTACAACCGTTTCAGAGAGAAGAGCGGCCAATGTGACGATCTGGCTTTAAGTCGATTCGACAACAAATGACGAAAACGGACGGATTTCTCAGGTTTTTACTACATATGAACACTTTTCACATTCTCCCGTGCAACTTGGCTGCTAGTCCTCCTTTCATGCAGAATCTTAAGGTCCTAGGTCATGTCCAAGGCACCAAAGCCAGCTAAAAAGTCAATAATCGATACCTAAAACTTTAATTGTACTACTTCTTACTGGCTATTACATCATCATAGAAGCTTCATCTGTGTTCTACTATGGTGCTTTTAGTGTCTCCGCATACCGCAGCACGCGACATAGCTTTGCAGACGATAAGTACAACCGTTTCAGAGAGAAGAGCGGCCAATGTGACGATCTGGCTTTAAGTCGATTCGATAACAAATGACGAAAACGGACGGATTTCTCAGGTTTTTACTACATATGAACACTTTTCATATTGTCCCGTGCAACTCGGCTGCTAGTCCTCCTTTCATGCAGAATCTTAAGGTCCTAGCTCATGTCCAAGGCACCAAATCCATCTAAGAAGTCAATAATCGATACCTTAAACTTGAGTTGTACTACTTCTTACTGGCTATTACATCAACTTAGAAGCTTCATCTGTTTTATACTATGGTGCTTTTAGTGTCTGCGCATACCGCAGCACGCGACATAGCTTTGCAGACGATAAGTACAACCGTTTCAGAGAGAAGAGCGGCCAATGTGACGATCTGGCTTTAAGTCGATTCGATAACAAATGACGAAAAGGGACGGATTTCTCAGGTTTTTACTACATATGAACACTTTTCACATTCTCCCGTGCAACTCGACTGCTAGTCCTCCTTTCATGCAGAATCTTAAGGTCCTAGCTCATGCCCAAGGCACCAAAGCCAGCTAAAAAGTAAATAATCAGTACCTAATACTTGAATTGTACTACTTCATACTGGCTATTACATCAACTTAGAAGCTTCATCTGTGTTCTACTATGGTGCTTTTAGTGTCTCCGCATACCGCAGCACGCGACACAGCTTTGCAGACGATAAGTAGAACCGTTTCAGAGAGAAGAGCGGCCAATGTGACGATCTGCCTTTAAGTCGATTCGATAACAATTGACGAAAACGGACGGATTTCTCAGGTTTTTACTACATATGAACACTTTTCACATTCTCCCGTGCAACTCGGCTGCTAGTCCTCCTTTCATGCAGAATCTTAAGGTCCTAGCTCATGTCCAAGGCACCAAAGCCAGCTAAAAAGTCAATAATCGATACCTAAAACTTGAATTGTACTACTTCTTACTGGCTATTACATCCACTTAGAAGCTTCATCTGTGTTCTACTATGGTGCTTTTAGTGTCTCCACATACCGCAGCACGCGACATAGCTTTGCAGACGATAAGTACAACCGTTTCAGAGAGAAGAGCGGCCAATGTGACGATCGGGCTTTAAGTCGATTCGATAACAAATGACGAAAACGGACGGATTTCTCAGGTTTCTACTACATATGAACACATTTCACATTCTCCCGTGCAACGCGGCTGCTAGTCCTCCTATCATGCAGAATCTTAAGGTCCTAGCTCATGTCCAAGGCACCAAAGCCAGCTAAAAAGTCAATAATCGATACCTAAAACTTCAGTTGTACTACTTCTTATTGGCTATTACATCAACTTAGAAGCTTCATCTGTTTTATACTATGGTGCTTTTAGTGTCTGCACATACCGCAGCACGCGACATAGCTTTGCAGACGATAAGTACAACCGTTTCAGAGAGAAGAGCGGCCAATGTGACGATCTGGCTTTAAGTCGATTCGATAACAAATGACGAAAACGGACGGATTTCTCAGGTTTTTACTACATATGAACACTTTTCAGATTCTCCCGTGCAACTCGGCTGCTAGTCCTCCTTTCATGCAGAATCTGAAGTTCCTAGCTCATGCCCAAGGCACCAAAGCCAGCTAAAAAGTCAGTAATCCATACCTAAAACTTGAATTGTACTACTTCTTATTGTCTATTACATCATCTTAGAAGCTTCATCTGTGTTCTACTATGGTGATTTTAGTGTCTCCGCATACCGCAGCACGCGACATAGCTTTGCAGACGATAAGTACAACCGGTTCAGAGAGAAGAGCGGCCAATGTGACGATCGGGCTTTAAGTCGATTCGAAAACAAATGACGAAAACGGACGGATTTCTCAGGTTTTTACTACATATGAACACATTTCACATTCTCCCGTGCAACGCGGCTGCTAGTCCTCCTTTCATGCAGAATCTTAATGTCCTAGCTCATGTCCAAGGCACCAAAGCCAGCTAAAATGTAAATAATCAGTACCTAAAACTTGAATTGTACTACTTCTTACTGGCTATTACATCAACTTAGAAGCTTCATCTGTGTTCTACTATGGTGCTTTTAGAGTCTCCGCATACCGCAGCACGCGACATAGCTTTGCAGACGATAAGTTCAACCGTTTCAGAGAGAAGAGCGGCCAATGTGACGATCGGGCTTTAAGTCGATTCGATAACAAATGACGAAAACGGACGGATTTCTCAGGTTTTTACTACATATGAACACATTTCACTTTCTCCCGTGCAACGCGGCTGCTAGTCCTCCTTTCATGCAGAATCTTAATGTCCTAGCTCATGTCCAAGGCACCAAAGCCAGCTAAAAAGTAAATAATCAGTACCTAAATCTTGAATTGTACTACTTCTTACTGGCTATTACATCAACTTAGAAGCTTCATCTGTGTTCTACTATGGTGCTTTTAGAGTCTCCGCATACCGCTGCACGCGACATAGCTTTGCAGACGATAAGTTCAACCGTTTCAGAGAGAAGAGCGGCCAATGTGACGATCTGGCTTTAAGTCGATTCGACAACAAATGACGAAAACGGACGGATTTCTCAGGTTTTTACTACATATGAACACTTTTCACATTCTTCCCTGCAACTCGGCTGCTAGTCCTCCTTTCATGCAGATTCTTAAGGTCCTAGCTCATGTCCAAGGCATCAAAGCCAGCTAAAAAGTCAATAATCGATACCTAAAACTTGAATTGTACTATTTCTTACTGGCTATTACATCAAATTAGAAGCTTCATCTGTGTTCTACTGTGGCGGTTTCAGTGTCTCCGCCTACCGCAGCATACGACATAGCTTTGCAGACGATAAGTACAACCGTTTCAGAGAGAAGAGCGGCCAATGTGACGATCTGGCTTTAAGGCGATTCGATAACAAATGACGAAAACGGATGGATTTCTCAGGTTTAGACTACATATGAACACTTTTCATATTGTCCCGTGCAACTCGGCTGCTAGTCCTCCTTTCATGCAGAATCTTAAGGTCCTAGCTCATGTCCAAGGCACCAAATACATCTAAGAAGTCAATAATCGATACCTAAAACTTGAATTGTACTACTTCTTACTGGCTATTACATCGACTTAGAAGCTTCATCTGTGTTCTACTATGGTGATTTTATTGTCTCCGCATACCGCAGCACGCGACATAGCTTTGCAGACGATAAGTACAACCGTTTCAGAGAGAAGAGCGGCCAATGTGACGATCGGGCTTTAAGTCGATTCGATAACAAATGACGAAAACGGACGGATTTCTCAGGTTTCTACTACATATGAACACATTTCACTCTCTCCCGTGCAACGCGGCTGCTAGTCCTCCTTTCATGCAGAATCTTAAGGTCCTAGCTCATGTCCAAGGCACCAAAGCCAGCTAAAAAGTCAATAATCGATACCTAAAACTTGAATTGTACTACTTCTTACTGGCTATTACATCAACTTAGAAGCTTCATCTGTGTTCTACTATGGTGCTTTTAGTGTCTCCGCATACCGCAGCACGCGACATAGCTTTGCAGACGATAAGTACAACCGTTTCAGAGAGAAGAGCGGCCAATGTGACGATCGGGCTTTAAGTCGATTCGATAACAAATGACGAAAACGGACGGATTTCTCAGGTTTCTACTACATATGAACACATTTCACATTCTCCCGTGCAACGCGGCTGCTAGTCCTCCTATCATGCAGAATCTTAAGGTCCTAGCTCATGTCCAAGGCACCAAAGCCAGCTAAAATTCAATAATCGATACCTAAAACTTCAGTTGTACTACTTCTTACTGGCTATTACATCAACTTAGAATTCATCTGTTTTATACTATGGTGCTTTTAGTGTCTCCGCATACCGCAGCAATCGACATAGCTTTGCAGACGATAAGTACAACCGTTTCAGAGAGAAGAGCGTCCAATGTGACGATCTGGCTTTAAGTCGATTCGATAACAAATGACGAAAACCGACGGATTTCTCAGGTTTTTACTACATATGAACACTTTTCACATTCTCCCGTGCAACTCGACTGCTAGTCCTCCTTTCATGCAGAATCTTAAGGTCCTAGCTCATGCCCAAGGCACCAAAGCCAGCTAAAAAGTAAATAATCAGTACCTAATACTTGAATTGTACTACTTCTTACTGGCTATTACATCAACTTAGAAGCTTCATCTGTGTTCTACTATGGTGCTTTTAGTGTCTCCGCATACCGCAGCACGCGACACAGCTTTGCAGACGATAAGTAGAACCGTTTCAGAGAGAAGAGCGGCCAATGTGACGATCTGCCTTTAAGTCGATTCGATAACAATTGACGAAAACGGACGGATTTCTCAGGTTTTTACTACATATGAACACTTTTCACATTCTCCCGTGCAACTCGGCTGCTAGTCCTCCTTTCATGCAGAATCTTAAGGTCCTAGCTCATGTCCAAGGCACCAAAGCCAGCTAAAAAGTCAATAATCGATACCTAAAACTTGAATTGTACTACTTCTTACTGGCTATTACATCCACTTAGAAGCTTCATCTGTGTTCTACTATGGTGCTTTTAGTGTCTCCACATACCGCAGCACGCGACATAGCTTTGCAGACGATAAGTACAACCGTTTCAGAGAGAAGAGCGGCCAATGTGACGATCGGGCTTTAAGTCGATTCGATAACAAATGACGAAAACGGACGGATTTCTCAGGTTTCTACTACATATGAACACATTTCACATTCTCCCGTGCAACGCGGCTGCTAGTCCTCCTATCATGCAGAATCTTAAGGTCCTAGCTCATGTCCAAGGCACCAAAGCCAGCTAAAAAGTCAATAATCGATACCTAAAACTTCAGTTGTACTACTTCTTATTGGCTATTACATCAACTTAGAAGCTTCATCTGTTTTATACTATGGTGCTTTTAGTGTCTGCACATACCGCAGCACGCGACATAGCTTTGCAGACGATAAGTACAACCGTTTCAGAGAGAAGAGCGGCCAATGTGACGATCTGGCTTTAAGTCGATTCGATAACAAATGACGAAAACGGACGGATTTCTCAGGTTTTTACTACATATGAACACTTTTCAGATTCTCCCGTGCAACTCGGCTGCTAGTCCTCCTTTCATGCAGAATCTGAAGTTCCTAGCTCATGCCCAAGGCACCAAAGCCAGCTAAAAAGTCAGTAATCCATACCTAAAACTTGAATTGTACTACTTCTTATTGTCTATTACATCATCTTAGAAGCTTCATCTGTGTTCTACTATGGTGATTTTAGTGTCTCCGCATACCGCAGCACGCGACATAGCTTTGCAGACGATAAGTACAACCGGTTCAGAGAGAAGAGCGGCCAATGTGACGATCGGGCTTTAAGTCGATTCGAAAACAAATGACGAAAACGGACGGATTTCTCAGGTTTTTACTACATATGAACACATTTCACATTCTCCCGTGCAACGCGGCTGCTAGTCCTCCTTTCATGCAGAATCTTAATGTCCTAGCTCATGTCCAAGGCACCAAAGCCAGCTAAAATGTAAATAATCAGTACCTAAAACTTGAATTGTACTACTTCTTACTGGCTATTACATCAACTTAGAAGCTTCATCTGTGTTCTACTATGGTGCTTTTAGAGTCTCCGCATACCGCAGCACGCGACATAGCTTTGCAGACGATAAGTTCAACCGTTTCAGAGAGAAGAGCGGCCAATGTGACGATCGGGCTTTAAGTCGATTCGATAACAAATGACGAAAACGGACGGATTTCTCAGGTTTTTACTACATATGAACACATTTCACTTTCTCCCGTGCAACGCGGCTGCTAGTCCTCCTTTCATGCAGAATCTTAATGTCCTAGCTCATGTCCAAGGCACCAAAGCCAGCTAAAAAGTAAATAATCAGTACCTAAATCTTGAATTGTACTACTTCTTACTGGCTATTACATCAACTTAGAAGCTTCATCTGTGTTCTACTATGGTGCTTTTAGAGTCTCCGCATACCGCTGCACGCGACATAGCTTTGCAGACGATAAGTTCAACCGTTTCAGAGAGAAGAGCGGCCAATGTGACGATCTGGCTTTAAGTCGATTCGACAACAAATGACGAAAACGGACGGATTTCTCAGGTTTTTACTACATATGAACACTTTTCACATTCTTCCCTGCAACTCGGCTGCTAGTCCTCCTTTCATGCAGATTCTTAAGGTCCTAGCTCATGTCCAAGGCATCAAAGCCAGCTAAAAAGTCAATAATCGATACCTAAAACTTGAATTGTACTATTTCTTACTGGCTATTACATCAAATTAGAAGCTTCATCTGTGTTCTACTGTGGCGGTTTCAGTGTCTCCGCCTACCGCAGCATACGACATAGCTTTGCAGACGATAAGTACAACCGTTTCAGAGAGAAGAGCGGCCAATGTGACGATCTGGCTTTAAGGCGATTCGATAACAAATGACGAAAACGGATGGATTTCTCAGGTTTAGACTACATATGAACACTTTTCATATTGTCCCGTGCAACTCGGCTGCTAGTCCTCCTTTCATGCAGAATCTTAAGGTCCTAGCTCATGTCCAAGGCACCAAATACATCTAAGAAGTCAATAATCGATACCTAAAACTTGAATTGTACTACTTCTTACTGGCTATTACATCGACTTAGAAGCTTCATCTGTGTTCTACTATGGTGATTTTATTGTCTCCGCATACCGCAGCACGCGACATAGCTTTGCAGACGATAAGTACAACCGTTTCAGAGAGAAGAGCGGCCAATGTGACGATCGGGCTTTAAGTCGATTCGATAACAAATGACGAAAACGGACGGATTTCTCAGGTTTCTACTACATATGAACACATTTCACTCTCTCCCGTGCAACGCGGCTGCTAGTCCTCCTTTCATGCAGAATCTTAAGGTCCTAGCTCATGTCCAAGGCACCAAAGCCAGCTAAAAAGTCAATAATCGATACCTAAAACTTGAATTGTACTACTTCTTACTGGCTATTACATCAACTTAGAAGCTTCATCTGTGTTCTACTATGGTGCTTTTAGTGTCTCCGCATACCGCAGCACGCGACATAGCTTTGCAGACGATAAGTACAACCGTTTCAGAGAGAAGAGCGGCCAATGTGACGATCGGGCTTTAAGTCGATTCGATAACAAATGACGAAAACGGACGGATTTCTCAGGTTTCTACTACATATGAACACATTTCACATTCTCCCGTGCAACGCGGCTGCTAGTCCTCCTATCATGCAGAATCTTAAGGTCCTAGCTCATGTCCAAGGCACCAAAGCCAGCTAAAATTCAATAATCGATACCTAAAACTTCAGTTGTACTACTTCTTACTGGCTATTACATCAACTTAGAATTCATCTGTTTTATACTATGGTGCTTTTAGTGTCTCCGCATACCGCAGCAATCGACATAGCTTTGCAGACGATAAGTACAACCGTTTCAGAGAGAAGAGCGTCCAATGTGACGATCTGGCTTTAAGTCGATTCGATAACAAATGACGAAAACCGACGGATTTCTCAGGTTTTTACTACATATGAACACTTTTCAGATTCTCCCGTGCAACTCGGCTGCTAGTCCTCCTTTCATGCAGAATCTTAAGGTCCTAGCTCATGCCCAAGGCACCAAAGCCAGCTAAAAAGTCAATAATCCATACCTAAAACTTGAATTGTACTACTTCTTATTGTCTATTACATCATCTTAGAAGCTTCATCTGTGTTCTACTATGGTGATTTTAGTGTCTCCGCATACCGCTGCACGCGACATATCTTTGCAGACGATAAGTACAACCGTTTCAGAGAGAAGAGCGGCCAATGTGACGAACGGGCTTTAAGTCGATTCGATAACAAATGACGAAAACGGACGGATTTCTCAGGTTTTTACTACATATGAACACATTTCACTTTCTCCCGTGCAACGCGGCTGCTAGTCCTCCTTTCATGCAGAATCTTAATGTCCTAGCTCATGTCCAAGGCACCAAAGCCAGCTAAAAAGTAAATAATCAGTACCTAAATCTTGAAGTGTACTACTTCTTACTGGCTATTACATCAACTTAGAAGCTTCATCTGTGTTCTACTATGGTGCTTTTAGAGTCTCTGCATACCGCAGCACGCGACATAGCTTTGCAGACGATAAGTACAACCGTTTCAGAGAGAAGAGCGGCCAATGTGGCGATCTGGCTTTAAGTCGATTCGATAACAAATGACGAAAACGGACGGATTTCTCAGGTTTTTACTACATATGAACACTTTTCACATTCTTCCCTGCAACTCGGCTGCTAGTCCTCCTTTCATGCAGATTCTTAAGGTCCTAGCTCATGTCCAAGGCATGAAAGCCAGCTAAAAAGTCAATAATCGATACCTAAAACTTGAATTGTACTATTTCTTACTGGCTATTACATCAAATTAGAAGCTTCATCTGTGTTCTACTGTGGTGGTTTCAGTGTCTCCGCCTACCGCGGCATACGACATAGCTTTGCAGACGATAAGTACAACCGTTTCAGAGAGAAGAGCGGCCAATGTGACGATCTGGCTTTAAGGCGATTCGATAACAAATGACGAAAACGGACGGATTTCTCAGGTTTAGACTACATATGAACACTTTTCATATTGTCCCGTGCAACCCGGCTGCTAGTCCTCCTTTCATGCAGAATCTTAAGGTCCTAGCTCATGTCCAAGGCACCAAATCCATCTAAGAAGTCAATAATCGATACCTAAAACTTGAATTGTACTACTTCTTACTGGCTATTACATCGACTTAGAAGCTTCATCTGTGTTCTACTATGGTGATTTTATTGTCTCCGCATACCGCAGCACGCGACCTAGCTTTGCAGGCGATAAGTACAACCGTTTCAGAGAGAAGAGCGGCCAATGTGACGATCGGGCTTTAAGTCGATTCGATAACAAATGACGAAAACGGACGGATTTCTCAGGTTTCTACTACATATGAACACATTTCACTCTCTCCCGTGCAACGCGGCTGCTAGTCCTCCTTTCATGCAGAATCTTAAGGTCCTAGCTCATGTCCAAGGCACCAAAGCCAGCTAAAAAGTCAATAATCGATAACTAAAACTTGAATTGTACTACTTCTTACTGGCTATTACATCAACTTAGAAGCTTCATCTGTGTTCTACTATGGTGCTTTTAGTGTCTCCGCATACCGCAGCACGCGACATAGCTTTGCAGACGATAAGTACAACCGTTTCAGAGAGAAGAGCGGCCAATGTGACGATCGGGCTTTAAGTCGATTCGATAACAAATGACGAAAACGGACGGATTTCTCAGGTTTCTACTACATATGAACACATTTCAAATTCTCCCGTGCAACGCGGCTGCTATTCCTCCTATCATGCAGAATCTTAAGGTCCTAGCTCATGTCCAAGGCACCAAAGCCAGCTAAAAAGTCAATAATCGATACCTAAAACTTGAATTGTACTATTTCTTACTGGCTATTACATCAAATTAGAAGCTTCATCTGTGTTCTACTGTTGTGGTTTCAGTGTCTCCGCCTACCGCAGCACGCGACATAGCTATGCAGACGATAAGTACAACCGTTTCAGAGAGAAGAGCGGCCAATGTGACGATCTGGCTTTAAGCCGATTCGATAACAAATGACGAAAACGGACGGATTTCTCAGGTTTTTACTACATATGAACACTTTTCACATTCTCCCGTGCAACTCGGCTGCTAGTCCTCCTTTCATGCAGAATCTTAAGGTCCTAGCTCATGTCCAAGGTACCAAAGCCAGCTAAAAAGTCAATAATCGATACCTAAAACTTGAATTGTACTACTTCTTACTGGCTATTACATCAACTTAGAAGCTTCATCTGTGTTCTACTATGGTGCTTTTAGTGTCTCCGCATACCGCATCACGCGACATAGCTTTGCAGGCGATAAGTACAACCGTTTCAGAGAGAAGAGCGGCCAATGTGACGATCTGGCTTTAAGTCGATTCGATAACAAATGACGAAAACGGACGGATTTCTGAGGTTTTTACTACATATGAACACTTTTCACATTCTCCCCTGCAACTCGGCTGCTAGTCCTCCTTTCATGCAGAATCTTAAGGTCCTAGGTCATGTCCAAGGCACCAAAGCCAGCTAAAAAGTCAATAATCGATACCTAAAACTTTAATTGTACTACTTCTTACTGGCTATTACATCATCATAGAAGCTTCATCTGTGTTCTACTATGGTGCTTTTAGTGTCTCCGCATACCGCAGCACGCGACATAGCTTTGCAGACGATAAGTACAACCGTTTCAGAGAGAAGAGCGGCCAATGTGACGATCTGGCTTTAAGTCGATTCGATAACAAATGACGAAAACGGACGGATTTCTCAGGTTTTTACTACATATGAACTTTTTTCATATTGTCCCGTGCAACTCGGCTGCTAGTCCTCCTTTCATGCAGAATCTTAAGGTCCTAGCTCATGTCCAAGGCACCAAATCCATCTAAGAAGTCAATAATCGATACCTAAAACTTGAGTTGTACTACTTCTTACTGGCTATTACATCATCTTAGAGGCTTCATCTGTTTTATACTATGGTGCTTTTAGTGTCTGCGCATACCGCAGCACGCGACATAGCTTTGCAGACGATAAGTACAACCGTTTCAGAGAGAAGAGCGGCCAATGTGACGATCTGGCTTTAAGTCGATTCGATAACAAATGACGAAAACGGACGGATTTCTCAGGTTTTTACTACATATGAACACTTTTCACATTCTTCCCTGCAACTCGACTGCTAGTCCTCCTTTCATGCAGAATCTTAAGGTCCTAGCTCATGCCCAAGGCACCAAAGCCAGCTAAAAAGTAAATAATCAGTACCTAATACTTGAATTGTACTACTTCTTACTGGCTATTACATCAACTTAGAAGCTTCATCTGTGTTCTACTATGGTGCTTTTAGTGTCTCCGCATACCGCAGCAAGCGACACAGCTTTGCAGACGATAAGTAGAACCGTTTCAGAGAGAAGAGCGGCCAATGTGACGATCGGCCTTTAAGTCGATTCGATAACAATTGACGAAAACGGACGGATTTCTCAGGTTTTTACTACATATGAACACTTTTCACATTCTCCCGTGCAACTCGGCTGCTAGTCCTCCTTTCATGCAGAATCTTAAGGTCCTAGCTCATGTCCAAGGCACCAAAGCCAGCTAAAAAGTCAATAATCGATACCTAAAACTTGAATTGTACTACTTCTTACTGGCTATTACATCCACTTAGAAGCTTCATCTGTGTTCTACTATGGTGCTTTTAGTGTCTCCACATACCGCAGCACGCGACATAGCTTTGCAGACGATAAGTACAACCGTTTCAGAGAGAAGAGCGGCCAATGTGACGATCGGGCTTTAAGTCGATTCGATAACAAATGACGAAAACGGACGGATTTCTCAGGTTTCTACTACATATGAACACATTTCACATTCTCCCGTGCAACGCGGCTGCTAGTCCTCCTATCATGCAGAATCTTAAGGTCCTAGCTCATGTCCAAGGCACCAAAGCCAGCTAAAAAGTCAATAATCGATACCTAAAACTTCAGTTGTACTACTTCTTATTGGCTATTACATCAACTTAGAAGCTTCATCTGTTTTATACTATGATGCTTTTAGTGTCTGCACATACCGCAGCACGCGACATAGCTTTGCAGACGATAAGTACAACCGTTTCAGAGAGAAGAGCGGCCAATGTGACGATCTGGCTTTAAGTCGATTCGATAACAAATGACGAAAACGGACGGATTTCTCAGGTTTTTACTACATATGAACACTTTTCAGATTCTCCCGTGCAACTCGGCTGCTAGTCCTCCTTTCATGCAGAATCTTAAGGTCCTAGCTCATGCCCAAGGCACCAAAGCCAGCTAAAAAGTCAGTAATCCATACCTAAAACTTGAATTGTACTACTTCTTATTGTCTATTACATCATCTTAGAAGCTTCATCTGTGTTCTACTATGGTGATTTTTCTGTCTCCGCATACCGCAGCACGCGACATAGCTTTGCAGACGATAAGTACAACCGTTTCAGAGAGAAGAGCGGCCAATGTGACGATCGGGCTTTAAGTCGATTCGAAAACAAATGACGAAAACGGACGGATTTCTCAGGTTTTTACTACATATGAACACATTTCACATTCTCCCGTGCAACGCGGCTGCTAGTCCTCCTTTCATGCAGAATCTTAATGTCCTAGCTCATGTCCAAGGCACCAAAGCCAGCTAAAAAGTAAATAATCAGTACCTAAAACTTGAATTGTACTACTTCTTACTGGCTATTACATCAACTTAGAAGCTTCATCTGTGTTCTACTATGGTGCTTTTAGAGTCTCCGCATACCGCAGCACGCGACATAGCTTTGCAGACGATAAGTTCAACCGTTTCAGAGAGAAGAGCGGCCAATGTGACGATCGGGCTTTAAGTCGATTCGATAACAAATGACGAAAACGGACGGATTTCTCAGGTTTTTACTACATATGAACACATTTCACTTTCTCCCGTGCAACGCGGCTGCTAGTCCTCCTTTCATGCAGAATCTTAATGTCCTAGCTCATGTCCAAGGCACCAAAGCCAGCTAAAAAGTAAATAATCAGTACCTAAATCTTGAATTGTACTACTTCTTACTGGCCATTACATCAACTTAGAAGCTTCATCTGTGTTCTACTATGGTGCTTTTAGAGTCTCCGCATACCGCTGCACGCGACATAGCTTTGCAGACGATAAGTACAACCGTTTCAGAGAGAAGAGCGGCCAATGTGACGATCTGGCTTTAAGTCGATTCGACAACAAATGACGAAAACGGACGGATTTCTCAGGTTTTTACTACATATGAACACTTTTCACATTCTTCCCTGCAACTCGGCTGCTAGTCCTCCTTTCATGCAGATTCTTAAGGTCCTAGCTCATGTCCAAGGCATCAAAGCCAGCTAAAAAGTCAATAATCGATACCTAAAACTTGAATTGTACTATTTCTTACTGGCTATTACATCAAATTAGAAGCTTCATCTGTGTTCTACTGTGGTGGTTTCAGTGTCTCCGCCTACCGCAGCATACGACATAGCTTTGAAGACGATAAGTACAACCGTTTCAGAGAGAAGAGCGGCCAATGTGACGATCTGGCTTTAAGGCGATTCGATAACAAATGACGAAAACGGACGGATTTCTAAGGTTTAGACTACATATGAACACTTTTCATATTGTCCCGTGCTACTCGGCTGCTAGTCCTCCTTTCATGCAGAATCTTAAGGTCCTAGCTCATGTCCAAGGCACCAAATCCATCTAAGAAGTCAATAATCGATACCTAAATCTTGAATTGTACTACTTCTTACTGGCTATTACATCGACTTAGAAGCTTCATCTGTGTTCTACTATGGTGATTTTATTGTCTCCGCATACCGCAGCACGCGACTTAGCTTTGCAGACGATAAGTACATCCGTTTCAGAGAGAAGAGCGGCCAATGTGACGATCTGGCTTTAAGTCGATTCGATAACAAATGACGAAAACGGACGGATTTCTCAGGTTTCTACTACATATGAACACATTTCACTCTCTCCCGTGCAACGCGGCTGCTAGTCCTCCTTTCATGCAGAATCTTAAGGTCCCAGCTCATGTCCAAGGCACCAAAGCCAGCTAAAAAGTCAATAATCGATACCTAAAACTTGAATTGTACTACTTCTTACTGGCTATTACATCAACTTAGAAGCTTCATCTGTGTTCTACTATGGTGCTTTTAGTGTCTCCGCATATCGCAGCACGCGACATAGCTTTGCAGACGATAAGTACAACCGTTTCAGAGAGAAGAGCGGCCAATGTGACGATCGGGCTTTAAGTCGATTCGATAACTAATGACGAAAACGGACGGATTTCTCAGGTTTCTACTACATATGAACACATTTCACATTCCCCCGTGCAACGCGGCTTCTATTCCTCCTATCATGCAGAATCTTAAGGTCCTAGCTCATGTCCAAGGCACCAAAGCCAGCTAAAAAGTCAATAATCGATACCTAAAACTTGAATTGTACTATTTCTTACTGGCTATTACATCAAATTAGAAGCTTCATCTGTGTTCTACTGTGGTGGTTTCAGTGTCTCCGCCTACCGCAGCACGCGACATAGCTTTGCAGACGATAAGTACAACCGTTTCAGAGAGAAGAGCGGCCAATGTGACGATCTGGCTTTAAGCCGATTCGATAACAAATGACGAAAACCGACGGATTTCTCAGGTTTTTACTACATATGAACACTTTTCACATTCTCCCGTGCAACTCGGCTGCTAGTCCTCCTTTCATGCAGAATCTTAAGGTCCTAGGTCATGTCCAAGGCACCAAAGCCAGCTAAAAAGTCAATAATCGATACCTAAATCTTTAATTGTACTACTTCTTACTGGCTATTACATCATCATAGAAGCTTCATCTGTGTTCTACTATGGTGTTTTTAGTGTCTCCGCATACCGCAGCACGCGACATAGCTTTGCAGACGATAAGTACAACCGTTTCAGAGAGAAGAGCGGCCAATGTGACGATCTGGCTTTAAGTCGATTCGATAACAAATGACGAAAACGGACGGATTTCTCAGGTTTTTACTACATATGAACACTTTTCATATTGTCCCGTGCAACTCGGCTGCTAGTCCTCCTTTCATGCAGAATCTTAAGGTCCTAGCTCATGTCCAAAGCACCAAATCCATCTAAGAAGTCAATAATCGATACCTAAAACTTGAGTTGTACTACTTCTTACTGGCTATTACATCAACTTAGAAGCTTCATCTGTTTTATACTATGGTGCTTTTAGTGTCTGCGCATACCGCAGCACGCGACATAGCTTTGCAGACGATAAGTACAACCGTTTCAGAGAGAAGAGCGGCCAATGTGACGATCTGGCTTTAAGTCGATTCGATAACAAATGACGAAAACGGACGGATTTCTCAGGTATTTACTACATATGAACACTTTTCACATTCTCCCGTGCAACTCGGCTGCTAGTCCTCCTTTCATGCAGAATCTTAAGGTCCTAGCTCATGTCCAAGGCACCAAAGCCAGGTAAAAAGTAAATAATCAGTACCTAAAACTTGAATTGTACTACTTCTTACTGGCTATTACATCAACTTAGAAGCTTCATCTGTGTTCTACTATGGTGCTTTTAGAGTCTCCGCATACCGCAGCACGCGACATAGCTTTGCAGACGTAAGTACAACCGTTTCAGACAGAAGAGCGGCCAATGTGACGATCTGGCTTTAAGTCGATTCGATAACAAATGACGAAAACGGACGGATTTCTCAGGTTTTTACTACATATGAACACTTTTCACACTCTTCCCTGCAACACGGCTGCTAGTCCTCATTTCATGCAGATTCTTAAGGTCCTAGCTCATGTCCAAGGCATCAAAGCCAGCTAAAAAGTCAATAATAGATACCTAAAACTTGAATTGTACTATTTCTTACTGGCTATTACATCAAATTAGAAGCTTCATCTGTGTTCTACTGTGGTGGTTTCAGTGTCTCCGCCTACCGCAGCATACGACATAGCTTTGCAGACGATAAGTACAACCGTTTCAGAGAGAAGAGCGGCCAATGTGACGATCTGGCTTTAAGTCGATTCGATAACAAATGACGAAAACGGACGGATTTCTCAGGTTTTTACTACATATGAACACTTTTCACATTCTCCCGTGCAACTCGGCTGCTAGTCCTCCTTTCATGCAGAATCTTAAGGTCCTAGCTCATGTCCAAGGCACCAAAGCCAGCTAAAAAGTCAATAATCGATACCTAAAACTTGAATTGTACTACTTCTTACTGGCTATTACATCAACTTAGAAGCTTCATCTGTGTTCTACTATGGTGCTTTTAGTGTCTCCGCATACCGCAGCACGCGACATAGCTTTGAAGACGATAAGTACAACCGTTTCAGAGAGAAGAGCGGCCAATGTGACGATCTGGCTTTAAGTCGATTCGATAACAAATGACGAAAACGGACGGATTTCTCAGGTTTTTACTACATATGAACACTTTTCAGAATCTCCCGTGCAACTCGGCTGCTAGTCCTCCTTTCATGCAGAATCTTAAGGTCCTAGCTCATGCCCAAGGCACCAAAGCCAGCTAAAAAGTCAGTAATCCATACCTAAAACTTGAATTGTACTACTTCTTATTGTCTATTACATCATCTTAGAAGCTTCATCTGTGTTCTACTATGGTGATTTTAGTGTCTCCGCATACCGCAGCACGCGACATAGCTTTGCAGACGATAAGTACAACCGTTTCAGAGAGAAGAGCGGCCAATGTGACGATCGGGCTTTAAGTCGATTCGAAAACAAATGACGAAAACGGACGGATTTCTCAGGTTTTTACTACATATGAACACATTTCACATTCTCCCGTGCAACGCGGCTGCTAGTCCTCCTTTCATGCAGAATCTTAATGTCCTAGCTCATGTCCAAGGCACCAAAGCCAGGTAAAAAGTAAATAATCAGTACCTAAAACTTGAATTGTACTACTTCTTACTGGCTATTACATCAACTTAGAAGCTTCATCTGTGTTCTACTATGGTGCTTTTAGAGTCTCCGCATACCGCAGCACGCGACATAGCTTTGCAGACGAAAGTACAACCGTTTCAGAGAGAAGAGCGGCCAATGTGACGATCTGGCTTTAAGTCGATTCGATAACAAATGACGAAAACGGACGGATTTCTCAGGTTTTTACTACATATGAACACTTTTCACACTCTTCCCTGCAACACGGCTGCTAGTCCTCATTTCATGCAGATTCTTAAGGTCCTAGCTCATGTCCAAGGCATCAAAGCCAGCTAAAAAGTCAATAATAGATACCTAAAACTTGAATTTTACTATTTCTTACTGGCTATTACATCAAATTAGAAGCTTCATCTGTGTTCTACTGTGGTGGTTTCAGTGTCTCCGCCTACCGCAGCATACGACATAGCTTTGCAGACGATAAGTACAAACGTTTCAGAGAGAAGAGCGGCCAATGTGACGATCTGGCTTTAAGTCGATTCGATAACAAATGACGAAAACGGACGGATTTCTCAGGTTTTTACTACATATGAACACTTTTCACATTCTCCCGTGCAACTCGGCTGCTAGTCCTCCTTTCATGCATAATCTTAAGGTCCTAGCTCATGTCCAAGGCACCAAAGCCAGCTAAAAAGTCAATAATCGATACCTAAAACTTGAATTGTACTACTTCTTACTGGCTATTACATCAACTTAGAAGCTTCATCTGTGTTCTACTATGGTGCTTTTAGTGTCTCCGCATACCGCAGCACGCGACATAGCTTTGAAGACGATAAGTACAACCGTTTCAGAGAGAAGAACGGCCAATGTGACGATCTGGCTTTAAGTCGATTCGATAACAAATGACGAAAACGGACGGATTTCTCAGGTTTTTACTACATATGAACACTTTTCACATTCTCCCCTGCAACTTGGCTGCTAGTCCTCCTTTCTTGCAGAATCTTATGGTCCTAGCTCATGTCCAAGGCAACAAAGCCAGCTAAAAAATCAATAATCGATACCTAAAACTTGAATTGTACTACTTCTTACTGGCTATTACATCAACTTAGAAGCTTCATCTGTGTTCTACTATGGTGCTTTTAGTGTCTCCGCATACCGCAGAACGCGACATAGCTTTGAAGACGATAAGTACAACCGTTTCAGAGAGAAGAGCGGCCAATAAGACGATCTGGCTTTAAGTCGATTCGATAACAAATGACGAAAACGGACGGATTTCTCAGGTTTTTACTACATATGAACACTTTTCATATTGTCCCGTGCAACTCGGCTGCTAGTCCTCCTTTCATGCAGAATCTTAAGGTCCTAGCTCATGTCCAAGGCACCAAATCCATCTAAGAAGTCAATAATCGATACCTAAAACTTGAGTTGTACTACTTCTTACTGGCTATTACATCAACTTAGAAGCTTCATCTGTTTTATACTATGGTGCTTTTAGTGTCTGCGCATACCGCAGCACGCGACATAGCTTTGCAGACGATAAGTACAACCGTTTCAGAGAGAAGAGCGGCCAATGTGACGATCTGGCTTTAAGTCGATTCGATAACAAATGACGAAAACGGACGGATTTCTCAGGTTTTTACTACATATGAACACTTTTCACATTCTCCCGTGCAACTCGGCTGCTAGTCCTCCTTTCATGCAGAATCTTAAGGTCCTAGCTCATGCCCAAAGCACCAAAGCCAGCTAAAAAGTAAATAATCAGTACCTAATACTTGAATTGTACTACTTCTTACTGGCTATTACATCAACTTAGAAGCTTCATCTGTGTTTTACTATGGTGCTTTTAGTGTCTCCGCATACCGCAGCACGCGACATAGCTTTGCAGACGATAAGTAGAACCGTTTCAGAGAGAAGAGCGGCCAATGTGACGATCTGCCTTTAAGTCGATTCGATAACAATTGACGAAAACGGACGGATTTCTCAGGTTTTTACTACATATGAACACATTTCACTTTCTCCCGTGCAACGCGGCTGCTAGTCCTCCTTTCATGCAGAATCTTAATGTCCTAGCTCATGTCCAAGGCACCAAAGCCAGCTAAAAAGTAAATAATCAGTACCTAAATCTTGAATTGTACTACTTCTTACTGGCTATTACATCAACTTAGAAGCTTCATCTGTGTTCTACTATGGTGCTTTTAGAGTCTCCGCATACCGCAGCACGCGACATAGCTTTGCAGACGATAAGTACAACCGTTTCAGAGAGAAGAGCGGCCAATGTGACGATCTGGCTTTAAGTCGATTCGATAACAAATGACGAAAACGGACGGATTTCTCAGGTTTTTACTACATATGAACACTTTTCACATTCTTCCCTGCAACTCGGCTGCTAGTCCTCCTTTCATGCAGATTCTTAAGGTCCTAGCTCCTGTCCAAGGCATCAAAGCCAGCTAAAAAGTCAATAATCGATACCTAAAACTTGAATTGTACTATTTCTTACTGGCTATTACATCAAATTAGAAGCTTCATCTGTGTTCTACTGTGGTGGTTTCAGTGTCTCCGCCTACCGCAGCATACGACATAGCTTTGCAGACGATAAGTACAACCGTTTCAGAGAGAAGAGCGGACAATGTGACGATCTGGCTTTAAGGCGATTCGATAACACATGACGAAAACGGACGGTTTTCTCAGGTTTAGACTACATATGAACACTTTTCATATTGTCCCGTGCAACTCGGCTGCTAGTCCTCCTTTCATGCAGAATCTTAAGGTCCTAGCTCATGTCCAAGGCACCAAATCCATCTAAGAAGTCAATAATCGATACCTAAAACTTGAATTGTACTACTTCTTACTGGCTATTACATCGACTTAGAAGCTTCATCTGTGTTCTACTATGGTGATTTTATTGTCTCCGCATACCGCAGCACGCGACTTAGCTTTGCAGACGATAAGTACAACCGTTTCAGAGAGAAGGGCGGCCAATGTGACGATCGGGCTTTAAGTCGATTCGATAACAAATGACGAAAACGGACGGATTTCTCAGGTTTCTACTACATATGAACACATTTCACTCTCTCCGGTGCAACGCGGCTGCTAGTCCTCCTTTCATGCAGAATCTTAAGGTCCTAGGTCATGTCCAAGGCACCAAAGCCAGCTAAAAAGTCAATAATCGATACCTAAAACTTGAATTGTACTACTTCTTACTGGCTATTACATCAACTTAGAAGCTTCATCTGTGTTCTACTATGGTGCTTTTAGTGTCTCCGCATACCGCAGCACGCGACATAGCTTTGCAGACGATAAGTACAACCGTTTCAGAGAGAAGAGCGGCCAATGTGACGATCGGGCTTTAAGTCGATTCGATAACAAATGACGAAAACGGACGGATTTCTCAGGTTTCTACTACATATGAACACATTTCACATTCTCACGTGCAACGCGGCTGCTATTCCTCCTATCATGCAGAATCTTAAGGTCCTAGCTCATGTCCAAGGCACCAAAGCCAGCTAAAAAGTCAATAATCGATACCTAAAACTTGAATTGTACTATTTCTTACTGGCTATTACATCAAATTAGAAGCTTCATCTGTGTTCTACTGTGGTGGTTTCAGTGTCTCCGCCTACCGCAGCACGCGACATAGCTTTGCAGACGATAAGTACAACCGTTTCAGAGAGAAGAGCGGCCAATGTGACGATCTGGCTTTAAGCCGATTCGATAACAAATGACGAAAACGGACGGATTTCTCAGGTTTTTACTACATATGAACACTTTTCACATTCTCCCGTGCAACTCGGCTGCTAGTCCTCCTTTCATGCAGAATCTTAAGGTCCTAGCTCATGTCCAAGGTACCAAAGCCAGCTAAAAAGTCAATAATCGATACCTAAAACTTGAATTGTACTACTTCTTACTGGCTATTACATCAACTTAGAAGCTTCATCTGTGTTCTACTATGGTGCTTTTAGAGTCTCCGCATACCGCATCACGCGACATAGCTTTGCAGGCGATAAGTACAACCGTTTCAGAGAGAAGAGCGGCCAATGTGACGATCTGGCTTTAAGTCGATTCGATAACAAATGACGAAAACGGACGGATTTCTCAGGTTTTTACTACATATGAACACTTTTCACATTCTCCCCTGCAACTCGGCTGTTAGTCCTCCTTTCATGCAGAATCTTAAGGTCCTAGGTCATGTCCAAGGCACCAAAGCCAGCTAAAAAGTCAATAATCGATACCTAAAACTTGAATTGTACTACTTCTTACTGGCTATTACATCAACTTAGAAGCTTCATCTGTGTTCTACTATGGTGCTTTTAGTGTCTCCGCATACCGCATCACGCGACATAGCTTTGCAGGCGATAAGTACAACCGTTTCAGAGAGAAGAGCGGCCAATGTGACGATCTGGCTTTAAGTCGATTCGATAACAAATGACGAAAACGGACGGATTTCTCAGGTTTTTACTACATATGAACACTTTTCACATTCTCCCCTGCAACTCGGCTGTTAGTCCTCCTTTCATGCAGAATCTTAAGGTCCTAGGTCATGTCCAAGGCACCAAAGCCAGCTAAAAAGTCAATAATCGATACCTAAAACTTTAATTGTACTACTTCTTACTGGCTATTACATCAACTTAGAAGCTTCATCTGTGTTCTACTATGGTGCTTTTAGTGTCTCCGCATACCGCATCACGCGACATAGCTTTGCAGGCGATAAGTACAACCGTTTCAGAGAGAAGAGCGGCCAATGTGACGATCTGGCTTTAAGTCGATTCGATAACAAATGACGAAAACGGACGGATTTCTCAGGTTTTTACTACATATGAACACTTTGCACATTCTCCCGTGCAACTCGGCTGCTAGTCCTCCTTTCATGCAGAATCTTAAGGTCCTAGCTCATGCCCAAAGCACCAAAGCCAGCTAAAAAGTAAATAATCAGTACCTAATACTTGAATTGTACTACTTCTTACTGGCTATTACATCAACTTAGAAGCTTCATCTGTGTTCTACTATGGTGCTTTTAGTGTCTCCGCATACCGCAGCACGCGACATAGCTTTGCAGACGATAAGTAGAACCGTTTCAGAGAGAAGAGCGGCCAATGTGACGATCTGCCTTTAAGTCGATTCGATAACAATTGACGAAAACGGACGGATTTCTCAGGTTTTTACTACATATGAACACATTTCACTTTCTCCCGTGCAACGCGGCTGCTAGTCCTCCTTTCATGCAGAATCTTAATGTCCTAGCTCATGTCCAAGGCACCAAAGCCAGCTAAAAAGTAAATAATCAGTACCTAAATCTTGAATTGTACTACTTCTTACTGGCTATTACATCAACTTAGAAGCTTCATCTGTGTTCTACTATGGTGCTTTTAGAGTCTCCGCATACCGCAGCACGCGACATAGCTTTGCAGACGATAAGTACAACCGTTTCAGAGAGAAGAGCGGCCAATGTGACGATCTGGCTTTAAGTCGATTCGATAACAAATGACGAAAACGGACGGATTTCTCAGGTTTCTACTACATATGAACACATTTCACATTCTCCCGTGCAACGCGGCTGCTATTCCTCCTATCATGCAGAATCTTAAGGTCCTAGCTCATGTCCAAGGCACCAAAGCCAGCTAAAAAGTCAATAATCGATACCTAAAACTTGAATTGTACTATTTCTTACTGGCTATTACATCAAATTAGAAGCTTCATCTGTGTTCTACTGTGGTGGTTTCAGTGTCTCCGCCTACCGCAGCACGCGACATAGCTTTGCAGACGATAAGTACAACCGTTTCAGAGAGAAGAGCGGCCAATGTGACGATCTGGCTTTAAGCCGATTCGATAACAAATGACGAAAACGGACGGATTTCTCAGGTTTTTACTACATATGAACACTTTTCACATTCTCCCGTGCAACTCGGCTGCTAGTCCTCCTTTCATGCAGAATCTTAAGGTCCTAGCTCATGTCCAAGGTACCAAAGCCAGCTAAAAAGTCAATAATCGATACCTAAAACTTGAATTGTACTACTTCTTACTGGCTATTACATCAACTTAGAAGCTTCATCTGTGTTCTACTATGGTGCTTTTAGTGTCTCCGCATACCGCATCACGCGACATAGCTTTGCAGGCGATAAGTACAACCGTTTCAGAGAGAAGAGCGGCCAATGTGACGATCTGGCTTTAAGTCGATTCGATAACAAATGACGAAAACGGACGGATTTCTCAGGTTTTTACTACATATGAACACTTTTCACATTCTCCCCTGCAACTCGGCTGTTAGTCCTCCTTTCATGCAGAATCTTATGGTCCTAGGTCATGTCCAAGGCACCAAAGCCAGCTAAAAAGTCAATAATCGATACCTAAAACTTTAATTGTACTACTTCTTACTGGCTATTACATCAACTTAGAAGCTTCATCTGTGTTCTACTATGGTGCTTTTAGTGTCTCCGCATACCGCATCACGCGACATAGCTTTGCAGGCGATAAGTACAACCGTTTCAGAGAGAAGAGCGGCCAATGTGACGATCTGGCTTTAAGTCGATTCGATAACAAATGACGAAAACGGACGGATTTCTCAGGTTTTTACTACATATGAACACTTTTCACATTCTCCCCTGCAACTCGGCTGCTAGTCCTCCTTTCATGCAGAATCTTAAGGTCCTAGGTCATGTCCAAGGCACCAAAGCCAGCTAAAAAGTCAATAATCGATACCTAAAACTTTAATTGTACTACTTCTTACTGGCTATTACATCATCATAGAAGCTTCATCTGTGTTCTTCTATGGTGCTTTTAGTGTCTCCGCATACCGCAGCACGCGACATAGCTTTGCAGACGATAAGTCGACCGTTACAGAGAGAAGAGCGGCCAATGTGACGATCTGGCTTTAAGTCGATTCGATAACAAATGATGAAAACGGACGGATTTCCCAGGTTTTTACTACATATGAACACTTTTCATATTGTCCCGTGCAACTCGGCTGCTAGTCCTCCTTTCATGCAGAATCTTAAGGTCCTAGCTCATGTCCAAGGCACCAAATCCATCTAAGAAGTCAATAATCGATACCTAAAACTTGAGTTGTACTACTTCTTACTGGCTATTACATCAACTTAGAAGCTTCATCTGTTTTATACTATGGTGCTTTAAGTGTCTGCGCATACCGCAGCACGCGACATAGCTTTGCAGACGATAAGTACAACCGTTTCAGAGAGAAGAGCGGCCAATGTGACGATCTCTCTTTAAGTCGATTCGATAACAAATGACGAAAACGGACGGATTTCTCAGGTTTTTACTACATATGAACACTTTTCACATTCTCCCGTGCAACTCGGCTGCTAGTCCTCCTTTCATGCAGAATCTTAAGGTCCTAGCTCATGCCCAAGGCACCAAAGCCAGCTAAAAAGTAAATAATCAGTACCTAATACTTGAATTGTACTACTTCTTACTGGCTATTACATCAACTTAGAAGCTTCATCTGTGTTCTACTATGGTGCTTTTAGTGTCTCCGCATACCGCAGCACGCGACATAGCTTTGCAGACGATAAGTAGAACCGTTTCAGAGAGAAGAGTGGCCAATGTGACGATCTGCCTTTAAGTCGATTCGATAACAATTGACGAAAACGAACGGATTTCTCAGGTTTTTACTACATATGAACACTTTTCACATTCTCCCGTGCAACTCGGCTGCTAGTCCTCCTTTCATGCAGAATCTTAAGGTCCTAGCTCATGTCCAAGGCACCAAAGCCAGCTAAAAAGTCAATAATCGATACCTAAAACTTGAATTGTACTACTTCTTTCTGGCTATTACATCCACTTAGAAGCTTCATCTGTGTTCTACTATGGTACTTTTAGTGTCTCCACATACCGCAGCACGCGACATAGCTTTGCAGACGATAAGTACAATCGTTTCAGAGAGAAGAGCGGCCAATGTGACGATCGGGCTTTAAGTCGATTCGATAACAAATGACGAAAACGGACGGATTTCTCAGGTTTCTACTACATATGAACACATTTCACATTCTCCCGTGCAACGCGGCTGCTAGTCCTCCTATCATGCAGAACCTTAAGGTCCTAGCTCATGTCCAAGGCACCAAAGCCAGCTACAAAGTTAATAATCGATACCTAAAACTTCAGTTGTACTACTTCTTACTGGCTATTACATCAACTTAGAAGCTTCATCTGTTTTATACTATGGTGCTTTTAGTGTCTGCGCATACCGCAGCACGCGACATAGCTTTTCAGACGATAAGTACAACCGTTTCAGAGAGAAGAGCGGCCAATGTGACGATCTGGCTTTAAGTCGATTCGATAACAAATGACGAAAACGGACGGATTTCTCAGGTTTTTACTACATATGAACACTTTTCAGATTCTCCCGTGCAACTCGACTGCTAGTCCTCCTTTCATGCAGAATCTTAAGGTTCTAGCTCATGCCCAAGGCACCAAAGCCAGCTAAAAAGTCAGTAATCCATACCTAAAACTTGAATTGTACTACTACTTATTGTCTATTACATCATCTTAGAAGCTTCATCTGTGTTCTACTATGGTGATTTTAGTGTCTCCGCATACCGCAGCACGCGACATAGCTTTGCAGACGATAAGTAGAACCGTTTCAGAGAGAAGAGCGGCCAATGTGACGATCGGGCTTTAAGTCGATTCGAAAACAAATGACGAAAACGGACGGATTTCTCAGGTTTTTACTACATATGAACACATTTCACATTCTCCCGTGCAACGCGGCTGCTAGTCCTCCTTTCATGCAGAATCTTAATGTCCTAGCTCATGTCCAAGGCACCAAAGCCAGCTAAAAAGTAAATAATCAGTACCTAAAACTTGAATTGTACTACTTCTTACTGGCTATTACATCAACTTAGAAGCTTCATCTGTGTTCTACTATGGTGCTTTTAGAGTCTCCGCATACCGCAGCACGCGACATAGCTTTGCAGACGATAAGTACAACCGTTTCAGAGAGAAGAGCGGCCAATGTGACGATCTGGCTTTAAGTCGATTCGATAACAAATGACGAAAACGGACGGATTTCTCAGGTTTTTACTACATATGAACACTTTTCACATTCTCCCGTGCAACTCGGCTGCTAGTCCTCCTTTCATGCAGAATGTTAAGGTCCTAGCTCATGTCCAAGGCACCAAAGCCAGCTAAAAAGTCAATAATCGATACCTAAAACTTGAATTGTACTACTTCTTACTGGCTATTACATCAACTTAGAAGCTTCGTGTGTGTTCTACTATGGTGCTTTTAGTGTCTCCGCATACCGCAGCACGCGACATAGCTTTGAAGACGATAAGTACAACCGTTTCAGAGAGAAGAGCGGCCAATGTGACGATCTGGCTTTAAGTCGATTCGATAACAAATGACGAAAACGGACGGATTTCTCAGGTTTTTACTACATATGAACACTTTTCACATTCTCCCATGCAACTTGGCTGCTAGTCTTCCTTTCTTGCAGAATCTTAAGGTCCTAGCTCATGTCCAAGGCAACAAAGCCAGCTAAAAAATCAATAATTGATACCTACAACTTGAATTGTACAACTTCTTACTGGCTATTACATCAACTTAGAAGCTTCATCTGTGTTCTACTATGGTGCTTTTAGTGTCTCCGCATACCGCAGCACGTGACATAGCTTTGAAGACGATAAGTACAACCGTTTCAGAGAGAAGAGCGGCCAATGTGACGATCTGGCTTTAAGTCGATTCGATAACAAATGACGAAAACGGACGGATTTCTCAGGTTTTTACTACATTTGAATACTTTTCATATTCTCCCGTGCAACTCGGCTGCTAGTCCTCCTTTCATGCAGAATCTTAAGGTCCTAGCTCATGTCCAAGGCACCAAAGCGAGCTAAAAAGTCAATAATCGATACCTAAAACTTAAATTGTAATACTTCTTACTGGCTATTACATCAACTTAGAAGCTTCATCTGTGTTCTACTATGGTGCTTTTAGTGTCTCCGCATACCGCATCACGCGACATAGCTTTGCAGGCGATAAGTACAACCGTTTCAGAGAGAAGAGCGGCCAATGTGACGATCTGGCTTTAAGTCGATTCGATAACAAATGACGAAAACGGACGGATTTCTCAGGTTCTTACTACATATGAACACTTTTCACATTCTCCCGTGCAACTCAAGTGCTAGTCCTCCTTTCATGCAGAATCTTAAGGTCCTAGCTCATGTCCAAGGCACCAAAGCCAGCTAAGAAGTCAATAATCGATACATAAAACTTGAATTGTACTACTTCTTACTGGCTATTACATCAACTTAGAAGCTTCATCTGTGATCTACTATGGTGCTTTTAGTGTCTCCGCATACCGCAGCACGCGACATAGCTTTGAAGACGATAAGTACAACTGTTTCAGAGAGAAGAGCGGCCAATGTGACGATCTGGCTTTAAGTCGATTCGATAACAAATGACGAAAACGGACGGATTTCTCAGGTTTTTACTACATATGAACACTTTTCACATTCTCCCGTGCAACTCGGCTGCTAGTCCTCCTTTCATGCAGAATCTTAAGGTCCTAGCTCATGTTCAAGGCACCAAAGCCAGCTAAAAAGTCAATAATCGATACCTAAAACTTGAATTGTACTACTTCTTACTGGCTATTACATCATCTTAGAAGCTTCATCTGTGTTCTACTATGGTGCTTTTAGTGTCTGCGCATACCGCAGCACGCGACATAGCTTTGCAGACGATAAGTACAACCGTTTCAGAGAGAAGAGCGGCCAATGTGACGATCTGGCTTTAAGTCGATTCGATAACAAATGACGAAAACGGACGGATTTGTCAGGTTTTTACTACATATGAACACTTTTCAGATTCTCCCGTGCAACTCGGCTGCTAGTCCTCCTTTCATGCAGAATCTTAAGGTCCTAGCTCATGCCCAATGCACCAAAGGCAGCTAAATAGACAATAATCCATACCTAAAACTTGAATTGTACTACTTCTTATTGTCTATTACATCATCTTAGAAGCTTCATCTGTGTTCTACTATGGTGATTTTAGTGTCTCCGCATACCGCAGCACGCGACATAGCTTTGCAGACGATAAGTACAACCGTTTCAGAGAGAAGAGCGGCCAATGTGACGATCGGGCTTTAAGTCGATTCGAAAAGAAATGACGTAAACGGACGGATTTCTCAGGTTTTTACTACATATGAACACATTTCACATTCTCCCGTCCAACGCGGCTGCTAGTCCTCCTTCCATGCAGAATCTTAATGTCCTAGCTCATGTCCAAGGCACCAAAGCCAGCTAAAAAGTCAATAATCCATACCTAAAACTTGAATTGTACTACTTCTTACTGGCTATTACATCAACTTAGAAGCTTCATCTGTGTTCTACTATGGTGCTTTTAGAGTCTCCGCATACCGCAGCACGCGACATAGCTTTGCAGACGATAAGTACAACCGTTTCAGAGAGAAGAGCGGCCAATGTGACGATCTGGCTTTAAGTCGATTCGATAACAAATGACGAAAACGGACGGATTTCTCAGGTTTTTACTACATATGAACACTTTTCACACTCTTCCCTGCAACTCGGCTGCTAGTCCTCCTTTCATGCAGATTCTTAAAGTCCTAGCTCATGTCCAAGGCATCAAAGCCAGCTAAAAAGTCAATAATCGATACCTAAATCTTGAATTGTACTATTTCTTACTGGCTATTACATCAAATTAGAAGCTTCATCTGTGTTCTACTGTGGTGGTTTCAGTGTCTCCGCCTACCGCAGCATACGACATAGCTTTGCAGACGATAAGTACAACCGTTTCAGAGAGAAGAGCGGCCAATGTGACGATCTGGCTTTAAGCCGATTCGATAACAAATGACGAAAACGGACGGATTTCTCAGGTTTTTACTACATATGAACACTTTTCACATTCTCCCGTGCAACTCGGCTGCTAGTCCTCCTTTCATGCAGAATCTTAAGGTCCTAGCTCATGTCCAAGGCACCAAAGCCAGCTAAAAAGTCAATAATCGATACCTAAAACTTGAATTGTACTACTTCTTACTGGCTATTACATCAACTTAGAAGCTTCATCTGTGTTCTACTATGGTGCTTTTAGTGTCTCCGCATACCGCATCACGCGACATAGCTTTGCAGGCGATAAGTACAACCGTTTCAGAGAGAAGAGCGGCCAATGTGACGAAATGGCTTTAAGGCGATTCGATAACAAATGACGAAAACGGACGGATTTCTCAGGTTTTTACTACATATGAACACTTTTCACATTCTCCCCTGCAACTCGGCTGCTAGTCCTCCTTTCATGCAGAATCTTAAGCTCCTAGGTCATGTCCAAGGCACCAAAGCCAGCTAAAAAGTCAATAATCGATACCTAAAACTTTAATTGTACTACTTCTTACTGGCTATTACATCATCATAGAAGCTTCATCTGTGTTCTACTATGGTGCTTTTAGTGTCTCCGCATACCGCAGCACGCGACATACCTTTGCAGACCATAAGTACAACCGTTTCAGAGAGAAGAGCGGCCAATGTGACGATTTGGCTTTAAGTCGATTCGATATCAAATGACGAAAACGGACGGATTTCTCAGGTTTTTACTACATTTGAATACTTTTCATATTCTCCCGTGCAACTCGGCTGCTAGTCCTCCTTTCATGCAGAATCTTAAGGTCCTAGCTCATGTCCAAGGCACCAAAGCCAGCTAAAAAGTCAATAATCCATACCTAAAACTTGAATTGTAATACTTCTTACTGGCTATTACATCAACTTAGAAGCTTCATCTGTGTTCTACTATGGTGCTTTTAGTGTCTCCGCATACCGCATCACGCGACATAGCTTTGCAGGCGATAAGTACAAACGTTTCAGAGAGAAGAGCGGCCAATGTGACGATCTGGCTTTAAGTCGATTCGATAACAAATGACGAAAACGGACGGATTTCTCAGGTTTTTACTACATATGAACACTTTTCACATTCTCCCATCCAACGCGGCTGCTAGTCCTCCTTTCATGCAGAATCTTAAGGTCCTAGCCCATGTCCAATGCACCAAAGCCAGCTAAAAAGTCAATAATCGATACCTAAAACTTGAATTCTACTACTTCTTACTGGCTATTACATCCACTTAGAAGCTTCATCTGTGTTCTACTATGGTGCTTTTAGTGTCTCCGCATACCGCAGCACGCGACATAGCTTTGCAGACGATAAGTACAACCGTTTCAGAGAGAAGAGCGGCCAATTTGACGATCTGGCTTTAAGTCGATTCGATATCAAATGACGAAAACGGACGGATTTCTCAGGTTTTTACTACATATGAACACTTTTCACATTCTCCCGTGCAACTCGGCTGCTAGTCCTCCTTTCATGCGGAATCTTAAGGTCCTAGCTCATGTCCAAGGCACCAAAGCCAGCTAAAAAGTCAATAATCGATACCTAAAACTTGAATTGTACTACTTCTTACTGGCTATTACATCAACTTAGAAGCTTCATCTGTGTTCTACTATGGTGCTTTTAGTGTCTCCGCATACCGCAGCACGCGACATAGCTTTGAAGACGATAAGTACAACCGTTTCAGAGAGAAGAGCGGCCAATGTGACGATCTGGCTTTAAGTCGATTCGATAACAAATGACGAAAACGGACGGATTTCTCAGGTTTTTACTACATATGATCACTTTTCACATTCTCCCCTGCAACTTGGCTGCTAGTCCTCCTTTCTTGCAGAATCATAAGGTCCTAGCTCATGTCCAAGGCAACAAAGCCAGCTAAAAAATCAATAATCGATACCTAAAACTTGAATTGTACTACTTCTTACTGGCTATTACATCAACTTAGAAGCTTCATCTGTGTTCTACTATGGTGCTTTTAGTGTCTCCGCATACCGCAGCACGCGACATAGCTTTGAACCCGTAAGTACAACCGTTTCAGAGAGAAGAGCGGCCAATGTGACGATCTGGCTTTAAGTCGATTCGATAACAAATGACGAAAACGGACGGATTTCTCACGTTTTTACTACATTTGAATACTTTTCATATTCTCCCGTGCAACTCGGCTGCTAGTCCTTCTTTCATGCAGAATCTTAAGGTCCTAGCTCATGTCCAAGGCACCAAAGCCAGCTAAAAAGTCAATAAGCGATACCTAAAACTTGAATTGTAATACTTCTTACTGGCTATTACATCAACTTAGAAGCTTCATCTGTGTTCTACTATGGTGCTTTTAGTGTCTCCGCAGACCGCATCACGCGACATAGCTTTGCAGGCGATAAGTACAAACGTTTCAGAGAGAAGAGCGGCCAATGTGACGATCTGGCTTTAAGTCGATTCGATAACAAATGACGAAAACGGACGGATTTCTCAGGTTTTTACTACATATGAACACTTTTCACACTCTTCCCTGCAACTCGGCTGCTAGTCCTCCTTTCATGCAGATTCTTAAAGTCCTAGCTCATGTCCAAGGCATCAAAGCCAGCTAAAAAGTCAATAATCGATACCTAAATCTTGAATTGTACTATTTCTTACTGGCTATTACATCAAATTAGAAGCTTCATCTGTGTTCTACTGTGGTGGTTTCAGTGTCTCCGCCTACCGCAGCATACGACATAGCTTTGCAGACGATAAGTACAACCGTTTCAGAGAGAAGAGCGGCCAATGTGACGATCTGGCTTTAAGCCGATTCGATAACAAATGACGAAAACGGACGGATTTCTCAGGTTTTTACTACATATGAACACTTTTCACATTCTCCCGTGCAACTCGGCTGCTAGTCCTCCTTTCATGCAGAATCTTAAGGTCCTAGCTCATGTCCAAGGCACCAAAGCCAGCTAAAAAGTCAATAATCGATACCTAAAACTTGAATTGTACTACTTCTTACTGGCTATTACATCAACTTAGAAGCTTCATCTGTGTTCTACTATGGTGCTTTTAGTGTCTCCGCATACCGCATCACGCGACATAGCTTTGCAGGCGATAAGTACAACCGTTTCAGAGAGAAGAGCGGCCAATGTGACGAAATGGCTTTAAGGCGATTCGATAACAAATGACGAAAACGGACGGATTTCTCAGGTTTTTACTACATATGAACACTTTTCACATTCTCCCCTGCAACTCGGCTGCTAGTCCTCCTTTCATGCAGAATCTTAAGCTCCTAGGTCATGTCCAAGGCACCAAAGCCAGCTAAAAAGTCAATAATCGATACCTAAAACTTTAATTGTACTACTTCTTACTGGCTATTACATCATCATAGAAGCTTCATCTGTGTTCTACTATGGTGCTTTTAGTGTCTCCGCATACCGCAGCACGCGACATACCTTTGCAGACCATAAGTACAACCGTTTCAGAGAGAAGAGCGGCCAATGTGACGATTTGGCTTTAAGTCGATTCGATATCAAATGACGAAAACGGACGGATTTCTCAGGTTTTTACTACATTTGAATACTTTTCATATTCTCCCGTGCAACTCGGCTGCTAGTCCTCCTTTCATGCAGAATCTTAAGGTCCTAGCTCATGTCCAAGGCACCAAAGCCAGCTAAAAAGTCAATAATCCATACCTAAAACTTGAATTGTAATACTTCTTACTGGCTATTACATCAACTTAGAAGCTTCATCTGTGTTCTACTATGGTGCTTTTAGTGTCTCCGCATACCGCATCACGCGACATAGCTTTGCAGGCGATAAGTACAAACGTTTCAGAGAGAAGAGCGGCCAATGTGACGATCTGGCTTTAAGTCGATTCGATAACAAATGACGAAAACGGACGGATTTCTCAGGTTTTTACTACATATGAACACTTTTCACATTCTCCCATCCAACGCGGCTGCTAGTCCTCCTTTCATGCAGAATCTTAAGGTCCTAGCCCATGTCCAATGCACCAAAGCCAGCTAAAAAGTCAATAATCGATACCTAAAACTTGAATTCTACTACTTCTTACTGGCTATTACATCCACTTAGAAGCTTCATCTGTGTTCTACTATGGTGCTTTTAGTGTCTCCGCATACCGCAGCACGCGACATAGCTTTGCAGACGATAAGTACAACCGTTTCAGAGAGAAGAGCGGCCAATGTGACGATCTGGCTTTAAGTCGATTCGATATCAAATGACGAAAACGGACGGATTTCTCAGGTTTTTACTACATATGAACACTTTTCACATTCTCCCGTGCAACTCGGCTGCTAGTCCTCCTTTCATGCGGAATCTTAAGGTCCTAGCTCATGTCCAAGGCACCAAAGCCAGCTAAAAAGTCAATAATCGATACCTAAAACTTGAATTGTACTACTTCTTACTGGCTATTACATCAACTTAGAAGCTTCATCTGTGTTCTACTATGGTGCTTTTAGTGTCTCCGCATACCGCAGCACGCGACATAGCTTTGAAGACGATAAGTACAACCGTTTCAGAGAGAAGAGCGGCCAATGTGACGATCTGGCTTTAAGTCGATTCGATAACAAATGACGAAAACGGACGGATTTCTCAGGTTTTTACTACATATGATCACTTTTCACATTCTCCCCTGCAACTTGGCTGCTAGTCCTCCTTTCTTGCAGAATCATAAGGTCCTAGCTCATGTCCAAGGCAACAAAGCCAGCTAAAAAATCAATAATCGATACCTAAAACTTGAATTGTACTACTTCTTACTGGCTATTACATCAACTTAGAAGCTTCATCCGTGTTCTACTATGGTGCTTTTAGTGTCTCCGCATACCGCAGCACGCGACATAGCTTTGCAGACGATAAGTCGACCGTTTCAGAGAGAAGAGCGGCCAATGTGACGATCTGGCTTTAAGTCGATTCGATAACAAATGACGAAAACGGACGGATTTCCCAGGTTTTTACTACATATGAACACTTTTCATATTGTCCCGTGCAACTCGGCTGCTAGTCCTCCTTTCATGCAGAATCTTAAGGTCCTAGCTCATGCCCAAGGCACCAAAGCCAGCTAAAAAGTCAATAATCCATACCTAAAACTTGAATTGTACTACTTCTTATTGTCTATTACATCAACTTAGAAGCTTCATCTGTGTCCTACTATGTTGATTTTAGTGTTTTCGCATACCGCAGCACGCGACATAGCTTTGCAGACGATAAGTACAACCGTATCAGAGAGAAGAGCGGCCAATGTGACGATCTCTCTTTAAGTCGATTCGATAACAAATGACGAAAACGGACGGATTTCTCAGGTTTTTACTACATATGAACACTTTTCACATTCTCCCGTGCAACTCGGCTGCTAGTCCTCCTTTCATGCAGAATCTTAAGGTCCTAGCTCATGTCCAAGGCACCAAAGCCAGCTAAAAAGTCAATAATCGATACCTAAAACTTGAATTGTACTACTTCTTACTGGCTATTACATCCACTTAGAAGCTTCATCTGTGTTCTACAATGGTGCTTTTAGTGTCTCCACATACCGCAGCACGCGACATAGCTTTGCAGACGATAAGTACAACCGTTTCAGAGAGAAGAGCGGCCAATGTGACAATCTGGCTTTAAGTCGATTCGATAACAAATGACGAAAACGGACGGATTTCTCAGGTTTTTACTACATATGAACACTTTTCACACTCTTCCCTGCAACACGGCTGCTAGTCCTCCTTTCATGCAGATTCTTAAGGTCCTAGCTCATGTCCAAGGCATCAAAGCCAGCTAAAATGTCAATAATCGATACCTAAAACTTGAATTGTACAATTTCTTACTGGCTATTACATCAAATTAGAAGCTTCATCTGTGTTCTACTGTGGTGGTTTCAGTGTCTCCGCCTACCGCAGCTTACGACATAGCTTTGCAGACGATAAGTACAACCGTTTCAGAGAGAAGAGCGGCCAATGTGACGATCTGGCTTTAAGTCGACTCGATAACAAATGACGAAAACGGACGGATTTCTCAGGTTTTTACTACATATGAACACTTTTCACATTCTCCCGTGCAACTCGGCTGCTAGTCCTCCTTTCATGCAGAATGTTAAGGTCCTAGCTCATGTCCAAGGCACCAAAGCCAGCTAAAAAGTCAATAATCGATACCTAAAACTTGAATTGTACTACTTCTTACTGGCTATTACATCAACTTAGAAGCTTCATCTGTGTTCTACTATGGTGCGTTTAGTGTCTCCGCATACCGCATCACGCGACATAGCTTTGAAGACGATAAGTACAACCGTCTCAGAGAGAAGAGCGGCCAATGTAACGATCTGGCTTTAAGTCGATTCGATAACAAATGACGAAAACGGACGGATTTCTCAGGTTTTTACTACATATGAACACTTTTCACATTCTCCCCTGCAACTTGGCTGCTAGTCTTCCTATCTTGCAGAATCTTAAGGTCCTAGCTCATGTCCAAGGCAACAAAGCCAGCTAAAAAATCAATAATTGATACCTACAACTTGAATTGTTCTACTTCTTACTGGCTATTACATCAACTTAGAAGCTTCATCTGTGTTCTACTATGGTGCTTTTAGTGTCTCCGCATACCGCAGCACGTGACATAGCTTTGAAGACGATAAGTACAACCGTTTCAGAGAGAAGAGCGGCCAATGTGACGATCTGGCTTTAAGTCGATTCGATTACAAATGACGAAAACGGACGGATTTCTCAGGTTTTTACTACATTTGAATACTTTTCATATTCTCCCGTGCAACTCGGCTGCTAGTCCTCCTTTCATGCAGAATCTTAAGGTCCTAGCTCATGTCCAAGGCACCAAAGCGAGCTAAAAAGTCAATAATCGATACCTAAAACTTGAATTGTAATACTTCTTACTGGCTATTACATCAACTTAGAAGCTTCATCTGTGTTCTACTATGGTGCTTTTAGTGTCTCCGCATACCGCATCACGCGACATAGCTTTGCAGGCGATAAGTACAACCGTTTCAGAGAGAAGAGCGGCCAATGTGACGATCTGGCTTTAAGTCGATTCGATAACAAATGACGAAAATGGTCGGATTTCTCAGGTTCTTACTACATATGAACACTTTTCACATTCTCCCGTGCAACTCAAGTGCTAGTCCTCCTTTCATGCAGAATCTTAAGGTCCTAGCTCATGTCCAAGGCACCAAAGCCAGCTAAGAAGTCAATAATCGATACATAAAACTTGAATTGTACTACTTCTTACTGGCTATTACATCAACTTAGAAGCTTCATCTGTGATCTACTATGGTGCTTTTAGTGTCTCCGCATACCGCAGCACGCGACATAGCTTTGAAGACGATAAGTACAACTGTTTCAGAGAGAAGAGCGGCCAATGTGACGATCTGGCTTTAAGTCGATTCGATAACAAATGACGAAAACGGACGGATTTCTCACGTTTTTACTACATTTGAATACTTTTCATATTCTCCCGTGCAACTCGGCTGCTAGTCCTTCTTTCATGCAGAATCTTAAGGTCCTAGCTCATGTCCAAGGCACCAAAGCCAGCTAAAAAGTCAATAAGCGATACCTAAAACTTGAATTGTAATACTTCTTACTGGCTATTACATCAACTTAGAAGCTTCATCTGTGTTCTACTATGGTGCTTTTAGTGTCTCCGCATACCGCATCACGCGACATAGCTTTGCAGGCGATAAGTACAAACGTTTCAGAGAGAAGAGCGGCCAATGTGACGATCTGGCTTTAAGTCGATTCGATAACAAATGACGAAAACGGACGGATTTCTCAGGTTTTTACTACATATGAACACTTTTCACACTCTTCCCTGCAACACGGCTGCTAGTCCTCCTTTCATGCAGATTCTTAAGGTCCTAGCTCATGTCCAAGGCATCAAAGCCAGCTAAAATGTCAATAATCGATACCTAAAACTTGAATTGTACTACTTCTTACTGGCTATTACATCAAATTAGAAGCTTCATCTGTGTTCTACTGTGGTGGTTTCAGTGTCTCCGCCTACCGCAGCTTACGACATAGCTTTGCAGACGATAAGTACAACCGTTTCAGAGAGAAGAGCGGCCAATGTGACGATCTGGCTTTAAGTCGACTCGATAACAAATGACGAAAACGGACGGATTTCTCAGGTTTTTACTACATATGAACACTTTTCACATTCTCCCGTGCAACTCGGCTGCTAGTCCTCCTTTCATGCAGAATGTTAAGGTCCTAGCTCATGTCCAAGGCACCAAAGCCAGCTAAAAAGTCAATAATCGATACCTAAAACTTGAATTGTACTACTTCTTACTGGCTATTACATCAACTTAGAAGCTTCATCTGTGTTCTACTATGGTGCGTTTAGTGTCTCCGCATACCGCATCACGCGACATAGCTTTGAAGACGATAAGTACAACCGTCTCAGAGAGAAGAGCGGCCAATGTAACGATCTGGCTTTAAGTCGATTCGATAACAAATGACGAAAACGGACGGATTTCTCAGGTTTTTACTACATATGAACACTTTTCACATTCTCCCCTGCAACTTGGCTGCTAGTCTTCCTATCTTGCAGAATCTTAAGGTCCTAGCTCATGTCCAAGGCAACAAAGCCAGCTAAAAAATCAATAATTGATACCTACAACTTGAATTGTTCTACTTCTTACTGGCTATTACATCAACTTAGAAGCTTCATCTGTGTTCTACTATGGTGCTTTTAGTGTCTCCGCATACCGCAGCACGTGACATAGCTTTGAAGACGATAAGTACAACCGTTTCAGAGAGAAGAGCGGCCAATGTGACGATCTGGCTTTAAGTCGATTCGATTACAAATGACGAAAACGGACGGATTTCTCAGGTTTTTACTACATTTGAATACTTTTCATATTCTCCCGTGCAACTCGGCTGCTAGTCCTCCTTTCATGCAGAATCTTAAGGTCCTAGCTCATGTCCAAGGCACCAAAGCGAGCTAAAAAGTCAATAATCGATACCTAAAACTTGAATTGTAATACTTCTTACTGGCTATTACATCAACTTAGAAGCTTCATCTGTGTTCTACTATGGTGCTTTTAGTGTCTCCGCATACCGCATCACGCGACATAGCTTTGCAGGCGATAAGTACAACCGTTTCAGAGAGAAGAGCGGCCAATGTGACGATCTGGCTTTAAGTCGATTCGATAACAAATGACGAAAATGGTCGGATTTCTCAGGTTCTTACTACATATGAACACTTTTCATATTCTCCCGTGCAACTCGGCTGCTAGTCCTCCTTTCATGCAGAATCTTAAGGTCCTAGCTCATGTCCAAGGCACCAAAGCCAGCTAAAAAGTCAATAATCGATACCTAAAACTTGAATTGTACTACTTCTTACTGGCTATTACATCAACTTAGAAGCTTCATCTGTGTTCTACTATGGTGCTTTTAGTGTCTCCGCATACCGCATCACGCGACATAGCTTTGCAGGCGATAAGTACAACCGTTTCAGAGAGAAGAGCGGCCAATGTGACGAAATGGCTTTAAGTCGATTCGAAAACAAATGACGAAAACGGACGGATTTCTCAGGTTTTTACTACATATGAACACATTTCACATTCTCCCGTGCAACGCGGCTGCTAGTCCTCCTTTCATGCAGAATCTTAAGGTCCTAGCTCATGTCCAAGGCACCAAAGCCAGCTAAAAAGTCAATAATCGATACCTAAAACTTGAATTGTACTACTTCTTACTGGCTATTACATCAACTTAGAAGCTTCATCTGTGTTCTACTATGGTGCTTTTAGTGTCTCCGCATACCGCATCACGCGACATAGCTTTGCAGGCGATAAGTACAACCGTTTCAGAGAGAAGAGCGGCCAATGTGACGAAATGGCTTTAAGGCGATTCGATAACAAATGACGAAAACGGACGGATTTCTCAGGTTTTTACTACATATGAACACTTTTCACATTCTCCCCTGCAACTCGGCTGCTAGTCCTCCTTTCATGCAGAATCTTAAGCTCCTAGGTCATGTCCAAGGCACCAAAGCCAGCTAAAAAGTCAATAATCGATACCTAAAACTTTAATTGTACTACTTCTTACTGGCTATTACATCATCATAGAAGCTTCATCTGTGTTCTACTATGGTGCTTTTAGTGTCTCCGCATACCGCAGCACGCGACATACCTTTGCAGACCATAAGTACAACCGTTTCAGAGAGAAGAGCGGCCAATGTGACGATTTGGCTTTAAGTCGATTCGATATCAAATGACGAAAACGGACGGATTTCTCAGGTTTTTACTACATTTGAATACTTTTCATATTCTCCCGTGCAACTCGGCTGCTAGTCCTCCTTTCATGCAGAATCTTAAGGTCCTAGCTCATGTCCAAGGCACCAAAGCCAGCTAAAAAGTCAATAATCCATACCTAAAACTTGAATTGTAATACTTCTTACTGGCTATTACATCAACTTAGAAGCTTCATCTGTGTTCTACTATGGTGCTTTTAGTGTCTCCGCATACCGCATCACGCGACATAGCTTTGCAGGCGATAAGTACAAACGTTTCAGAGAGAAGAGCGGCCAATGTGACGATCTGGCTTTAAGTCGATTCGATAACAAATGACGAAAACGGACGGATTTCTCAGGTTTTTACTACATATGAACACTTTTCACATTCTCCCATCCAACGCGGCTGCTAGTCCTCCTTTCATGCAGAATCTTAAGGTCCTAGCCCACGTCCAATGCACCAAAGCCAGCTAAAAAGTCAATAATCGATACCTAAAACTTGAATTCTACTACTTCTTACTGGCTATTACATCCACTTAGAAGCTTCATCTGTGTTCTACTATGGTGCTTTTAGTGTCTCCGCATACCGCAGCACGCGACATAGCTTTGCAGACGATAAGTACAACCGTTTCAGAGAGAAGAGCGGCCAATGTGACGATCTGGCTTTAAGTCGATTCGATATCAAATGACGAAAACGGACGGATTTCTCAGGTTTTTACTACATATGAACACTTTTCACATTCTCCCGTGCAACTCGGCTGCTAGTCCTCCTTTCATGCGGAATCTTAAGGTCCTAGCTCATGTCCAAGGCACCAAAGCCAGCTAAAAAGTCAATAATCGATAGCTAAAACTTGAATTGTACTACTTCTTACTGGCTATTACATCAACTTAGAAGCTTCATCTGTGTTCTACTATGGTGCTTTTAGTGTCTCCGCATACCGCAGCACGCGACATAGCTTTGAAGACGATAAGTACAACCGTTTCAGAGAGAAGAGCGGCCAATGTGACGATCTGGCTTTAAGTCGATTCGATAACAAATGACGAAAACGGACGGATTTCTCAGGTTTTTACTACATATGATCACTTTTCACATTCTCCCCTGCAACTTGGCTGCTAGTCCTCCTTTCTTGCAGAATCATAAGGTCCTAGCTCATGTCCAAGGCAACAAAGCCAGCTAAAAAATCAATAATCGATACCTAAAACTTGAATTGTACTACTTCTTACTGGCTATTACATCAACTTAGAAGCTTCATCTGTGTTCTACTATGGTGCTTTTAGTGTCTCCGCATACCGCAGCACGCGACATAGCTTTGAACCCGTAAGTACAACCGTTTCAGAGAGAAGAGCGGCCAATGTGACGATCTGGCTTTAAGTCGATTCGATAACAAATGACGAAAACGGACGGATTTCTCACGTTTTTACTACATTTGAATACTTTTCATATTCTCCCGTGCAACTCGGCTGCTAGTCCTTCTTTCATGCAGAATCTTAAGGTCCTAGCTCATGTCCAAGGCACCAAAGCCAGCTAAAAAGTCAATAAGCGATACCTAAAACTTGAATTGTAATACTTCTTACTGGCTATTACATCAACTTAGAAGCTTCATCTGTGTTCTACTATGGTGCTTTTAGTGTCTCCGCATACCGCATCACGCGACATAGCTTTGCAGGCGATAAGTACAAACGTTTCAGAGAGAAGAGCGGCCAATGTGACGATCTGGCTTTAAGTCGATTCGATAACAAATGACGAAAACGGACGGATTTCTCAGGTTTTTACTACATATGAACACTTTTCACATTCTCCCCTGCAACTCGGCTGCTAGTCCTCCTTTCATGCAGAATCTTAAGGTCCTAGGTCATGTCCAAGGCACCAAAGCCAGCTAAAAAGTCAATAATCGATACCTAAAACTTGAATTGTACTACTTCTTACTAACTATTACATCATCATAGAAGCTTCATCTGTGTTCTACTATGGTGCTTTTAGTGTCTCCGCATACCGCAGCACGCGACATAGCTTTGCAGACGATAAGTCGACCGTTTCAGAGAGAAGAGCGGCCAATGTGACGATCTGGCTTTAAGTCGATTCGATAACAAATGACGAAAACGGACGGATTTCCCAGGTTTTTACTACATATGAACACTTTTCATATTGTCCCGTGCAACTCGGCAGCTAGTCCTCCTTTCATGCAGAATCTTAAGGTCCTAGCTCATGCCCAAGGCACCAAAGCCAGCTAAAAAGTCAATAATCCATACCTAAAACTTGAATTGTACTACTTCTTATTGTCTATTACATCAACTTAGAAGCTTCATCTGTGTCCTACTATGTTGATTTTAGTGTTTTCGCATACCGCAGCACGCGACATAGCTTTGCAGACGATTAGTACAACCGTATCAGAGAGAAGAGCGGCCAATGTGACGATCTCTCTTTAAGTCGATTCGATAACAAATGACGAAAACGGACGGATTTCTCAGGTTTTTACTACATATGAACACTTTTCACATTCTCCCGTGCAACTCGGCTGCTAGTCCTCCTTTCATGCAGAATCTTAAGGTCCTAGCTCATGTCCAAGGCACCAAAGCCAGCTAAAAAGTCAATAATCGATACCTAAAACTTGAATTGTACTACTTCTTACTGGCTATTACATCCACTTAGAAGCTTCATCTGTGTTCTACAATGGTGCTTTTAGTGTCTCCACATACCGCAGCACGCGACATAGCTTTGCAGACGATAAGTACAACCGTTTCAGAGAGAAGAGCGGCCAATGTGACAATCTGGCTTTAAGTCGATTCGATAACAAATGACGAAAACGGACGGATTTCTCAGGTTTTTACTACATATGAACACTTTTCACACTCTTCCCTGCAACACGGCTGCTAGTCCTCCTTTCATGCAGATTCTTAAGGTCCTAGCTCATGTCCAAGGCATCAAAGCCAGCTAAAATGTCAATAATCGATACCTAAAACTTGAATTGTACAATTTCTTACTGGCTATTACATCAAATTAGAAGCTTCATCTGTGTTCTACTGTGGTGGTTTCAGTGTCTCCGCCTACCGCAGCTTACGACATAGCTTTGCAGACGATAAGTACAACCGTTTCAGAGAGAAGAGCGGCCAATGTGACGATCTGGCTTTAAGTCGACTCGATAACAAATGACGAAAACGGACGGATTTCTCAGGTTTTTACTACATATGAACACTTTTCACATTCTCCCGTGCAACTCGGCTGCTAGTCCTCCTTTCATGCAGAATGTTAAGGTCCTAGCTCATGTCCAAGGCACCAAAGCCAGCTAAAAAGTCAATAATCGATACCTAAAACTTGAATTGTACTACTTCTTACTGGCTATTACATCAACTTAGAAGCTTCATCTGTGTTCTACTATGGTGCGTTTAGTGTCTCCGCATACCGCATCACGCGACATAGCTTTGAAGACGATAAGTACAACCGTCTCAGAGAGAAGAGCGGCCAATGTAACGATCTGGCTTTAAGTCGATTCGATAACAAATGACGAAAACGGACGGATTTCTCAGGTTTTTACTACATATGAACACTTTTCACATTCTCCCCTGCAACTTGGCTGCTAGTCTTCCTATCTTGCAGAATCTTAAGGTCCTAGCTCATGTCCAAGGCAACAAAGCCAGCTAAAAAATCAATAATTGATACCTACAACTTGAATTGTTCTACTTCTTACTGGCTATTACATCAACTTAGAAGCTTCATCTGTGTTCTACTATGGTGCTTTTAGTGTCTCCGCATACCGCAGCACGTGACATAGCTTTGAAGACGATAAGTACAACCGTTTCAGAGAGAAGAGCGGCCAATGTGACGATCTGGCTTTAAGTCGATTCGATTACAAATGACGAAAACGGACGGATTTCTCAGGTTTTTACTACATTTGAATACTTTTCATATTCTCCCGTGCAACTCGGCTGCTAGTCCTCCTTTCATGCAGAATCTTAAGGTCCTAGCTCATGTCCAAGGCACCAAAGCGAGCTAAAAAGTCAATAATCGATACCTAAAACTTGAATTGTAATACTTCTTACTGGCTATTACATCAACTTAGAAGCTTCATCTGTGTTCTACTATGGTGCTTTTAGTGTCTCCGCATACCGCATCACGCGACATAGCTTTGCAGGCGATAAGTACAACCGTTTCAGAGAGAAGAGCGGCCAATGTGACGATCTGGCTTTAAGTCGATTCGATAACAAATGACGAAAATGGTCGGATTTCTCGGGTTCTTACTACATATGAACACTTTTCACATTCTCCCGTGCAACTCAAGTGCTAGTCCTCCTTTCATGCAGAATCTTAAGGTCCTAGCTCATGTCCAAGGCACCAAAGCCAGCTAAGAAGTCAATAATCGATACATAAAACTTGAATTGTACTACTTCTTACTGGCTATTACATCAACTTAGAAGCTTCATCTGTGATCTACTATGGTGCTTTTAGTGTCTCCGCATACCGCAGCACGCGACATAGCTTTGAAGACGATAAGTACAACTGTTTCAGAGAGAAGAGCGGCCAATGTGACGATCTGGCTTTAAGTCGATTCGATAACAAATGACGAAAACGGACGGATTTCTCAGGTTTTTACTACATATGAACACTTTTCACATTCTCCCGTGCAACTCGGCTGCTAGTCCTCCTTTCATGCAGAATCTTAAGGTCCTAGCTCATGTTCAAGGCACCAAAGCCAGCTAAAAAGTCAATAATCGATACCTAAAACTTGAATTGTACTACTTCTTACTGGCTATTACATCGACTTAGAAGCTTCATCTGTGTTCTACTATGGTGCTTTTAGTGTCTGCGCTTACCGCAGCACGCGACATAGCTTTGCAGACGATAAGTACAACCGTTTCAGAGAGAAGAGCGGCCAATGTGACGATCTGGCTTTAAGTCGATTCGATAACAAATGACGAAAACGGACGGATTTCTCAGGTTTTTACAACATATGAACAGTTTTCAGATTCTCCCGTGCAACTCGGCTGCTAGTCCTCCTTTCATGCAGAATCTTAAGGTCCTAGCTCATGCCCAATGCACCAAAGCCAGCTAAAAAGACAATAATCCATACCTAAAACTTGAATTGTACTACTTCTTATTGTCTATTACATCATCTTAGAAGCTTCATCTGTGTTCTACTATGGTGATTTTAGTGTCTCCGCATACCGCAGCACGCGACATAGCTTTGCAGACGATAAGTTCAACCGTTTCAGAGAGAAGAGCGGCCAATGTGACGATCGGGCTTTAAGACGATTCGAAAACAAATGACGAAAACGGACGGATTTCTCAGGTTTTTACTACATATGAACACATTTCACATTCTCCCGTGCAACGCGGCTGCTAGTCCTCCTTTCATGCAGAATCTTAATGTCCTAGCTCATGTCCAAGGCACCAAAGCCAGCTAAAAAGTCAATAATCCATACCTAAAACTTGAATTGTACTACTTCTTACTGGCTATTACATCAACTTAGAAGCTTCATCTGTGTTCTACTATGGTGCTTTTAGAGTCTCCGCATACCGCAGCACGCGACATAGCTTTGCAGACGATAAGTACAACCGTTTCAGAGAGAAGAGCGGCCAATGTGACGATCTGGCTTTAAGTCGATTCGATAACAAATGACGAAAACGGACGGATTTCTCAGGTTTTTACTACATATGAACACTTTTCACACTCTTCCCTGCAACTCGGCTGCTAGTCCTCCTTTCATGCAGATTCTTAAAGTCCTAGCTCATGTCCAAGGCATCAAAGCCAGCTAAAAAGTCAATAATCGATACCTAAAACTTGAATTGTACTATTTCTTACTGGCTATTACATCAAATTAGATGCTTCATCTCTGTTCTACTGTGGTGGTTTCAGTGTCTCCGCATACCGCAGCATACGACATAGCTTTGCAGACGATAAGTACAACCGTTTCAGAGAGAAGAGCGGCCAATGTGACGATCTGGCTTTAAGCCTATTCGATAACAAATGACGAAAACGGACGGATTTCTCAGGTTTTTACTACATATGAACACTTTTCACATTCTCCCGTGCAACTCGGCTGCTAGTCCTCCTTTCTTGCAGAATCTTAAGGTCCTAGCTCATGTCCAAGGCACCAAAGCCAGCTAAAAAGTCAATAATCGATACCTAAAACTTGAATTGTACTACTTCTTACTGGCTATTACATCAACTTAGAAGCTTCATCTGTGTTCTACTATGGTGCTTTTAGTGTCTCCGCATACCGCATCACGCGACATAGCTTTGCAGGCGATAAGTACAACCGTTTCAGAGAGAAGAGCGGCCAATGTGACGAAATGGCTTTAAGGCGATTCGATAACAAATGACGAAAACGGACGGATTTCTCAGGTTTTTACTACATATGAACACTTTTCACATTCTCCCCTGCAACTCGGCTGCTAGTCCTCCTTTCATGCAGAATCTTAAGCTCCTAGGTCATGTCCAAGGCACCAAAGCCAGCTAAAAAGTCAATAATCGATACCTAAAACTTTAATTGTACTACATCTTACTGGCTATTACATCATCATAGAAGCTTCATCTGTGTTCTACTATGGTGCTTTTAGTGTCTCCGCATACCGCAGCACGCGACATAGCTTTGCAGACCATAAGTACAACCGTTTCAGAGAGAAGAGCGGCCAATGTGACGATTTGGCTTTAAGTCGATTCGATATCAAATGACGAAAACGGACGGATTTCTCAGGTTTTTACTACATATGAACACTTTTCACATTCTCCCGTGCAACTCGGCTGCTAGTCCTCCTTTCTTGCAGAATCTTAAGGTCCTAGCTCATGTCCAAGGCAACAAAGCCAGCTAATAAATCAATAATCGATACCTAAAACTTGAATTGTACTACTTCTTACTGGCTATTACATCAACTTAGAAGCTTCATCTGTGTTCTACTATGGTGCTTTTAGTGTCTCCGCATACCGCATCACGCGACATAGCTTTGCAGGCGATAAGTACAACCGTTTCAGAGAGAAGAGCGGCCAATGTGACGAAATGGCTTTAAGGCGATTCGATAACAAATGACGAAAACGGACGGATTTCTCAGGTTTTTACTACATATGAACACTTTTCACATTCTCCCCTGCAACTCGGCTGCTAGTCCTCCTTTCATGCAGAATCTTAAGCTCCTAGGTCATGTCCAAGGCACCAAAGCCAGCTAAAAAGTCAATAATCGATACCTAAAACTTTAATTGTACTACATCTTACTGGCTATTACATCATCATAGAAGCTTCATCTGTGTTCTACTATGGTGCTTTTAGTGTCTCCGCATACCGCAGCACGCGACATAGCTTTGCAGACCATAAGTACAACCGTTTCAGAGAGAAGAGCGGCCAATGTGACGATTTGGCTTTAAGTCGATTCGATATCAAATGACGAAAACGGACGGATTTCTCAGGTTTTTACTACATATGAACACTTTTCACATTCTCCCCTGCAACTCGGCTGCTAGTCCTCCTTTCTTGCAGAATCTTAAGGTCCTAGCTCATGTCCAAGGCAACAAAGCCAGCTAATAAATCAATAATCGATACCTAAAACTTGAATTGTACTACTTCTTACTGGCTATTACATCAACTTAGAAGCTTCATCTGTGTTCTACTATGGTGCTTTTAGTGTCTCCACATACCGCAGCACGCGACATAGCTTTGAAGACGATAAGTACAACCGTTTCAGAGAGAAGAGCGGCCAATGTGACGATCTGGCTTTAAGTCGATTCGATAACAAATGACGAAAACGGACGGATTTCACAGGTTTTTACTACATTTGAATACTTTTCATATTCTCCCGTGCAACTCGGCTGCTAGTCCTCCTTTCATGCAGAATCTTAAGGTCCTAGCTCATGTCCAAGGCACCAAAGCCAGCTAAAAAGTGAATAATCGATACCTAAAACTTGAATTGTAATACTTCTTACTGGCTATTACATCAACTTAGAAGCTTCATCTGTGTTCTACTATGGTGCTTTTAGTGTCTCCGCATACCGCATCACGCGACATAGCTTTGCAGGCGATAAGTACAAACGTTTCAGAGAGAAGAGCGGCCAATGTGACGATCTGGCTTTAAGTCGATTCGATAACAAATGACGAAAACGGACGGATTTCACAGGTTTTTACTACATATGAACACTTTTCACATTCTCCCATCCAACGCGGCTGCTAGTCCTCCTTTCATGCAGAATCTTAAGGTCCTAGCCCATGTCCAAGGCACCAAAGCCAGCTAAAAAGTCAATAATCGATACCTAAAACTTGAATTCTACTACTTCTTACTGGCTATTACATCCACTTAGAAGCTTCATCTGTGTTCTACTATGGTGCTTTTAGTGTCTCCGCATACCGCAGCACGCGACATAGCTTTGCAGACGATAAGTACAACCGTTTCAGAGAGAAGAGCGGCCAATGTGACGATCTGGCTTTAAGTCGATTCTATAACAAATGACGAAAACGGACGGATTTCTCACGTTTTTACTACATTTGAATACTTTTCATATTCTCCCGTGCAACTCGGCTGCTAGTCCTTCTTTCATGCACAATCTTAAGGTCCTAGCCCATGTCCAAGGCACCAAAGCCAGCTAAAAAGTCAATAATCGATACCTAAAACTTGAATTGTAATACTTCTTACTGGCTATTACATCAACTTAGAAGCTTCATCTGTGTTCTACTATGTTGCTTTTAGTGTCTCCGCATACCGCATCACGCGACATAGCTTTGCAGGCGATAAGTACAAACGTTTCAGAGAGAAGAGCGGCCAATGTGACGATCTGGCTTTATTCGATTCGATAACAAATGACGAAAACGGACGGATTTCTCAGGTTTTTACTACATATGAACACTTTTCACATTCTCCCATCCTACGCGGCTGCTAGTCCTCCTTTCATGCAGAATCTTAAGGTCCTAGCTCATGTCCAAGGCACCAAAGCCAGCTAAAAAGTCAATAATCGATACCTAAAACTTGAATTGTACTACTTCTTACTGGCTATTACATCATCATAGAAGCTTCATCTGTGTTCTACTATGGTGCTTTTAGTGTCTCCGCATACCGCAGCACGCGACATAGCTTTGCAGACGATAAGTACAAACGTTTCAGAGAGAAGAGCGGCCAATGTGACGATCGGGCTTTAAGTCGATTCGATAACAAATGACGGATACAGACGGATTTCTCAAGTTTTTACTACATATGAACACATTTCACATTCTCCCGTGCAACGCGGCTGCTAGTCCTCATTTCATGCAGAATCTTAAGGTCCTAGCTCATGTCCAAGGCACCAAAGCCAGCTAAAAAGTAAATAATCAGTACCTAAAACTTGAATTGTAGTACTTCTTACTGGCTATTACATCAACTTAGAAGCTTCATCTGTGTTCTACTATGGTGCTTTTAGTGTCTCCGCATACCGCAGCACGCGACATAGCTTTGCAGACGATAAGTAGAACCGTTTCAGAGAGAAGAGCGGCCAAGTGACGATCTGGCTTTAAATCGATTCGATAACAAATGACGAAAACGGACTGATTTCTCAGGTTCTTACTACATATAAACACTTTTCACATTCTCCCGTGCAACTCAAGTGCTAGTCCTCCTTTCATGCAGAATCTTAAGGTCCTAGCTCATGTCCAAGGCACCAAAGCCAGCTAAGAAGTCAATAATCGATACATAAAACTTGAATTGTACTACTTCTTACTGGCTATTACATCAACTTAGAAGCTTCATCTGTGTTCTACTATGGTGCGTTTAGTGTCTCCGCATACCGCATCACGCGACATAGCTTTGAAGACGATAAGTACAACCGTCTCAGAGAGAAGAGCGGCCAATGTAACGATCTGGCTTTAAGTCGATTCGATAACAAATGACGAAAACGGACGGATTTCTCAGGTTTTTACTACATATGAACACTTTTCACATTCTCCCCTGCAACTTGGCTGCTAGTCTTCCTATCTTGCAGAATCTTAAGGTCCTAGCTCATGTCCAAGGCAACAAAGCCAGCTAAAAAATCAATAATTGATACCTACAACTTGAATTGTTCTACTTCTTACTGGCTATTACATCAACTTAGAAGCTTCATCTGTGTTCTACTATGGTGCTTTTAGTGTCTCCGCATACCGCAGCACGTGACATAGCTTTGAAGACGATAAGTACAACCGTTTCAGAGAGAAGAGCGGCCAATGTGACGATCTGGCTTTAAGTCGATTCGATTACAAATGACGAAAACGGACGGATTTCTCAGGTTTTTACTACATTTGAATACTTTGCATATTCTCCCGTGCAACTCGGCTGCTAGTCCTCCTTTCATGCAGAATCTTAAGGTCCTAGCTCATGTCCAAGGCACCAAAGCGAGCTAAAAAGTCAATAATCGATACCTAAAACTTGAATTGTAATACTTCTTACTGGCTATTACATCAACTTAGAAGCTTCATCTGTTTTCTACTATGGTGCTTTTAGTGTCTCCGCATACCGCATCACGCGACATAGCTTTGCAGGCGATAAGTACAACCGTTTCAGAGAGAAGAGCGGCCAATGTGACGATCTGGCTTTAAGTCGATTCGATAACAAATGACGAAAATGGTCGGATTTCTCGGGTTCTTACTACATATGAACACTTTTCACATTCTCCCGTGCAACTCAAGTGCTAGTCCTCCTTTTATGCAGAATCTTAAGGTCCTAGCTCATGTCCAAGGCACCAAAGCCAGCTAAGAAGTCAATAATCGATACATAAAACTTGAATTGTACTACTTCTTACTGGCTATTACATCAACTTAGAAGCTTCATCTGTGATCTACTATGGTGCTTTTAGTGTCTCCGCATACCGCAGCACGCGACATAGCTTTGAAGACGATAAGTACAACTGTTTCAGAGAGAAGAGCGGCCAATGTGACGATCTGGCTTTAAGTCGATTCGATAACAAATGACGAAAACGGACGGATTTCTCAGGTTTTTACTACATATGAACACTTTTCACATTCTCCCGTGCAACTCGGCTGCTAGTCCTCCTTTCATGCAGAATCTTAAGGTCCTAGCTCATGTTCAAGGCACCAAAGCCAGCTAAAAAGTCAATAATCGATACCTAAAACTTGAATTGTACTACTTCTTACTGGCTATTACATCGACTTAGAAGCTTCATCTGTGTTCTACTATGGTGCTTTTAGTGTCTGCGCTTACCGCAGCACGCGACATAGCTTTGCAGACGATAAGTACAACCGTTTCAGAGAGAAGAGCGGCCAATGTGACGATCTGGCTTTAAGTCGATTCGATAACAAATGACGAAAACGGACGGATTTCTCAGGTTTTTACAACATATGAACAGTTTTCAGATTCTCCCGTGCAACTCGGCTGCTAGTCCTCCTTTCATGCAGAATCTTAAGGTCCTAGCTCATGCCCAATGCACCAAAGCCAGCTAAAAAGACAATAATCCATACCTAAAACTTGAATTGTACTACTTCTTATTGTCTATTACATCATCTTAGAAGCTTCATCTGTGTTCTACTATGGTGATTTTAGTGTCTCCGCATACCGCAGCACGCGACATAGCTTTGCAGACGATAAGTACAACCGTTTCAGAGAGAAGAGCGGCCAATGTGACGATCGGGCTTTAAGACGATTCGAAAACAAATGACGAAAACGGACGGATTTCTCAGGTTTTTACTACATATGAACACATTTCACATTCTCCCGTGCAACGCGGCTGCTAGTCCTCCTTTCATGCAGAATCTTAATGTCCTAGCTCATGTCCAAGGCACCAAAGCCAGCTAAAAAGTCAATAATCCATACCTAAAACTTGAATTGTACTACTTCTTACTGGCTATTACATCAACTTAGAAGCTTCATCTGTGTTCTACTATGGTGCTTTTAGAGTCTCCGCATACCGCAGCACGCGACATAGCTTTGCAGACGATAAGTACAACCGTTTCAGAGAGAAGAGCGGCCAATGTGACGATCTGGCTTTAAGTCGATTCGATAACAAATGACGAAAACGGACGGATTTCTCAGGTTTTTACTACATATGAACACTTTTCACACTCTTCCCTGCAACTCGGCTGCTAGTCCTCCTTTCATGCAGATTCTTAAAGTCCTAGCTCATGTCCAAGGCATCAAAGCCAGCTAAAAAGTCAATAATCGATACCTAAAACTTGAATTGTACTATTTCTTACTGGCTATTACATCAAATTAGATGCTTCATCTGTGTTCTACTGTGGTGGTTTCAGTGTCTCCGCATACCGCAGCATACGACATAGCTTTGCAGACGATAAGTACAACCGTTTCAGAGAGAAGAGCGGCCAATGTGACGATCTGGCTTTAAGCCTATTCGATAACAAATGACGAAAACGGACGGATTTCTCAGGTTTTTACTACATATGAACACTTTTCACATTCTCCCGTGCAACTCGGCTGCTAGTCCTCCTTTCTTGCAGAATCTTAAGGTCCTAGCTCATGTCCAAGGCACCAAAGCCAGCTAAAAAGTCAATAATCGATACCTAAAACTTGAATTGTACTACTTCTTACTGGCTATTACATCAACTTAGAAGCTTCATCTGTGTTCTACTATGGTGCTTTTAGTGTCTCCGCATACCGCATCACGCGACATAGCTTTGCAGGCGATAAGTACAACCGTTTCAGAGAGAAGAGCGGCCAATGTGACGAAATGGCTTTAAGGCGATTCGATAACAAATGACGAAAACGGACGGATTTCTCAGGTTTTTACTACATATGAACACTTTTCACATTCTCCCCTGCAACTCGGCTGCTAGTCCTCCTTTCATGCAGAATCTTAAGCTCCTAGGTCATGTCCAAGGCACCAAAGCCAGCTAAAAAGTCAATAATCGATACCTAAAACTTTAATTGTACTACATCTTACTGGCTATTACATCATCATAGAAGCTTCATCTGTGTTCTACTATGGTGCTTTTAGTGTCTCCGCATACCGCAGCACGCGACATAGCTTTGCAGACCATAAGTACAACCGTTTCAGAGAGAAGAGCGGCCAATGTGACGATTTGGCTTTAAGTCGATTCGATATCAAATGACGAAAACGGACGGATTTCTCAGGTTTTTACTACATATGAACACTTTTCACATTCTCCCGTGCAACTCGGCTGCTAGTCCTCCTTTCTTGCAGAATCTTAAGGTCCTAGCTCATGTCCAAGGCAACAAAGCCAGCTAATAAATCAATAATCGATACCTAAAACTTGAATTGTACTACTTCTTACTGGCTATTACATCAACTTAGAAGCTTCATCTGTGTTCTACTATGGTGCTTTTAGTGTCTCCGCATACCGCATCACGCGACATAGCTTTGCAGGCGATAAGTACAACCGTTTCAGAGAGAAGAGCGGCCAATGTGACGAAATGGCTTTAAGGCGATTCGATAACAAATGACGAAAACGGACGGATTTCTCAGGTTTTTACTACATATGAACACTTTTCACATTCTCCCCTGCAACTCGGCTGCTAGTCCTCCTTTCATGCAGAATCTTAAGCTCCTAGGTCATGTCCAAGGCACCAAAGCCAGCTAAAAAGTCAATAATCGATACCTAAAACTTTAATTGTACTACATCTTACTGGCTATTACATCATCATAGAAGCTTCATCTGTGTTCTACTATGGTGCTTTTAGTGTCTCCGCATACCGCAGCACGCGACATAGCTTTGCAGACCATAAGTACAACCGTTTCAGAGAGAAGAGCGGCCAATGTGACGATTTGGCTTTAAGTCGATTCGATATCAAATGACGAAAACGGACGGATTTCTCAGGTTTTTACTACATATGAACACTTTTCACATTCTCCCCTGCAACTCGGCTGCTAGTCCTCCTTTCTTGCAGAATCTTAAGGTCCTAGCTCATGTCCAAGGCAACAAAGCCAGCTAATAAATCAATAATCGATACCTAAAACTTGAATTGTACTACCTCTTACTGGCTATTACATCAACTTAGAAGCTTCATCTGTGTTCTACTATGGTGCTTTTAGTGTCTCCACATACCGCAGCACGCGACATAGCTTTGAAGACGATAAGTACAACCGTTTCAGAGAGAAGAGCGGCCAATGTGACGATCTGGCTTTAAGTCGATTCGATAACAAATGACGAAAACGGACGGATTTCTCAGGTTTTTACTACATTTGAATACTTTTCATATTCTCCCGTGCAACTCGGCTGCTAGTCCTCCTTTCATGCAGAATCTTAAGGTCCTAGCTCATGTCCAAGGCACCAAAGCCAGCTAAAAAGTGAATAATCGATACCTAAAACTTGAATTGTAATACTTCTTACTGGCTATTACATCAACTTAGAAGCTTCATCTGTGTTCTACTATGGTGCTTTTAGTGTCTCCGCATACCGCATCACGCGACATAGCTTTGCAGGCGATAAGTACAAACGTTTCAGAGAGAAGAGCGGCCAATGTGACGATCTGGCTTTAAGTCGATTCGATAACAAATGACGAAAACGGACGGATTTCACAGGTTTTTACTACATATGAACACTTTTCACATTCTCCCATCCAACGCGGCTGCTAGTCCTCCTTTCATGCAGAATCTTAAGGTCCTAGCCCATGTCCAAGGCACCAAAGCCAGCTAAAAAGTCAATAATCGATACCTAAAACTTGAATTCTACTACTTCTTACTGGCTATTACATCCACTTAGAAGCTTCATCTGTGTTCTACTATGGTGCTTTTAGTGTCTCCGCATACCGCAGCACGCGACATAGCTTTGCAGACGATAAGTACAACCGTTTCAGAGAGAAGAGCGGCCAATGTGACGATCTGGCTTTAAGTCGATTCTATAACAAATGACGAAAACGGACGGATTTCTCACGTTTTTACTACATTTGAATACTTTTCATATTCTCCCGTGCAACTCGGCTGCTAGTCCTTCTTTCATGCACAATCTTAAGGTCCTAGCCCATGTCCAAGGCACCAAAGCCAGCTAAAAAGTCAATAATCGATACCTAAAACTTGAATTGTAATACTTCTTACTGGCTATTACATCAACTTAGAAGCTTCATCTGTGTTCTACTATGTTGCTTTTAGTGTCTCCGCATACCGCATCACGCGACATAGCTTTGCAGGCGATAAGTACAAACGTTTCAGAGAGAAGAGCGGCCAATGTGACGATCTGGCTTTATTCGATTCGATAACAAATGACGAAAACGGACGGATTTCTCAGGTTTTTACTACATATGAACACTTTTCACATTCTCCCATCCTACGCGGCTGCTAGTCCTCCTTTCATGCAGAATCTTAAGGTCCTAGCTCATGTCCAAGGCACCAAAGCCAGCTAAAAAGTCAATAATCGATACCTAAAACTTGAATTGTACTACTTCTTACTGGCTATTACATCATCATAGAAGCTTCATCTGTGTTCTACTATGGTGCTTTTAGTGTCTCCGCATACCGCAGCACGCGACATAGCTTTGCAGACGATAAGTACAAACGTTTCAGAGAGAAGAGCGGCCAATGTGACGATCGGGCTTTAAGTCGATTCGATAACAAATGACGGATACAGACGGATTTCTCAAGTTTTTACTACATATGAACACATTTCACATTCTCCCGTGCAACGCGGCTGCTAGTCCTCATTTCATGCAGAATCTTAAGGTCCTAGCTCATGTCCAAGGCACCAAAGCCAGCTAAAAAGTAAATAATCAGTACCTAAAACTTGAATTGTAGTACTTCTTACTGGCTATTACATCAACTTAGAAGCTTCATCTGTGTTCTACTATGGTGCTTTTAGTGTCTCCGCATACCGCAGCACGCGACATAGCTTTGCAGACGATAAGTAGAACCGTTTCAGAGAGAAGAGCGGCCAAGTGACGATCTGGCTTTAAATCGATTCGATAACAAATGACGAAAACGGACTGATTTCTCAGGTTCTTACTACATATAAACACTTTTCACATTCTCCCGTGCAACTCAAGTGCTAGTCCTCCTTTCATGCAGAATCTTAAGGTCCTAGCTCATGTCCAAGGCACCAAAGCCAGCTAAGAAGTCAATAATCGATACATAAAACTTGAATTGTACTACTTCTTACTGGCTATTACATCAACTTAGAAGCTTCATCTGTGTTCTACTATGGTGCTTTTAGTGTCTCCGCATACCGCAGCACGCGACATAGCTTTGAAGACGATAAGTACAACTGTTTCAGAGAGAAGAGCGGCCAATGTGACGATCTGGCTTTAAGTCGATTCGATAACAAATGACGAAAACGGACGGATTTCTCAGGTTTTTACTACATATGAACACTTTTCACATTCTCCCGTGCAACTCGGCTGCTAGTCCTCCTTTCATGCAGAATCTTAAGGTCCTAGTTCATGTTCAAGGCACCAAAGCCAGCTAAAAAGTCAATAATCGATACCTAAAACTTGAATTGTACTACTTCTTACTGGCTATTACATCATCTTAGAAGCTTCATCTGTGTTCTACTATGGTGCTTTTAGTGTCTCCGCATACCGCAGTTCGCGACAAAGCTTTCCAGACGATAAGTACAACCGTTTCAGAGAGAAGAGCAGCCAATGTGACGATCTGGCTTTAAGTCGATTCGATAACAAATGACGAATACGGACGGATTTCTCAGGTTTTTACTACATATGAACACTTTTCACATTCTCCTATCCAACGCGGCTGCTAGTCCTCATTTCATGCAGAATCTTAAGGTCCTAGCTCATGTCCAAGGCACCAAAGCCAGCTAAAAAGTCAATAATCGATACCTAAAACTTGAATTGTACTACTTCTTACTGGCTATTACATCATCATAGAAGCTTCATCTGTGTTCTACTATGGTGCTTTTAGTGTCTCCGCCTACCGCAGCACGCGACATAGCTATGCAGACGATAAGTACAACCGTTTCAGAGAGAAGAGCGGCCAATGTGACGATCTGGCTTTAAGTAGATTCGAAAAAAAATGACGAAAACGGACGGATTTCTTAGGTTTTTACTACATATGAACACTTTTCACATTCTCCCGTGCAACTCGGCTGCTAGTCCTTCTTTCATGCAGAATCTTAAGGTCCTAGCTCATGTCCAAGGCACCAAAGCCAGCTAAAAAGTCAATAATATGTACCTAAAACTTGAATTGTACTACATCTTATTAGCTATTACATCGACTTAGAACCTTCATCTGTGTTCTACTATGGTGATTTTATTGTCTCCGCATACCGCAGCACGCGACATAGCTTTGCAGACGATAAGTACAACCGTTTCAGAGAGAAGAGCGGCCAATGTGACGATCGGGCTTTAAGTCGATTCGATAACAAATGACGAAAACGGACGGATTTCTCAGGTTTCTACTACATATGAACACATTTCACATTCTCCCGTGCAACGCGGCTGCTAGTCCTCATTTAATGCAGAATCTTAAGGTCCTAGCTCATGTCCAATGCGCCAAAGCCAGCTAAAAAGTCAATAATCGATACCTAAAACTTGAATTGTACTACTTCTTACTGGCTATTACATCAACTTAGAAGCTTCATCTGTGTTCTACCATGGTGCTTTTAGTGTCTCCGCACACCGCAGTACGCGACATAGCTTTGCAGACGATAAGTACAACCGTTTCAGAGAAAAGAGGGGCCAATGTGACGATCTGGCTTCAAGTCGATTCGATAACAAATGACGAAAACGGACGGATTTCTCAGGTTTTTACTACATATGAACACTTTTCACATTCTCCCGTGCAACTCGGCTGCTAGTCCTCCTTTCAAGCAGAATCTTAAGGTCCTAGCTCATGTCCAAGGCACCAAAGCCAGCTAAAAAGTCGATAATCGATACCTTAAACTTGAATTGTACTACTTCTTACTGGCTATTACATCATCATAGAAGCTTCATATGTGTTCTACTATGGTGCTTTTAGTGTCTCCGCATACCGCAGCACGCGACATAGCTTTGCAGACGATAAGTACAACCGTTTCAGAGAGGAGAGCGGCCAATGTGACGATCTGGCTTTAAGTCGATTCGATAACAAATGACGAAAAGGGACGGATTTCTCAGGTTTTTACTACATATGAACACTTTTCACATTCGCCCATGCAACTCGGCTGCTAGTCCTCCTTTCATGCAGAATCTTAAGGTCCTAGCTCATGTCCAAGGCACCAAAGCCAGCTAAAAAGTCAATAATCAGTACCTAAAACTTGAATTGTACTACTTCTTACTGGCTATTACATCGACTTAGAAGCTTCATCTGTGTTCTACTATGGTGATTTTATTGTCTCCGCGTACCGCAGCACGCGACATAGCTTTGCAGGCGATAAGTACAACCGTTTCAGAGAGAAAAGCGGCCAATGTGACGATCGGGCTTTAAGTCGATTCGATAACAAATGACGAAAACGGACGGATTTCTCAGGTTTTTACTACATATGAACACATTTCACATTCTCCCGTGCAACGCGGCTTCTAGTCTACCTTTCATGCAGAATCTTAAGGTCCTAGCTCATGTCCAAGGCACCAAAGCCAGCTAAAAAGTAAATAATCAGTACCTAAAACTTGAATTGTACTACTTCTTACTGGCTATTACATCAACTTAGAAGCTTCATCTGTGTTCTACTATGGTGCTTTTAGAGTCTCCGCATACCGCAGCACGCGACATAGCTTTGCAGACGATAAGTACAACCGTTTCCGAGAGAAGAGCGGCCAATGTGACGATCTGGCTTTAAGTCGATTCGATAACAAATGACGAAAACGGACGGATTTCTCAGGTTTTTACTACATATGAACGCTTTTCACATTCTTCCCTGCAACTCGGCTGCTAGTCCTCCTTTCATGCAGATTCTTAAGGTCCTAGCTCATGTCCATGGCATCAAAGCCAGCTAAAAAGTCAATAATCGATACCTAAAACTTGAATTGTACTACTTCTTACTGGCTATTACATCAACTTAGAAGCTTCATCTGTGTTCTACTATGGTGCTTTTAGTGTCTCCGCATACCGCATCTCGCGACATAGCTTTGCAGGCGATAAGTACAACCGTTTCAGAGAGAAGAGCGGCCAATGTGACGATCGGGCTTTAAGTCGATTCGATAACAAATGACGAAAACGGACGGATTTCTCAGGTTTTTACTACATATGAACACATTTCACATTCTCCCGTGCAACGCGGCTGTTAGTCCTCCTATCATGCAGAATCTTAAGGTCCCAGCTCGTGTCCAAGGCACCAAAGCCAGCTAAAAAGTAAATAATCAGTACCTAAAACTTGAATTGTACTACTTCTTACTGGCTATTACATCAAATTAGAAGCTTCATCTGTGTTCTACTGTGGTGGTTTCAGTGTCTCCACATACCGCAGCACGCGACATAGCTTTGCAGACGATAAGTACAACCGTTTCAGAGAGAAGAGCGGCCAATGTGACGATCTGGCTTTACGTCGATTCGATAACAAATGACGAAAACGGACGGATATCTCAGGTTTTTACTACATATGAACACTTTTCACATTCTCCCGTGCAAATCGGCTGCTAGTCCTCCTTTCATGCAGAATCATAAGGTCCTAGCTCATGTCCAAGGCACCAAAGCCAGCTAAAAAGTCAATAATCGATACCTAAAACTTGAATTGTACTACTTCTTACTGGCTATTACATCAACTTAGAAGCTTTATCTGTGTTCTACTATGGTGCTTTTAGTGTCTCAGAATACCGCAGCACGCGACATAGCTTTGCAGACGATAAGTACAACCGTTTCAGAGAGAAGAGCGGCCAATGTGACGATCTGGCTTTAAGTCGATTCGATAACAAATGACGAAAACGGACGGATTTCTCAGGTTTTTACTACATATGAACACTATTCACATTCTCCCATCCAACGCGGCTGCTAGTCCTCCTTTCATGCAGAATCTTAAGGTCCTAGCTCATGTCCAAGGCACCAAAGCCAGCTAAAAAGTCAATAATCGATACCTAAAACTTGAATTGCACTACTTCTTACAGGCTATTACATCATCATAGAAGCTTCATCTGTGTTCTACTATGGTGCTTTTAGTGTCTCCGCATACCGCAGCACGCGACATAGCTTTGCAGACGATAAGTACAACCGTTTCAGAGAGAAGAGCGGCCAATGTGACGATCTGGCTTTAAGTCGATTCGATAACAAATGAGGAAAACGGACGGATTTCTCAGGTTTTTACTACATATGAACACTTTTCACATTATCCCGTGCAACTCTGCTGCTAGTCCTCCTTTCATGCAGAATCTTAAGGTCCTAGCTCATGTCCAAGGCAACAAAGCCAGCTAAAAAGTCAATAATCAGTACCTAAAACTTGAATTGTACTACTTCTTACTGGCTATTACATCAACTTAGAAGCTTCATCTGTGTTCTACTATGGTGCTTTTAGTGTATCCGCATACCGCAGCACGCGACATAGCTTTGCAGACGATAAGTACAGCCGTTTCAGAGAGAAGAGCGGCCAATGTGACGATCTGGCTTTAAGGCGATTCGATAACAAATGACTAAAACGGACGGATTTCTCAGGTTTTTACTACATATGAACACTTTTCATATTGTCCCGTGCAACTCGGCTGCTAGTCCTCCTTTCATGCAGAATCTTAAGGTCCTAGCTCATGTCCAAGGCACCAAATCCATCTAAGAAGTCAATAATCGATACCTAAAACTTGAATTGTACTACTTCTTACTGGCTATTACATCGACTTAGAAGCTTCATCTGTGTTCTACTATGGTGATTTTATTGTCTCCGCATACCGCAGCACGCGACATAGCTTTGCAGACGATAAGTACAACCGTTTCAGAGAGAAGAGCGGCCAATGTGACGATCTGGCTTTAAGTCGATTCGATAACAAATGACGGAAACGGACGGATTTCTCAGGTTTCTACTACATATGAACACATTTCACATTCTCCCGTGCAACTCGGCTGCTAGTCCTCCTTTCATGCAGAATCTTAAGGTCCTAGCTCATGTCCAAGGCACCAACGCCAGCTAAAAAGTAAATAATCAGTACCTAAAACTTGAATTGTACTACTTCTTACTGGCTATTACTTCAGCTTATAAGCTTCATCTGTGTTCTACTATGGTGCTTTTAGTGTCTCCGCATACCGCAGCACGCGACATAGCTTTGCAGACGATAAGTAGAACCGCTTCAGAGAGAAGAGCGGCCAATGTGACGATCTGGCTTTAAGTCGATTCGATAACAAATGACGAAAACGGACGGATATCTCAGGTTTTTACTACATATGAACACTTTTCACATTCTCCCGTGCAACTCGGCTGCTAGTCCTCCTTTCATGGAGAATCTTAAGGTCCTAGCTCATGTCCAAGGCACCAAAGCCAGCTGTTGTTGTTGTTGTTGTCTCCAGTCCTGAGACTGGTTTGATGCAGCTCTCCATGCTACTCTATCCTGTGCAAGCTGCTTCATCTCCCAGTACCTACTGCAACCTACATCCTTCTGAATCTGCTTAGTGTACTCATCTCTCGGTCTCCCTCTACGATTTTTACCCTCCACGCTGCCCTCCAATGCTAAATTTGTGATCCCTTGATGCCTCAAAACATGTCCTACCAACCGATCCCTTCTTCTAGTCAAGTTGTGCCACAAACTTCTCTTCTCCCCAATCCTATTCAATACCTCCTCATTAGTTACGTGATCTATCTACCTTATCTTCAGTATTCTTCTGTAGCACCACATTTCGAAAGCTTCTATTCTCTTCTTGTCCAAACTAGTTATCGTCCATGTTTCACTTCCATACATGGCTACACTCCAAACAAATACTTTCAGAAACGACTTCCTGATACATAAATCTATATTCGATGTTAACAAATTTCTCTTCTTCAGAAACGCTTTCCTTGCCATTGCCAGTCTACATTTTATATCCTCTCTACTTCGACCATCATCAGTTATTTTACTTCCTAAATAGCAAAACTCCTTTACTACTTTAAGTGTCTCATTTCCTAATCTAATTCCCTCAGCATCACCCGATTTAATTTGACCACATTCCATTATCCTCGTTTTGCTTTTGTTAATGTTCATCTTATATCCTCCTTTCAAGACACTGTCCATTCCGTTCAACTGCTCTTCCAAGTCCTTTGCCGTCTCTGACAGAATTACAATGTCATCGGCGAACCTCAAAGTTTTTACTTCGTCTCCATGAATTTTAATACCTACTCCAAATTTTTCTTTTGTTTCCTTTACTGGTTGCTCAATATACAGATTGAATAACATCGGGGAGAGGCAACAACCCTGTCTCACTCCTTTCCCAACCACTGCTTCCCTTTCATGCCCCTCGACTCTTATGACTGCCATCTGGTTTCTGTACAAATTATAAATAGCCTTTCGCTCCCTGTATTTTACCCCTGCCACCTTTAGAATTTGAAAAAGGGTATTCCAGTCAACATTGTCAAAAGCTTTCTCTAAGTCTACAAATGCTAGAAACGTAGGTTTGCCTTTTCTTAATCTTTCTTCTAAGATAAGTCGTAAGGTCAGTATTGCCTCACGTGTTCCAACATTTCGACGGAATCCGAACTGATCCTCCCCGAGGTCTGCATCTACCAGTTTCTCCATTCGTCTGTAAAGAATTCGCGTTAGTATTTTGCAGCCGTGGCTTATTAAACTGATAGTTCGGTAATTTTCACATCTGTCAGCACCTGCTTTCTTTGGGATTGGAATTATTATATTCTTCTTGAAGTCTGAGGGTATTTCGCCTGTCTCATACATCTTGCTCACCAGCTGGTAGAGTTTTGTCAGGACTGGTTGTCCCAAGGCCGTCAGTAGTTCTAATGGAATGTTGTCTACTCCGGGGGCCTTGTTTCGACTCAGGTCTTTCAGTGCTCTGTCAAACTCTTCACGCAGTATCGTATCTCCCATTTCGTCTTCATCTACATCCTCTTCCATTTCCATAATATTGTCCTCAAGTTCATCGCCCTTGTATAAACCTTCTATATACTCCTTCCACCTTTCTGCCTTCCCTTCTTTGCTTAGAACTGGGCTGCAATCTGAGCTCTTGATATTCATACACGTGGTTGTCTTCTCTCCAAAGGTCTCTTTAATTTTCCTGTAGGCAGTATCTATCTTACCCCTAGTGAGATAAGCTTCTACATCCTTACATTTGTCCTCTAGCCATCCCTGTTTAGCCATTTTGCACTTCCTGTCGATCTCATTTTTGAGACGTTTGTATTCCCTTTTGCCTGCTTCATTTACTGCATTTTTATATTTTCTCCTTTCATCAATTAAATTCAATATTTCTTCTGTTACCCAAGGATTTCTAGCAGCCCTCGTCTTTGTACCTACTTTATCCTCTGCTGCCTTCACTACTACATCCCTCAGAGCTACCCATTCTTCTTCTACTGTATTTCTTTCCCCTATTCCTGTCAATTGTTCCCTTATGCTCTCTCTGAACCTCTGTACAACCTCTGGTTCTTTCAGTTTATCCAGGTCCCATCTCCTTAATTTCCCACATTTTTGCAGTTTCTTCAGTTTTAATCTACAGGTCATAACCAATAGATTGTGGTCAGAGTCCACATCTGCCCCTGGAAATGTCTTACAATTTAAAACCTGGTTCCTAAATCTCTGTCTTACCATTATATAATCTATCTGATACCTCTTAGTATCTCCAGGGTTCTTCCACGTATACAACCTTCTTTCATGATTCTTAAACCAAGTGTTAGCTATGATTAAGTTGTGCTCTGTGCAAAATTCTACTAGGCGGCTTCCTCTTTCATTTCTTAGCCCCAATCCATATTCACCTACTATGTTTCCTTCTCTCTCTTTTCCTACACTCGAATTCCAGTCACCCATTACTATTAAATTTTCGTCTCCCTTCACTATCTGAATAATTTCTTTTATTTCATCGTACATTTCTTCAATTTCTTCATCATCTGCAGAGCTAGTTGGCATATAAACTTGTACTACTGTAGTAGGTGTGGGCTTCGTATCTATCTTGGCCACAATAATGCGTTCACTATGCGGTTTGTAGTAGCTTACCCGCATTCCTATTTTCCTATTCATTATTAAACCTACTCCTGCATTACCCCTATTTGATTTTGTGTTTATAACCCTGTAGTCACCTGACCAGAAGTCTTGTTCCTCCTGCCACCGAACTTCACTAATTCCCACTATATCTAACTTTAACCTATCCATTTCCCTTTTTAAATTTTCTAACCTACCTGCCCGATTAAGTGATCTGACATTCCACGCTCCGATCCGTAGAACGCCAGTTTTCTTTCTCCTGATAACGACATCCTCCTGAGTAGTCCCCGCCCGGAGATCCGAATGGGGGACTATTTTACCTCCGGAATATTTTACCCAAGAGGATGCCATCATCATTTAATCATACAGTAAAGCTGCATGTCCTCGGGAAAAATTACGGCTGTAGTTTCCCCTTGCTTTCAGCCGTTCGCAGTACCAGCACAGCAAGGCCGTTTTGGTTAAAGTTGCAAGGCCAGATCAGTCAATCATCCAGACTGTTGCCCCTGCAACTACTGAAAAGGCTGCTGCCCCTCTTCAGGAACCACACGTTTGTCTGGCCTCTCAACAGATACCCCTCCGTTGTGGTTGCACCTACGGTACGGCCATCTGTATCGCTGAGGCACGCAAGCCTCCCCACCAACGGCAAGGTCCATGGTTCATGGGGGGGCAAAGCCAGCTAAGAAGTCAATAATCGATACCTAAAACTTGAATTGTACTACTTCTTACCGGCTATTCCATCAACTTAGAAGCTTCATCTGTGTTCTACTATGGTGCTTTTAGTGTTTCCGCATACCGCAGCACGCGACATAGCTTTGCAGACGATAAGTACAACCGTTTCAGAGAGAAGAGCGGCCAATGTGACGATCTGGCTTAAAGTCGATTCGATAACAAATGACGAAAACGGACGGATTTCTCAGGTTTTTACTACATATGAACACTTTTCACATTCTTCCCTGCAACTCGGCTGCTAGTCCTCCTTTCATGCAGATTCTTAAGGTCCTAGCTCATGTCCAAGGCATCAAAGCGAGCTAAAAAGTCAATAATCGATACCTAAAACTTGAATTGCACTACTTCTTACAGGCTATTACATCATCATAGAAGCTTCATCTGTGTTCTACTATGGTGCTTTTAGTGTCTCCGCATACCGCAGCACGCGACATAGCTTTGCAGACGATAAGTACAACCGTTTCAGAGAGAAGAGCGGCCAATGTGACGATCTGGCTTTAAGTCGATTCGATAACAAATGAGGAAAACGGACGGATTTCTCAGGTTTTTACTACATATGAACACTTTTCACATTCTCCCGTGCAACTCTGCTGCTAGTCCTCCTTTCATGCAGAATCTTAAGGTCCTAGCTCATGTCCAAGGCAACAAAGCCAGCTAAAAAGTCAAAACCAGTACCTAAAACTTGAATTGTACTACTTCTTACTGGCTATTACATCAACTTAGAAGCTTCATCTGTGTTCTACTATGGTGCTTTTAGTGTATCCGCATACCGCAGCACGCGACATAGCTTTGCAGACGATAAGTACAGCCGTTTCAGAGAGAAGAGCGGCCAAGTGACGATCTGGCTTTAAGGCGATTCCATAACAAATGACTAAAACGGACGGATTTCTCAGGTTTTTACTACATATGAACACTTTTTATATTGTCCCGTGCAACTCGGCTGCTAGTCCTCCTTTCATGCAGAATCTTAACATCCTAGCTCATGTCCAAGGCACCAAATCCATCTAAGAAGTCAATAATCGATACATAAAACTTGAATTGTACTACTTCTTACTGGCTATTACATCGACTTAGAAGCTTCATCTGTGTTCTACTATGGTGATTTTATTGCCTCCGCATACCGCAGCACGCGACATAGCTTTGCAGACGGTAAGTACAACCGTTTCAGAGAGAAGAGCGGCCAATGTGACGATCTGGCTTTAAGTCGATTCGATAACAAATGACGAAAACGGACGGATTTCTCAGGTTTCTACTACATATGAACACATATCACATTCTCCCGTGCAACTCGGCTGCTAGTCCTCCTTTCATGCAGAATCTTAAGGTCCTAGCTCATGTCCAAGGCACCAAAGCCAGCTAAGAAGTCAATAATCGATACCTAAAACTTGAATTGTACTACTTCTTACTGGCTATTACATCAACTTAGAAGCTTCATCTGTGTTCTACTATGGTGCTTTTAGTGTTTCCGCATACCGCAGCACGCGACATAGCTTAGCAGACGATAAGTACAACCGTTTCAGAGAGAAGAGCGGCCAATGTGACGATCTGGCTTTAAGTCGATTCGATAACAAATGACGAAAACGGACGGATTTCTCAGGTTTTTACTACATATGAACACTTTTCACATTCTCCCGTGCAACTCGGCTGCTAGTCCTCCTTTCATGCAGAATCTTAAGGTCCTAGCTCATGTCCAAGGCACCAAAGCCAGCTAAAAAGTCAATAATCAGTACCTAAAACTTGAATTGTACTACTTCTTACTGGCTATTACATCAACTTAGAAGCTTCATCTGTGTTCTACCATGGTGCTTTTAGTGTCTCCGCACACCGCAGTACGCGACATAGCTTTGCAGACGATAAGTACAACCGTTTCAGAGAAAAGAGGGGCCAATGTGACGATCTGGCTTTAAGTCGATTCGATAACAAATGACGAAAACGGACGGATTTCTCAGGTTTTTACTACATATGAACACTTTTCACATTCTCCCGTGCAACTCGGCTGCTAGTCCTCCTTTCATGCAGAATCTTAAGGTCCTAGCTCATGTCCAAGGCACCAAAGCCAGCTAAAAATTCAATAATCGATACCTAAAACTTGAATTATACTACTTCTTACTGGCTATTACATCAACTTAGAAGCTTCATCTGTGTTCTACTATGGTGCTTTTAGTGTCTCCGCATACCGCATCACGCGACATTGCTTTGCAGGCGATAAGTACAACCGTTTCAGAGAGAAGAGCGGAAAATGTGACGATCTGGCTTTATGTCGATTCGATAACAAATGACGAAAACGGACGGATTTCTCAGGTTTTTACTACATATGAACACTATTCACATTCTCCCATCCAACGCGGCTGCTAGTCCTCCTTTCATGCAGAATCTTAAGGTCCTAGCCCATGTCCAAGGCACCAAAGCCAGCTAAAAAGTCAATCATCGATACCTAAAACTTGAATTGTACTACTTCTTACTGGCTATTACATCAACTTAGAAGCTTCAACTGTGTTCTACTATGGTGCTTTTAGTGTCTCCGCATACCGCAGCACGCGACATAGCTTTGCAGACGATAAGTACAGCCGATTCAGAGAGAAGAGCGGCCAAGTGACGATCTGGCTTTAAGGCGATTCGATAACAAATGACGAAAACGGACGGATTTCTCATTTTTTTACTACATATGAACACTTTTCATATTGTCCCGTGCAACTCGGCTGCTAGTCCTCCTTTCATGCAGAATCTTAACTTCGTAGCTCATGTCCAAGGCACCAAATCCATCTAAGAAGTCAATAATCGATACCTAAATCTTGAATTGTACTACTACTTACTGGCTATTACATCGACTTAGAAGCTTCATCTGTGTTCTACTATGGTGATTTTATTGTCTCCGCATACCGCATCACGCGACATAGCTTTGCAGGCGATTAGTACAACCGTTTCAGAGAGAAGAGCGGCCAATGTGACGATCTGGCTTTAAGTCGATTCGATAACAAATGACGAAAACGGACGGATTTCTCAGGTTTTTACTACATATGAACACTTTTCACATTCTCCCGTGCAACTCGGCTGCTAGTCCTCCTTTCATGCAGAATCTTAAGGTCCTAGCTCATGTCCAAGGCACCAAAGCCAGCTAAAAAGTAGATAATCAGTACCTAAAACTTGAATTGTACTACTTCTTACTGGCTATTACATCAACTTAGAAGCTTCATCTGTGTTCTACTATGGTGCTTTTAGTGTCTCCGCATACCGCAGCACGCGACATAGCTTTGCAGACGATAAGTAGAACCGTTTCAGAGAGAAGAGCGGCCAATGTGACGATCTGGCTTTAAGTCGATTCGATAACAAATGACGAAAACGGACGGATTTCTCAGGTTTTTACTACATATGAACACTTTTCACATTCTCCCCTGCAACTCGGCTGCTAGTCCTCCTTTCATGCAGAATCTTAAGGTCCTAGCTCATGTCCAAGGCACCAAAGCCAGCTATAAAGTCAATAATCGATACCTAAAACTTGAATTGTACTACTTCTTACTGGCTATTACATCAACTTAGAAGCTTCATCTGTGTTCTACTATGGTGCTTTTAGTGTCTCCGCATACCGCAGCACGCGACATAGCTTTGAAGACGATAAGTACAACCGTTTCAGAGAGAAGAGCGGCCAATGTGACCATCTGGCTTTAAGTCGATTCGATAACAAATGACGAAAACGGACGGATTTCTCAGGTTTTTACTACATATGAACACTTTTCACATTCTCCCCTGCAACTCGGCTGCTAGTCCTCCTTTCATGCAGAATCTTAAGGTCCTAGCTCATGTCCAAGGCAACAAAGCCAGCTAAAAAGTCAATAATCGATACCTAAAACTTGAATTGTACTAATTCTTACTGGCTATTACATCATCTTAGAAGCTACATCTGCGTTCTACTATGGTGCTTTTAGTGTCTCCGAATACCGCAGTACGCGACATAGTTTTGCAGACGATAAATACAACCGTTTCAGAGAGCAGAGCGGCCAATGTGACGATTTGGCTTTAAGTCGATTCGATAAAAATGACGAAAACGGACGGATTTCTCAGGTTTTTACTCTATTTGAACACTTTTCACATTCTCCCGTGCAACTCGGCTGCTTGTCCTCCTTTCATGCAGAATCTTAAGGTCCTAGCTCGTGTCCAAGGCACCAAAGCCAGCAAAAAAGTCAATAATCGATACCTAAAACTTGAATTGTACTACTTCTTACCCGCTATTACATCATTATAGAAGCTTCATCTATGTTCTACTATGGTGATTTTAGTGTCTCCGCATACCGCAGCACGCGACATAGCTTTCCAGACGATAAGTACAACCGTTTCAGAGAGAAGAGCGGCCAATGTGACGATCTGGCTTTAAGTCGATTCGATAACAAATGACGAAAACGGACGGATTTCTCAGGTTTTTACTACATATGAACACTTTTCACATTCTCCCGTGGAACTCGGCTGCTAGTCCTCCTTTCATGAAGAATCTTAAGGTCCTAGCTCATGTCCAAGGCACCAAAGCCAGCTAAAAAGTCAATAATCGATACCTAAAACTTGAATTGTACTACTTCTTACTGGCTATTACATCATCTTAGAAGCTTCATCTGTGTTCTACTATGGTGCTTTCAGTGTCTCCGCATACCGCAGCACGCGACAAAGCTTTCCAGACGATAAGTACAACCGTTTCAGAGAGAAGAGCATCCAATGTGACGATCTGGCTTTAAGTCGATTCGATAACAAATGACGAAAACGGACGTATTTCTCAGGATTTTACTACATATGAACACATTTCACATTCTCCCGTACAACTCGGCTGCTAGTCCTCCTTTCATGAAGAATCTTAAGGTCCTAGCTCATGTCCAAGGCACCAAAGCCAGCAAAAAAGTCAATAATCGATACCTAAAACTTGAATTGTACTACTTCTTACTGGCTATTACATCAACTTAGAAGCTTCATCTGTGTTCTACTATGGTGCTTTTAGTGTCTCCGCATACCGCATCACGAGACATAGCTTTGCAGGCGATAAGTACAACCGTTTCAGAGAGAAGAGCGGCCAATGTGACGATCGGGCTTTAAGTCGATTCGATAACAAATGACGAAAACGGACGGATTTCTCAGGTTTTTACTACATATGAACACATTTCACATTCTCCCGTGCAACGCGGCTGCTAGTCCTCCTTTCATGCAGAATCTTAAGGTCCTAGCTCATGTCCAAGGCTCCAAAGCCAGCTAAAAAGTAAATAATCAGTACCTAAAACTTGAATTGTACTACTTCTTACTGGCTATTACATCAACTTAGAAGCTTCATCTCTGTTCTACTATGGTGCTTTTAGAGTCTTCGCATACCGCAGCACGCGACATAGCTTTGCAGACGATAAGTACAACCGTTTCAGAGAGAAGAGCGGCCAATGTGACGATCTGGCTTTAAGTCGATTCGATAACAAATGACGAAAACGGACGGATTTCTGAGGTTTTTACTACTTATGAACACTTTTCACATTCTTCCCTGCAACTCGGCTGCTAGTCCTCCTTTCATGCAGATTCTTAAGGTCCTAGCTCATGTCCAAGGCATCAAAGCCAGCTAAAAAGTCAATAATCGATACCTAACACGTGAATTGTACTACTTCTTACTGGCTATTACATCAAATTAGAAGCTGCATCTGTGTTCTACTGTGGTGGTTTCAGTGTCTCCGCCTACCGCAGCATACGACATAGCTTTGCAGACGATAAGTACAACCGTTTCAGAGAGAAGAGCGGCCAATGTGACGATCTGGCTTTAAGTCGATTCGATAACAAATGACGAAAACGGACGGATTTCTCAGGTTTTTACTACATGTGAACACTTTTCACATTCTCCCGTGCAACTCGGCTGCTAGTCCTCCTTTCATGCAGAATCTTAAGGTCCTAGCTCATGTCCAAGGCACCAAAGCCAGCTAAAAATTCAATAATCGATACCTAAAACTTGAATTATACTACTTCTTACTGGCTATTACATCAACTTAGAAGCTTCATCTGTGTTCTACTATGGTGCTTTTAGTGTCTCCGCATACCGCATCACGCGACATAGCTTTGCAGGCGATAAGTACAACCGTTTCAGAGAGAAGAGCGGAAAATGTGACGATCTGGCTTTATGTCGATTCGATAACAAATGACGAAAACGGACGGATTTCTCAGGTTTATACTACATATGAACACTATTCACATTCTCCCATCCAACGCGGCTGCTAGTCCTCCTTTCATGCAGAATCTTAAGGTCCTAGCCCATGTCCAAGGCACCAAAGCCAGCTAAAAAGTCAATCATCGATACCTAAAACTTGAATTGTACTACTTCTTACTGGCTATTACATCAACTTAGAAGCTTCAACTGTGTTCTACTATGGTGCTTTTAGTGTCTCCGCATACCGCAGCACGCGACATAGCTTTGCAGACGATAAGTACAGCCGATTCAGAGAGAAGAGCGGCCAAGTGACGATATGGCTTTAAGGCGATTCGATAACAAATGACGAAAACGGACGGATTTCTCATTTTTTTACTACATATGAACACTTTTCATATTGTCCCGTGCAACGGGGCTGCTAGTCCTCCTTTCATGCAGAATCTTAACTTCCTAGCTCATGTCCAAAGCACCAAATCCATCTAAGAAGTCAATAATCGATACCTAAATCTTGAATTGTACTACTACTTACTGGCTATTACATCGACTTAGAAGCTTCATCTGTGTTCTACTATGGTGATTTTATTGTCTCCGCATACCGCATCACGCGACATAGCTTTGCAGGCGATTAGTACAACCGTTTCAGAGAGAAGAGCGGCCAATGTGACGATCTGGCTTTAAGTCGATTCGATAACAAATGACGAAAACGGACGGATTTCTCAGGTTTTTACTACATATGAACACTTTTCACATTCTCCCGTGCAACTCGGCTGCTAGTCCTCCTTTCATGCAGAATCTTAAGGTCCTAGCTCATGTCCAAGGCACCAAAGCCAGCTAAAAAGTAGATAATCAGTACCTAAAACTTGAATTGTACTACTTCTTACTGGCTATTACATCAACTTAGAAGCTTCATCTTTGTTTTACTATGGTGCTTTTAGTGTCTCCGCATACCGCAGCACGCGACATAGCTTTGCAGACGATAAGTAGAACCGTTTCAGAGAGAAGAGCGGCCAATGTGACGATCTGGCTTTAAGTCGATTCGATAACAAATGACGAAAACGGACGGATTTCTCAGGTTTTTACTACATATGAACACTTTTCACATTCTCCCCTGCAACTCGGCTGCTAGTCCTCCTTTCATGCAGAATCTTAAGGTCCTAGCTCATGTCCAAGGCACCAAAGCCAGCTAAAAAGTCAATAATCGATACCTAAAACTTGAATTGTACTAATTCATACTGGCTATTACATCATCTTAGAAGCTTCTTCTGTGTTCTACTATGGTGCTTTTAGTGTCTCCGCATACCGCAGCACGCGACAAAGCCTTCCAGACGATAAGTACAACCGTTTCAGAGACAAGAGCGGCCAATGTGACGATCTGGCTTTAAGTCGATTCGATAACAAATGACGAAAACGGACGGATTTCTCAGGTTTTTACTACATATGAACACTTTTCACATTCTCCCATCCATCGCGGCTGCTAGTCCTCCTTTCATGCAGAATCTTAAGGTCCTAGCTCATGTCCAAGGCACCAAAGCCAGCTAAAAAGTCAATAATCGATACCTAAAACATGAATTGTACTACGTCTTACCCGCTATTACATCATCATAGAAGCTTCATCTATGTTCTACTATGGTGATTTTAGTGTCTCCGCATACCGCAGCGCGCGACATAGCTTTCCAGACGATAAGTACAACCGTTTCAGAGAGAAGAGCGGCCAATGTGACGATCTGGCTTTAAGTCGATTCGATAACAAATGACGAAAACGGACGGATTTCTCAGGTTTTTACTACATATGGACACTTTTCACATTCTCCCGTGCAACTCGGCTGCTAGTCCTCCTTTCATGCAGAATCTTAAGGTCCTAGCTCATGTACAAGGCACCAAAGCCAGCTAAGAAGTCAATAATCGATACCTAAAACTTGAATTGTACTACTTCTTACTGGCTATTACATCAACTTAGAAGCTTCATCTGTGTTCTACTATGGTGCTTTTAGTGTCTCCGCATACCGCAGCACGCGACAAAGCTTTCCAGACGATAAGTACAACGGTTTCAGAGAGAAAAGCAGCCAATGCGACGATCTGGCTTTAAGTCGATTCGATAACAAATGACGAAAACGGACGGATTTCTCAGGTTTTTACTACATATGAACACTTTTCACATTCTCCCCTGCAACTCGGCTGCTAGTCCTCCTTTCATGCAGAATCTTAAGGTCCTAGCTCATGTCCAAGGCACCAAAGCCAGCTAAAAAGTCAATAATCGATACCTAAAACTTGAATTGTACTAATTCTTACTGGCTATTACATCATCTTAGAAGCTTCTTCTGTGTTCTACTATGGTGCTTTTAGTGTCTCCGCATACCGCAGCACGCGACAAAGCCTTCCAGACGATAAGTACAACCGTTTCAGAGACAAGAGCGGCCAATGTGACGATCTGGCTTTAAGTCGATTCGATAACAAATGACGAAAACGGACGGATTTCTCAGGTTTTTACTACATATGAACACTTTTCACATTCTCCCATCCAACGCGGCTGCTAGTCCTCCTTTCATGCAGAATCTTAAGGTCCTAGCTCATGTCCAAGGCACCAAAGCCAGCTAAAAAGTCAATAATCGATACCTAAAACTTGAATTGTACTACTTCTTACTGGCTATTACATCATCATAGAAGCTTCATCTATGTTCTACTATGGTGCTTTTAGTGTCTCCGCTTACCGCAGCACGCGACATAGCTTTCCAGACGATAAGTACAACCGTTTCAGAGAGAAGAGCGGCCAATGTGACGATCTGGCTTTAAGTCGATTCGATAACAAATGACGAAAACGGACGGATTTCTCAGGTTTTTACTACATAAGGACACTTTTCACATTCTCCCGTGCAACTCGGCTGCTAGTCCTCCTTTCATGCAGAATCTTAAGGTCCTAGCTCATGTCTAGGGCACCAAAGCCAGCTAAGAAGTCAATAATCGATACCTAAAACTTGAATTGTACTACTTCTTACTTGCTATTACATCAACTTAGAAGCTTCATCTGTGTTCTACTATGGTGCTTTTAGTGTCTCCGCATACGGCAGCACGCGACAAAGCTTTCCAGACGATAAGTACAACGGTTTCAGAGAGATGAGCAGCCAATGCGACGATCTGGCTTTAAGTCGATTCGATAACAAATGACGAAAACGGACGGATTTCTCAGGTTTTTACTACATATGAACACTTTTCACATTCTCCTATCCAACGCGGCTGCTAATCCTCCTTTCATGCAGAATCTTAAGGTCCTAGCTCATGTCCAAGGCACCAAAGCCAGCTAAAAAGTCAATAATCGATACCTAAAACTTGAATTGTACTACATCTTACTGGCTATTACATCAACTTAGAAGCTTCATCTGTGTTCTACCATGGTGCTTTTAGTGTCTCCGCACACCGCAGTACGCGACATAGCTTTGCAGACGATAAGTACAACCGTTTCAGAGAAAAGAGGGGCCAATGTGACGATCTGGCTTTAAGTCGATTCGATAACAAATGACGAAAACGGACGTATTTCTCAGGTTTTTAGTTCATATGAACACATTTCATATTCTCCCGTTCAACGCGGCTGCTAGTCCTCCTTTCATGCAGAATCTTAAGGTCCTAGCTCATGTCCAAGGCACCAAAGCCAGCTAAAAAGTCAATAATCGATACCTAAAACTTGAATTGTACTACTTCTAACTGGCTATTACATCATCATAGAAGCTTCATCTGTGTTCTACTATGGTGCTTTTAGTGTCTCCGCATACCGCAGCACGCGACATAGCTTTGCAGACGATAAGTACAACCGTTTCAGAGAGAAGAGCGGCCAATGTGACGATCTGGCTGTAAGTCGATTCGATAACAAATGACGAAAACGGACGGATTTCTCAGGTTTTTACTACATATGAACACCTTTCACATTCTCCCGTGCAACTCGGCAGCTAGTCCTCCTTTCATGCAGAATCTTAAGGTCCTAGCTCATGCCCAAGGCACCAAAGCCAGCTAAAAAGTCAATAATCCATACCTAAAACTTGAATTGTACTACTTCTTATTGTCTATTACATCAACTTAGAAGCTTCATCTGTGTTCTACTATGGTGATTTTAGTGTCTCCGCATACCGCAGCACGCGACATAGCTTTGCAGACGATAAGTACAACCGTTTCAGAGAGAAGAGCGGCCAATGTGACGATCTGGCTTTAAGTCGATTCGATAACAAATGACGAAAACGGACGGATTTCTCAGGTTTCTACTACATATGAACACATTTCACAATCTCCCGTGCAAAACGGCTGCTACTCCTCCTTTAATGCAGAATCTTAAGGTCCTAGCTCATGTCCAAGGCACCAAAGCCAGCTAAAAAGTCAATAATCGATACCTAAAACTTGATTTGTACTACATCTTACTGGCTATTACATCATCTTAGAAGCTTCATCTGTGTTCTACTATGGTGCTTTTAGTGTCTCCGCATACCGCAGCACGCGACAAAGCTTTCCAGACGATAAGTACAACCGTTTCAGAGAGAAGAGCAGCCAATGTGACGATCTGCCTTTAAGTCGATTCGATAACAAATGACGAAAACGGACGGATTTCTCAGGTTTTTACTACATATGAACACTTTTCACATTGTCCCGTGCAACTCGGCTGCTAGTCCTCCTTTTGATGCAGAATCTTAAGGTCCTAGCTCATGTCCAAGGCACCAGAGCCAGCTAAAAAAATCTATAATCGATACCTAAAACTTGAATTGTACTACTTCTTACTGGCTATTACATCAACTTAGAAGCTTCATCTGTGTTCTACTATGGTGCTTTTAGTGTCTCCGCATACCGCAGCACGCGACATAGCTTTGAAGACGATAAGTACAACCGTTTCAGAGAGAAGAGCGGCCAATGTGACGATCTGGCTTTAAGTCGATTCGATAACAAATGACGAAAACGGACGGATTTCTCAGGTTTTTACTACATATGAATACTTTTCACTTTCTCCCGTGCAACTCGGCTGCTAGTCCTCCTTTAATGTAGAATCTTAAGGTCCTAACTCATGTCCAAGGCACCAGAGCCAGCTAAAAAAATCTATAATCGATACCTAAAACTTGAATTGTACTACTTCTTACTGGCTATTACATCAACTTAGAAGCTTCATCTGTGTTCTACTATGGTGCTTTTAGTGTCTCCGCATACCGCAGCACGCGACATAGCTTTGAAGACGATAAGTACAACCGTTTCAGAGAGAAGAGCGGCCAATGTGACGATCTGGCTTTAAGTCGATTCGATAACAAATGACGAAAACGGACGGATTTCTCAGGTTTTTACTACATATGAATACTTTTCACTTTCTCCCGTGCAACTCGGCTGCTAGTCCTCCTTTAATGTAGAATCTTAAGGTCCTAACTCATGTCCAAGGCACCAAAGCCAGCTAAAAAGTCAATAATCGATACCTAAAACTTGAATTGTACTACATCTTACTGGCTATTACATCAACTTAGAAGCTTCATCTGTGTTCTACCATGGTGCTTTTAGTGTCTCCGCACACCGCAGTACGCGACATAGCTTTGCAGACGATAAGTACAACCGTTTCAGAGAAAAGAGGGGCCAATGTGACGATCTGGCTTTAAGTCGATTCGATAACAAATGACGAAAACGGACGGATTTCTCAGGTTTTTACTACATATGAACACTTTTCACATTCTCCCGTGCAACTCGGCTGCCAGTCCTCCTTTCATGCAGAATCTTAAGGTCCTAGCTCATGTCCAAGGCACCAAAGCCAGCTAAAAAGTCAATAATCAGTACCTAAAACTTGAATTGTACTACTTCTTACTGGCTATTACATCATCTTAGAAGCTTCATCTGTGTTCTACTATGGTGCTTTTAGTGTCTCCGCATACCGCAGCACGCGACAAAGCTTTCCAGACGATAAGTGCAACCGTTTCAGAGAGAAGAGCAGCCAATGTGACGATCTGGCTTTAAGTCGATTCGATAACAAATGACGAAAACGGACGGATTTCTCAGGTTTTTACTACATATGAATACTTTTCACATTCTCCCGTGCAACTCGGCTGCTAGTCCTCCTTTCATGCAGAATCTTAAGGTCCTAGCTCATGTCCAAGGCACCAAAGCCAGCTAAAAAGTCAATAATCAGTACCTAAAACTTGAATTGTACTACTTCTTAACGGCTATTACATCGACTTAGAAGCTTCATCTGTGTTCTACTATGGTGATTTTATTGTCTCCGCATACCGTACCACGCGACATAGCTTTGCAGACGATAAGTACAACCGTTTCAGAGAGAAGAGCGGCCAATGTGACGATCGGGCTTTAAGTCGATTCGATAACAAATGACGAAAACGGACGGATTTCTCATTTTTTTACTACATATGAACACTTTTCATATTGTCCCGGGCAACTCGGCTGCTAGTCCTCCTTTCATGCAGAATCTTAACTTCCTAGCTCATGTCCAAGGCACCAAATCCATCTAAGAAGTCAATAATCGATACCTAAATCTTGAATTGTACTGCTACTTACTGGCTATTACATCGACTTAGAAGCTTCATCTGTGTTCTACTATGGTGATTTTATTGTCTCCGCATACCGAATCACGCGACATAGCTTTGCAGGCGATAAGTACAACCGTTTCAGAAAGAAGAGCGGCCAATGTGACGATCTGGCTTTAAGTCGATTCGATAACAAATGACGAAAACGGACGGATTTCTCAGGTTTTTACTACATATGAACACTTTTCACATTCTCCCGTGCAACTCGGCTGCTAGTCCTCCTTTCATGCAGAATCTTAAGGTCCTAGCTCATGTCCAAGGCACCAAAGCCAGCTAAGAAGTCAATAATCGATACCTAAAACTTGAATTGTACTACTTCTTACTGGGTATTACATCAACTTAGAAGCTTCATCTCTGTTCTACTATGGTGCTTTTAGTGTCTCCGCATACCGCAGCACGCGACATAGCTTTGAAGACGATAAGTACAACCGTTTCAGAGAGAAGAGCGGCCAATGTGACGATCTGGCTTTAAGTCGATTCGATAACAAATGACGAAAACGGACGGATTTCTCAGGTTTTTACTACATATGAACACTTTTCACATTCTCCCCTGCAACTCGGCTGCTAGTCCTCCTTTCATGCGGAATCTTAAGGTCCTAGCTCATGTCCAAGGCACCAAAGCCAGCTAAAAAGTCAATAATCGATACCTAAAACTTGAATTGTACTAATTCTTACTGGCTATTACATCATCTTAGAAGCTTCTTCTGTGTTCTACTATGGTGTTTTTAGTGTCTCCGCATACCGCAGCACGCGACATAGCTTTGAAGACGATAAGTACAACCGTTTCAGAGAGAAGAGCGGCCAATGTGACGATCTGGCTTTAAGTCGATTCGATAACAAATGACGAAAACGGACGGATTTCTCAGGTTTTTACTACATATGAATACTTTTCACATTCTCCCGTGTAATTCGGCTGCTAGTCCTCCTTTCATGCAGAATCTTAAGGTCCTAGCTCATGTCCAAGGCACCAAAGCCAGCTAAAAAGTCAATAATCAATACCTAAAACTTGAATTGTACTACTTCTTACTGGCTAATACATCAACTTAGAAGCTTCACCTGTGTTCTACTATGGTGCTTTTAGTGTCTCCGCATACCGCATCACGCGACATAGCTTTGCAGGCGATAAGTACAACCGTTTCAGAGAGAAGAGCGGCCAATGTGACGATCTGGCTTTAAGTCGATTCGATAACAAATGACGAAAACGGACGGATTTCTCATGTTTTTACTACATATGAACACTTTTCACATTCTCCCATCCAACGCGGCTGCTAGTCCTCCTTTCATGCAGAATCTTAAGGTCCTAGCTCATGTCCAAGGCACCAAAGCCAGCTAAAAAGTCAATAATCGATACCTAAAACTTGAATTGTACTACTTCTTACTGGCTATTACATCATCATAGAAGCTTCATCTATGTTCTACTATGGTGCTTTTAGTGTCTCCGCATACCGCAGCACGCGACATAGCTTTGCAGACGATAAGTACAACCGTTTCAGAGAGAAGAGCGGCCAATGTGACGATCTGGCTTTAAGTCGATTCGATAACAAATGACGAAAACGGACGGATTTCTCAGGTTTCTACTACATATGAACACATTTCACATTCTCCCGTGCAAAACGGCTGCTACTCCTCCTTTAATGCAGAATCTTAAGGTCCTAGCTCATGTCCAAGGCACCAAAGCCAGCTAAAAAGTCAATAATCGATACCTAAAACTTGAATTGTACTACTTCTTACTTGCTATTACATCATCTTAGAAGCTTCATCTGTGTTCTACTATGGTGCTTTTAGTGTCTCCGCATACCGCAGCACGCGACAAAGCTTTCCAGACGATAAGTACAACCGTTTCAGTGAGAAGAGCAGCCAATGTGACGATCTGGCTTTAAGTCGATTCGATAACAAATGACGAAAACGGACGGATTTCTCAGGTTTTTATTACATATGAACACTTTTCACATTGTCCCGTGCAACTCGGCTGCTAGTCCTCCTTTTGATGCAGAATCTTAAGGTCCTAGCTCATGTCCAAGGCACCAGAGACAGCTAAAAAATCAATAATCGATACCTAAAACTTGAATTGTACTACTTCTTACTGGCTATTACATCAACTTAGAAGCTTCATCTGTGTTCTACTATGGTGCTTTTAGTGTCTCCGCATACCGCAGCACGCGACATAGCTTTGAAGACGATAAGTACAACCGTTTCAGAGAGAAGAGCGGCCAATGTGACGATCTGGCTTTAAGTCGATTCGATAACAAATGACGAAAACGGACGGATTTCTCAGGTTTTTACTACATATGAATACTTTTCACTTTCTCCCGTGCAACTCGGCTGCTAGTCCTCCTTTAATGCAGAATCTTAAGGTCCTAGCTCATGTCCAAGGCACCAAAGCCAGCTAAAAAGTCAATAATCGATACCTAAAACTTGAATTGTACTACATCTTACTGGCTATTACATCAACTTAGAAGCTTCATCTGTGTTCTACCATGGTGCTTTTAGTGTCTCCGCACACCGCAGTACGCGACATAGCTTTGCAGACGATAAGTACAACCGTTTCAGAGAAAAGAGGGGCCAATGTGACGATCTGGCTTTAAGTCGATTCGATAACAAATGACGAAAACGGACGGATTTCTCAGGTTTTTACTACATATGAACACTTTTCACATTCTCCCGTGCAACTCGGCTGCTAGTCCTCCTTTCATGCAGAATCTTAAGGTCCTAGCTCATGTCCAAGGCACCAAAGCCAGCTAAAAAGTCAATAATCAGTACCTAAAACTTGAATTGTACTACTTCTTCCTGGCTATTACATCATCTTAGAAGCTTCATCTGTGTTCTACTATGGTGCTTTTAGTGTCTCCGCATACCGCAGCACGCGACAAAGCTTTCCAGACTATAAGTGCAACCGTTTCAGAGAGAAGAGCAGCCAATGTGACGATCTGGCTTTAAGTCGATTCTATAACAAATGACGAAAACAGACGTATATCTCAGGTTTTTACTACATATGAACACATTTCACATTCTCCCGTACAACGCGGCTGCTAGTCCTCCTTTCATGCAGAATCTTAAGGTCCTAGCTCATGTCCAAGGCACCAAAGCCAGCTAAAAAGTATATAATCGATACCTAAAACTTGAAATGTACTACTTCTTACTGGCTATTACATCAACTTAGAAGCTTCATCTGCGTTCTACTATGGTGCTTTTAGTGTCTCCGCATACCGCATCACGCGACATAGCTTTGCAGGCGATAAGTACAACCGTTTCAGAGAGAAGAGCGGCCAATGTGACGATCTGGCTTTAAGTCGATTCGATAACAAATGACGAAAACGGACGGATTTCTCAGGTTTATACTTCATATGAATACTTTTCACATTCTCCCGTGCAACTCGGCTGCTAGTCCTCCTTTAATGCAGAATCTTAAGGTCCTAGCTCATGTCCAAGGCACCAAAGCCAGCTAAAAAGTCAATAATCAGTACCTAAAACTTGAATTGTACTACTTCTTACTGGCTATTACATCGACTTAGAAGCTTCATCTGTGTTCTACTATGGTGATTTTATTGTCTCCGCATACCGCAGCACGCGAGATAGCTTTGCAGACGATAAGTACAACCGTTTCAGAGAGAAGACCGGCCAATGTGACGATCGGGCTTTAAGTCGATTCGATTACAAATGACGAAAACGGACGGATTTCTCAGGTTTTTACTACATATGAACACTATTCACATTCTCCCATCCAACGCGGCTGCTAGTCCTCCTTTCATGCAGAATCTTAAGGTCCTAGCTCATGTCCAAGGCACCAAAGCCAGCTAAAAAGTCAATAATCGATACCTAAAACTTGAATTGTACTACTTCTTACTGGCTATTACATCAACTTAGAAGCTTCAACTGTGTTCTACTATGGTGCTTTTAGTGTCTCCGCATACCGCAGCACGCGACATAGCTTTGCAGACGATAAGTACAGCCGTTTCAGGGAGAAGAGCGGCCAAGTGACGATCTGGCTTTAAGTCGATTCGATAACAAATGACGAAAACGGACGAATTTCTCAGGTTTTTACTACATATGAACACTTTTCACATTCTCCCGTGCAACTCGGCTGCTAGTCCTCCTTTCATGCAGAATCTTAAGGTCCTAGCTCATGTCCAAGGCACCAAAGCCAGCTAAAAAGTCAATAATCGATACCTAAAACTTGAATTGTACTACATCTTACTGGCTATTACATCAACTTAGAAGCTTCATCTGTGTTCTACCATGGTGCTTTTAGTGTCTCCGCACACCGCAGTACGCGACATAGCTTTGCAGACGATAAGTACAACCGTTTCAGAGAAAAGAGGGGCCAATGTGACGATCTGGCTTTAAGTCGATTCGATAACAAATGACGAAAACGGACGGATTTCTCAGGTTTTTACTACATATGAACACTTTTCACATTCTCCCGTGCAACTCGGCTGCTAGTCCTCCTTTCATGCAGAATCTTAAGGTCCTAGCTCATGTCCAAGGCACCAAAGCCAGCTAAAAAGTCAATAATCAGTACCTAAAACTTGAATTGTACTACTTCTTCCTGGCTATTACTTCATCTTAGAAGCTTCATCTGTGTTCTACTATGGTGCTTTTAGTGTCTCCGCATACCGCAGCACGCGACAAAGCTTTCCAGACTATAAGTGCAACCGTTTCAGAGAGAAGAGCAGCCAATGTGACGATCTGGCTTTAAGTCGATTCTATAACAAATGACGAAAACAGACGTATATCTCAGGTTTTTACTACATATGAACACATTTCACATTCTCCCGTACAACGCGGCTGCTAGTCCTCCTTTCATGCAGAATCTTAAGGTCCTAGCTCATGTCCAAGGCACCAAAGCCAGCTAAAAAGTATATAATCGATACCTAAAACTTGAATTGTACTACTTCTTACTGGCTATTACATCAACTTAGAAGCTTCATCTGCGTTCTACTATGGTGCTTTTAGTGTCTCCGCATACCGCATCACGCGACATAGCTTTGCAGGCGATAAGTACAACCGTTTCAGAGAGAAGAGCGGCCAATGTGACGATCTGGCTTTAAGTCGATTCGATAACAAATGACGAAAACGGACGGATTTCTCAGGTTTTTACTACATATGAACACTTTTCACATTCTCCCGTGCAACTCGGCTGCTAGTCCTCCTTTCATGCAGAATCTTAGGGTCCTAGCTCATGTCCAAGGCACCAAAGCCAGCTAAAAAGTAGATAATCAGTACCTAAAACTTGAATTGTACTACTTCTTACTGGCTATTACATCAACTTAGAAGCTTCATCTGTGTTCTACTATGGTGCTTTTAGTGTCTCCGCATACCGCAGCACGCGACATAGCTTTGAAGACGATAAGTACAACCGTTTCAGAGAGAAGAGCGGCCAATGTGACGATCTGGCTTTAAGTCGATTCGATAACAAATGACGAAAACGGACGGATTTCTCAGGTTTTTACTACATATGAATACTTTTCACTTTCTCCCGTGCAACTCGGCTGCTAGTCCTCCTTTAATGCAGAATCTTAAGGTCCTAGCTCATGTCCAAGGCACCAAAGCCAGCTAAAAAGTCAATAATCGATACCTAAAACTTGAATTGTACTACATCTTACTGGCTATTACATCAACTTAGAAGCTTCATCTGTGTTCTACCATGGTGCTTTTAGTGTCTCCGCACACCGCAGTACGCGACATAGCTTTGCAGACGATAAGTACAACCGTTTCAGAGAAAAGAGGGGCCAATGTGACGATCTGGCTTTAAGTCGATTCGATAACAAATGACGAAAACGGACGGATTTCTCAGGTTTTTACTACATATGAACACTTTTCACATTCTCCCGTGCAACTCGGCTGCTAGTCCTCCTTTCATGCAGAATCTTAAGGTCCTAGCTCATGTCCAAATCACCAAAGCCAGCTAAAAAGTCAATAATCAGTACCTAAAACTTGAATTGTACTACTTCTTCCTGGCTATTACATCATCTTAGAAGCTTCATCTGTGTTCTACTATGGTGCTTTTAGTGTCTCCGCATACCGCAGCACGCGACAAAGCTTTCCAGACGATAAGTGCAACCGTTTCAGAGAGAAGAGCAGCCAATGTGACGATCTGGCTTTAAGTCGATTCGATAACAAATGACGAAAACAGACGTATATCTCAGGTTTTTACTACATATGAACACATTTCACATTCTCCCGTACAACGCGGCTGCTAGTCCTCCTTTCATGCAGAATCTTAAGGTCCTAGCTCATGTCCAAGGCACCAAAGCCAGCTAAAAAGTCAATAATCGATACCTAAAACTTGACTTGTACTACTTCTTACTGGCTATTACATCAACTTAGAAGCTTCATCTGTGTTCTACTATGGTGCTTTTAGTGTCTCCGCATACCGCATCACGCGACATAGCTTTGCAGGCGATAAGTACAACCGTTTCAGAGAGAAGAGCGGCCAATGTGACGATCTGGCTTTAAGTCGATTCGATAACAAATGACGAAAACGGACGGATTTCTCAGGTTTTTACTACATATGAATACTTTTCACATTCTCCCGTGCAACTCGGCTGCTAGTCCTCCTTTCATGCAGAATCTTAAGGTCCTAGCTCATGTCCAAGGCACCAAAGCCAGCTAAAAAGTCAATAATCAGTACCTAAAACTTGAATTGTACTACTTCTTACTGGCTATTACATCGACTTAGAAGCTTCATCTGTGTTCTACTATGGTGATTTTATTGTCTCCGCATACCGCAGCACGCGAGATAGCTTTGCAGACGATAAGTACAACCGTTTCAGAGAGAAGAGCGGCCAATGTGACGATCGGGCTTTAAGTCGATTCGATAACAAATGACGAAAACGGACGGATTTCTCAGGTTTTTACTACATATGAACACTTTTCACATTCTTCCCTGCAACTCGGCTGCTAGTCCTCCTTTCATGCAGATTCTTAAGGTCCTAGCTCATGTCCAAGGCATCAAAGCCAGCTAAAAATTCAATAATCGATACCTAAAACTTGAATTGTACTACTTGTTACTGGCTATTACATCAAATTAGAAGCTGCATCTGTGTTCTACTGTGGTGGTTTCAGTGTCTCCGCATACCGCATCACGAGACATAGCTTTGCAGACGATAAGTACAACCGTTTCAGAGAGAAGAGCGGACAATGTGACGATCTGGCTTTAAGTCGATTCGATAACAAATGACGAAAACGGACGGATTTCTCAGGTTTTTACTACATGTGAACACTTTTCACATTCTCCCGTGCAACTCGGCTGCTAGTCCTCCTTTCATGCAGAATCTTAAGGTCCTAGCTCATGTCCAAGGCACCAAAGCCAGCTAAAAAGTCAATAATCGATACCTAAAACTTGAATTATACTACTTCTTACTGGCTATTACATCAACTTAGAAGCTTCATCTGTGTTCTACTATGGTGCTTTTAGTGTCTCCGCATACCGCATCACGCGACATAGCTTTGCAGGCGATAAGTACAACCGTTTCAGAGAGAAGAGCGGAAAATGTGACGATCTGGCTTTAAGTCGATTCGATAACAAATGACGAAAACGGACGGATTTCTCAGGTGTTTACTACATATGAACACTATTCACATTCTCCCATCCAACGCGGCTGCTAGTCCTCCTTTCATGCAGAATCTTAAGGTCCTAGCTCATGTCCAAGGCACCAAAGCCAGCTAAAAAGTCAATAATCGATACCTAAAACTTGAATTGTACTACTTCTTACTGGCTATTACATCAACTTAGAAGCTTCAACTGTGTTCTACTATGGTGATTTTAGTGTCTCCGCATACCGCAGCACGCGACATAGCTTTGCAGACGATAAGTACAACCGTTTCAGAGAGAAGAGCGGCCAATGTGACGATCTGGCTTTAAGTCGATTCGATAACAAATGACGAAAACGGACGGATTTCTCAGGTTTCTACTACATATGAACACATTTCACATTCTCCCGTGCAAAACGGCTGCTAGGCCTCCTTTCATGCAGAATCTTAAGGTCCTAGCTCATGTCCAAGGCACCAAAGTCAGCTAAAAAGTATATAATCGATACCTAATACTTGAATTGTACTACTTCTTACTGGCTATTACATCAACTTAGAAGCTTCATCTGTGTTCTACTATGGTGCTTTTAGTGTCTCCGCATACCGCATCACGCGACATAGCTTTGCAGGCGATAAGTACAACCGTTTCAGAGAGAAGAGCGGCCAATGTGACGATCTGGCTTTAAGTCGATTCGATAACAAATGACGAAAACGGACGGATTTCACAGGTTTTTACTACATATGAATACTTTTCACATTCTCCCGTGCAACTCGGCTGCTAGTCCTCCTTTAATGCAGAATCTTAAGGTCCTAGCTCATGTCCAAGGCACCAAAGCCAGCTAAAAAGTCAATAATCAGTACCTAAAACTTGAATTGTACTACTTCTTACTGGCTATTACATCGACTTAGAAGCTTCATCTGTGTTCTACTATGGTGATTTTATTGTCTCCGCATACCGCAGCACGCGACATAGCTTTGCAGACGATAAGTACAACCGTTTCAGAGAGAAGAGCGGCCAATGTGACGATCGGGCTTTAAGTCGATTCGATAACAAATGACGAAAACAGACGGATTTCTCAGGTTTCTACTACATATGAACACATTTCACATTCTCACGTGCAAAACGGCTGCTAGTCCTCCTTTCATGCAGAATCTTAAGGTCCTAGCTCATGTCCAAGGCACCAAAGCCAGCTAAAAAGTCAATAATCGATACCTAAAACTTGAATTGTACTACATCTTACTGGCTATTACATCATCTTAGAAGCTTCATCTGTGTTCTACTATGGAGCTTTTAGTGTCTCCGCATACCGCGCACGCGACAAATCTTTCCAGACGATAAGTACAACCGTTTCAGAGAGAAGAGCAGCCAATGTGACGATCTGGCTTTAAGTCGATTCGATAACAAATGACGAAAACGGACGTATTTCTCAGGTTTTTACTACATATGAACACATTTCATATTCTCCCGTACAACGCGGCTGCTAGTCCTCCTTTCATGCAGAATCTTAAGGTCCTAGCTCATGTCCAAGGCACCAAAGCCAGCTAAAAAGTCAATAATCGATACCTAAAACTTGAATTGTACTACTTCTAACTGGCTATTACATCATCATAGAAGCTTCATCTGTGTTCTACTATGGTGCTTTTAGTGTCTCCGCATACCGCAGCACGCGACATAGCTTTGCAGACTATAAGTACAACCGTTTCAGAGAGAAGAGCGGCCAATGTGACGATCTGGCTGTAAGTCGATTTGATAACAAATGACGAAAACGGACGGATTTCTCAGGTTTTTACTACATATGGACACCTTTCACATTCTCCCGTGCAACTCGGCTGCTAGTCCTCCTTTCATGCAGAATCTTAAGGTCCTAGCTCATGCCCAAGGCACCAAAGCCAGCTAATAAGTCAATAATCCATACCTAAAACTTGAATTGTACTACTTCTTCTTGTCTATTACACCAACTTAGAAGCTTCATCTGTGTTCTACTATGGTGATTTTAGTGTCTCCGCATACCGCAGCACGCGACATAGCTTTGCAGACGATAAGTACAACCGTTTCAGAGAGAAGAGCGGCCAATGTGACGATCTGGCTTTAAGTCGATTCGATAACAAATGACGAAAACGGACGGGTTTCTCAGGTTTCTACTACATATGAACACATTTCACATTCTCCCGTGCAAAACGGCTGCTACTCCTCCTTTAATGCAGAATCTTAAGGTCCTAGCTCATGTCAAAGGCACCAAAGCCAGCTAAAAAGTCAATAATCGATACCTAAAACTTGAATTGTACTACTTCTTACTGGCTATTACATCATCATAGAAGCTTCATCTGTGTTCTACTATGGCGCTTTTAGTGTCTCCGCATACCGCAGCACGCGACAAAGCTTTCCAGACGATAAGTGCAACCGTTTCAGAGAGAAGAGCAGCCAATGTGACGATCTGTCTTTAAGTCGATTCGATAACAAATGACGAAAACGGACGGATTTCTCTGGTTTTTACTACATATGGACACATTTCACATTCTCCCGTACAACGCGGCTGCTAGTCCTCCTTTCATGCAGAATCTTAAGGTCCTAGCTCATGTCCAAGGCACCAAAGCCAGCTAAAAAGTATATAATCGATACCTAAAACTTGAATTGTACTACTTCTTACTGGCTATTACATCAACTTAGAAGCTTCATCTGTGTTCTACTATGGTGCTTTTACTGTCTCCGCATACCGCATCACGCGACATAGCTTTGCAGGCGATAAGTACAACCGTTTCAGAGAGAAGAGCGGCCAATGTGACGATCTGGCTTTAAGTCGATTCGATAACAAATGATGAAAACGGACGGATTTCTCAGGTTTCTACTCCATATGAACACTTTTCACATTCTCCCATCCAACGCGGCTGCTAGTCCTCCTTTTATGCAGAATCTTAAGGTCCTAGCTCATGTCCAAGGCACCAAAGCCAGCTAAAACGTCAATAATCGATACCTAAAACTTGAATTGTATTACTTCCTACTGGCTATTACATCATCATAGAAGCTTCATCTGTGTTCTACTATGGTGCTTTTAGTGTCTCCGCATACCGTAGCACGCGACATAGCTTTGCAGACGATAAGTACAACCGTTTCAGAGAGAAGAGCGGCCAATGTGACGATCTGGCTTTAAGTCGATTCGATAACAAATGATGAAAACGGACGGATTTCTCAGGTTTTTACTACATATGAACACCTTTCACATTCTCACGTGCAACTCGGCTGCTAGTCCTCCTTTCATGCAGAATCTTAAGGTCCTAGCTCATGCCCAAGGCACCAAAGCCAGCTAAAAAGTCAATAATCGATACCTAAAACTTGAATTGTACTACTTCTTACTGGCTATACATCATCATAGAAGCTTCATCTGTGTTCTACTATGGTGCTTTTAGTGTCTCCGCATACCGCAGCACGCGACATAGCTTTCCAGACGATAGGTACAACCGTTTCAGAGAGAAGAGCGGCCAATGTGACGATCTGGCTTTAAGTCGATTCGATAACAAATGACGAAAACGGACGGATTTCTCAGGTTTTTACTACATATGGACACTTTTCACATTCTCCCGTGCAACTCGGCTGCTAGTCCTCCTTTCATGCAGAATCTTAAGGTCCTAGCTCATGTCCAAGGCACCAAAGCCAGCTAAAAAGTCAATAATCGATACCTAAAACTTGAATTGTACTACTTCTTACTGGCTGTTACATCATCATAGAAGCTTCATCTGTGTTCTACTATGGTGCTTTTAGTGTCTCCGCATACCGCAGCACGCGACATAGCTTTGCAGACGATAAGTACAACCGTTTCAGAGAGAAGAGCGGCCAATGTGTCGATCTGGCTTTAAGTCGATTCGATAACAAATGACGATAACGAACGGATTTCTCAGGTTTTTACTACATATGAACACTTTTCACATTCTCCCGTGCAACTCGGCTGCTAGTCCTCCTTTCATGCAGAATCTTAAGGTCCTAGCTCATGTCCAAGGCACCAAAGCCAGCTAAAAAGTCAATAATCAGTACCTAAAACTTGAATTGTACTACTTCTTACTGGCTATTACATCGACTTAGAAGCTTCATCTGTGTTCTACTATGGTGATTTTATTGTCTCCGCATACCGCAGCACGCGACATAGCTTTGCAGACGATAAGTACAACCGTTTCAGAGAGAAGAGCGGCCAATGTGACGATCGGGCTTTAAGTCGATTCGATAACAAATGACGAAAACGGCTGGATTTCTCAGGTTTCTACTACATATGAACACATTTCACATTCTCCCGTGCAAAACGGCTGCTAGTCCTCCTTTCATGCAGAATCTTAAGGTCCTAGCTCATGTCCAAGGCACCAAAGCCAGCTAAAAAGTCAATAATCGATACCTAAAACTTGAATTGTACTACATCTTACTGGCTATTACATCAACTTAGAAGCTTCATCTGTGTTCTACCATGGTGCTTTTAGTGTCTCCGCACACCGCAGTACGCGACATAGCTTTGCAGACGTTAAGTACAACCGTTTCAGAGAAAAGAGGGGCCAATGTGACGATCTGGCTTTAAGTCGATTCGATAACAAATGACGAAAACGGACGGATTTCTCAGGTTTTTTACTACATATGAACACTTTTCACATTCTCCCGTGCAACTCGGCTGCTAGTCCTCCTTTCATGCAGAATCTTAAGGTCCTAGCTCATGTCCAAGGCACCAAAGCCAGCTAAAAAGTCAATAATCAGTACCTAAAACTTGAATTGTACTACTTCTTCCTGGCTATTACATCATCTTAGAAGCTTCACCTGTGTTCTACTATGGTGCTTTTAGTGTCTCCGCATACCGCAGCACGCGACAAAGCTTTCCAGACGATAAGTACAACCGTTTCAGAGAGAAGAGCAGCCAATGTGACGATCTGGCTTTAAGTCGATTCGATAACAAATGACGAAAACGGACGTATTTCTCAGGTTTTTAGTACATATGAACACATTTCATATTCTCCCGTACAACGCGGCTGCTAGTCCTCCTTTCATGCAGAATCTTAAGGTCCTAGCTCATGTCCAAGGCACCAAAGCCAGCTAAAAAGTCAATAATCGATACCTAAAACTTGAATTGTACTACTTCTAACTGGCTATTACATCATCATAGAAGCTTCATCTGTGTTCTACTATGGTGCTTTTAGTGTCTCCGCATACCGCAGCACGCGACATAGCTTTGCAGACGATAAGTACAACCGTTTCAGAGAGAAGAGCGGCCAATGTGACGATCTGGCTGTAAGTCGATTCGATAACAAATGATGAAAACGGACGGATTTCTCAGGTTTCTACTACATATGAACACTTTTCACATTCTCCCATCCAACGCGGCTGCTAGGCCTCCTTTTATGCAGAATCTTAAGGTCCTAGCTCATGTCCAAGGCACCAAAGCCAGCTAAAATGTCAATAATCGATACCTAAAACTTGAATTGTACTACTTCCTACTGGCTATTACATCATCATAGAAGCTTCATCTGTGTTCTACTATGGTGCTTTTAGTGTCTCCGCATACCGTAGCACGCGACATAGCTTTGCAGACGATAAGTACAACCGTTTCAGAGAGAAGAGCGGCCAATGTGACGATCTGGCTTTAAGTCGATTCGATAACAAATGATGAAAACGGACGGATTTCTCAGGTTTTTACTACATATGAACACCTTTCACATTCTCCCGTGCAACTCGGCTGCTAGTCCTCCTTTCATGCAGAATCTTAAGGTCCTAGCTCATGCCCAAGGCACCAAAGCCAGCTAAAAAGTCAATAATCGATACCTAAAACTTGAATTGTACTACTTCTTACTGGCTATACATCATCATAGAAGCTTCATCTGTGTTCTACTATGGTGCTTTTAGTGTCTCCGCATACCGCAGCACGCGACATAGCTTTCCAGACGATAAGTACAACCGTTTCAGAGAGAAGAGCGGCCAATGTCACGATCTGGCTTTAAGTCGATTCGATAACAAATGACGAAAACGGACGGATTTCTCAGGTTTTTACTACATATGGACACTTTTCACATTCTCCCGTGCAACTCGGCTGCTAGTCCTCCTTTCATGCAGAATCTTAAGGTCCTAGCTCATGTCCAAGGCACCAAAGCCAGCTAAAAAGTCAATAATCGATACCTAAAACTTGAATTGTACTACTTCTTACTGGCTGTTACATCATCATAGAAGCTTCATCTGTGTTCTACTATGGTGCTTTTAGTGTCTCCGCATACCGCAGCACGCGACATAGCTTTGCAGACGATAAGTACAACCGTTTCAGAGAGAAGAGCGGCCAATGTGACGATCTGGCTGTAAGTCGATTCGATAACAAATGATGAAAACGGACGGATTTCTCAGGTTTCTACTACATATGAACACTTTTCACATTCTCCCGTGCAAAACGGCTGCTAGGCCTCCTTTTATGCAGAATCTTAAGGTCCTAGCTCATGTCCAAGGCACCAAAGCCAGCTAAAATGTCAATAATCGATACCTAAAACTTGAATTGTACTACTTCCTACTGGCTATTACATCATCATAGAAGCTTCATCTGTGTTCTACTATGGTGCTTTTAGTGTCTCCGCATACCGTAGCACGCGACATAGCTTTGCAGACGATAAGTACAACCGTTTCAGAGAGAAGAGCGGCCAATGTGACGATCTGGCTTTAAGTCGATTCGATAACAAATGACGAAAACGGACGGATTTCTCAGGTTTTTACTACATATGAACACCTTTCACATTCTCCCGTGCAACTCGGCTGCTAGTCCTCCTTTCATGCAGAATCTTAAGGTCCTAGCTCATGCCCAAGGCACCAAAGCCAGCTAAAAAGTCAATAATCGATACCTAAAACTTGAATTGTACTACTTCTTACTGGCTATACATCATCATAGAAGCTTCATCTGTGTTCTACTATGGTGCTTTTAGTGTCTCCGCATACCGCAGCACGCGACATAGCTTTCCAGACGATAAGTACAACCGTTTCAGAGAGAAGAGCGGCCAATGTGACGATCGGGCTTTAAGTCGATTCGATAACAAATGACGAAAACGGACGGATTTCCCAGGTTTCTACTACATATGAACACATTTCACATTCTCCCGTGCAAAACGGCTGCTAGTCCTCCTTTCATGCCGAATCTTAAGGTCCTAGCTCCTGTCCAAGGCACCAAAGCCAGCTAAAAAGTCAATAATCGATACCTAAAACTTGAATTGTACTACATCTTACTGGCTATTACATCAACTTAGAAGCTTCATCTGTGTTCTACCATGGTGCTTTTAGTGTCTCCGCACACCGCAGTACGCGACATAGCTTTGCAGACGATAAGTACAACCGTTTCAGAGAAAAGAGGGGCCAATGTGACGATCTGGCTTTAAGTCGATTCGATAACAAATGACGAAAACGGACGGATTTCTCAGGTTTTTACTACATATGAACACTTTTCACATTCTCCCGTGCAACTCGGCTGCTAGTCCTCCTTTCATGCAGAATCTTAAGGTCCTAGCTCATGTCCAAGGCACCAAAGCCAGCTAAAAAGTCAATAATCAGTACCTAAAACTTGAATTGTAATACTTCTTCCTGGCTATTACATCATCTTAGAAGCTTCATCTGTGTTCTACTATGGTGCTTTTAGTATCTCCGCATACCGCAGCACGCGACAAAGCTTTCCAGACGATAAGTACAACCGTTTCTGAGAGAAGAGCAGCCAATGTGACGATCTGGCTTTAAGTCGATTCGATAACAAATGACGAAAACGGACGTATTTCTCAGGTTTTTAGTACATATGAACACATTTCATATTCTCCCGTACAACGCGGCTGCTAGTCCTCCTTTCATGCAGAATCTTAAGGTCCTAGCTCATGTCCAAGGCACAAAAGCCAGCTAAAAAGTCAATAATCGATACCTAAAACTATAATTGTACTACTTCTAACTGGCTATTACATCATCATAGAAGCTTCATCTGTGTTCTACTATGGTGCTTTTAGTGTCTCCGCATACCGCAGCACGCGACATAGCTTTGCAGACGATAAGTACAACCGTTTCAGAGAGAAGAGCGGCCAATGTGACGATCTGGCTGTAAGTCGATTCGATAACAAATGACGAAAACGGACGGATTTCTCAGGTTTTTACTACATATGAACACCTTTCACATTCTCCCGTGCAACCCGGCTGCTAGTCCTCCTTTCATGCAGAATCTTAAGGTCCTAGCTCATGCCCAAGGCACCAAAGCCAGCTAAAAAGTCAATAATCCATACCTAAAACTTGAATTGCACTACTTCTTATTGTCTATTACATCAACTTAGAAGCTTCATCTGTGTTCTACTATGGTGAATTTAGTGTCTCCGCATACCGCAGCACGCGACATAGCTTTGCAGACGATAAGTACAACCGTTTCAGAGAGAAGAGCGGCCAATGTGACGATCTGGCTTTAAGTCGATTCGATAACAAATGACGAAAACGGACGGATTTCTCAGGTTTCTACTACATATGAACACATTTCACATTCTCCCGTGCAAAACGGCTGCTACTCCTCCTTTAATGCAGAATCTTAAGGTCCTAGCTCATGTCCAAGGCACCAAAGCCAGCTAAAAAGTCAATAATCGATACCTAAAACTTGAATTGTACTACTTCTTACTGGCTATTACATCATCTTAGAAGCTTCATCTGTGTTCTACTATGGTGCTTTTAGTGTCTCCGCATACCGCAGCACGCGACAAAGCTTTCCAGACGATAAGTACAACCGTTTCAGAGAGAAGAGCAGCCAATGTGACGATCTGGCTTTAAGTCGATTCGATAACAAATGACGAAAACGGACGGATTTCTCAGGTTTTTACTACATATGAACACTTTTCACTTTGTCCCGTGCAACTCGGCTGCTAGTCCTCCTTTGGATGCAGAATCTTAAGGTCCTAGCTCATGTCCAAGGCACCAAAGCCAGCTAAAAAATCAATAATCGATACCTAAAACTTGAATTGTACTACTTCTTACTGGCTATTACATCAACTTAGAAGCTTCATCTGTGTTCTAGATGGTGCTTTTAGTGTCTCCGCATACCGCAGCACGCGACATAGCTTTGAAGACGATAAGTACAACCGTTTAAAAGAGAAGAGCGGCCAATGTGACGATCTGGCTTTAAGTCGATTCGATAACAAATGACGAAAACGGACGGATTTCTCAGGTTTTTACTACATATGAATACTTTTCACATTCTCCCGTGCAACTCGGCTGCTAGTCCTCCTTTAATGCAGAATCTTAAGGTCCTAGCTCATGTCCAAGGCACCAAAGCCAGCTAAAAAGTCAATAATCGATACCTAAAACTTGAATTGTACTACATCTTACTGGCTATTACATCAACTTAGCAGCTTCATCTGTGTTCTACCATGGTGCGTTTAGTGTCTCCGCACACCGCAGTACGCGACATAGCTTTGCAGACGATAAGTACAACCGTTTCAGAGAAAAGAGGGGCCAATGTAACGATCTGGCTTTAAGTCGATTCGATAACAAATGACGAAAACGGACGCATTTCTCAGGTTTTTACTACATATGAACACTTTTCACATTCTCCCGTGCAACTCGGCTGCTAGTCCTCCTTTCATGCAGAATCTTAAGGTCCTAGCTCATGTCCAAGGCTTCAAAGCCAGCTAAAAAGTCAATAATCAGTACCTAAAACTTGAATTGTACTACTTCTTACTGGCTATTACATCATCTTAGAAGCTTCATCTGTGTTCTACTATGGTGCTTTTAGTGTCTCCGCATACCGCATCACGCGACATAGCTTTGCAGGCGATAAGTACAACCGTTTCAGAGAGAAGAGCGGCCAATGTGACGATCTGGCTTTAAGTCGATTCGATAATAAATGACGAAAACGGACGGATTTCTCAGGTTTTTACTACATATGAACACTTTTCACATTCTCCCATCCAACGCGGCTGCTAGTCCTCCTTTCATGCAGAATCTTAAGGTCCTAGCTCATGTCCAAGGCACCAAAGCCAGCTAAAAAGTCAATAATCGATACCTAAAACTTGAATTGTACTACTTCTTACTGGCTATTACATCATCATAGAAGCTTCATCTGTGTTCTACTATGGTGCTTTTAGTGTCTCCGCACACCGCAGCACGCGACATAGCTTTGCAGACGATAAGTACAACCGTTTCAGAGAGAAGAGCGGCCAATGTGACGATCTGCCTTTAAGTCGATTCGATAACAAATGACGAAAACGGACGGATTTCTCAGGTTTTTACTACATATGAACACCTTTCACATTCTCCCGTGCAACTCGGCTGCTAGTCCTCCTTTCATGCAGAATCTTAAGGTCCTAGCTCATGCCCAAGGCACCAAAGCCAGCAACAAAGTCAATAATCCATACCTAAAACTTGAATTGTACTACTTCTTATTGTCTATTACATCAACTTAGAAGCTTCATCTGTGTTCTACTATGTTGATTTTAGTGTCTCCGCATACCGCAGCACGCGACATAGCTTTGCAGACGATAAGTACAACCGTTTCAGAGAGAAGAGCGGCCAATGTGACGATCTGGCTTTAAGTCGATTCGATAACAAATGACGAAAACGGACGGATTTCTCAGGTTTCTACTACATATGAACACTTTTCACATTCTCCCATCCAACGCGGCTGCTAGTCCTCCTTTCATGCAGAATCTTAAGGTCCTAGCTCATGTCCAAGGCACCAAAGCCAGCTAAAAAGTCAATAATCAGTACCTAAAACTTGAATTGTACTACTTCTTACTGGCTGTTACATCATCATAGAAGCTTCATCTGTGTTCTACTATGGTGCTTTTAGTGTCTCCGCATACCGCAGCACGTGACATAGCTTTGCAGACGATAAGTACAACCGTTTCAGAGAGAAGAGCGGCCAATGTGACGATCTGGCTTTAAGTCGATTCGATAACAAATGACGAAAACGGACGGATTTCTCAGGTTTTTACTACATATGAACACTTTTCACATTCTCCCGTGCAACTCGGCTGCTAGTCCTCCTTTCATGCAGAATCTTAAGGTCCTAGCTCATGTCCAAGGCACCAAAGCCAGCTAAAAAGTCAATAATCAGTACCTAAAACTTGAATTGTACTACTTCTTACTGGCTATTCCATCGACTTAGAAGCTTCATCTGTGTTCTACTATGGTGATTTTATTGTCTCCGCATACCGCAGCACGCGACATAGCTTTGCAGACGATAAGTACAACCGTTTCAGAGAGAAGAGCGGCCAATGTGACGATCTGGCTTTAAGTCGATTCGATAACAAATGACGAAAACGGACGTATTTCTCAGGTTTTTAGTACATATGAACACATTTCATATTCTCCCGTACAACGCGGCTGCTAGTCCTCCTTTCATGCAGAATCTTAAGAACCTAGCTCATGTCCAAGGCATCAAAGCCAGCTAAAAAGTCAATAATCGATACCTAAAACTTGAATTGTACTACTTCTAACTGGCTATTACATCATCATAGAAGCTTCATCTGTGTTCTACTATGGTGCTTTTAGTGTCTCCGCATACCGCAGCACGCGACATAGCTTTGCAGACGATAAGTACAACCGTTTCAGAGAGAAGAGCGGCCAATGTGACGATCTGGCTGTAAGTCGATTCGATAACAAATGACGAAAACGGACGGATTTCTCAGGTTTTTACTACATATGAACACCTTTCACATTCTCCCGTGCAACTCGGCTGCTAGTCCTCCTTTCATGCAGAATCTTAAGGTCCTAGCTCATGCCCAAGGCACCAGAGCCAGCTAAAAAGTCAATAATCCATACCTAAAACTTGAATTGTACTACTTCTTATTGTCTATTACATCAACTTAGAAGCTTCATCTGTGTTCTACTATGTTGATTTTAGTGTCTCCGCATACCGTAGCACGCGACATAGCTTTGCAGACGATAAGTACAACCGTTTCAGAGAGAAGAGCGGCCAATGTGACGATCTGGCTTTAAGTCGATTCGATAACAAATGACGAAAACGGACGGATTTCTCAGGTTTCTACTACATATGAACACTTTTCACATTCTCCCATCCAACGCGGCTGCTAGTCCTCCTTTCATGCAGAATCTTAAGGTCCTAGCTCATGTCCAAGGCACCAAAGCCAGCTAAAAAGTCAATAATCGATACCTAAAACTTGAATTGTACTACTTCTTACTGGCTGTTACATCATCATAGAAGCTTCATCTGTGTTCTACTATGGTGCTTTTAGTGTCTCCGCATACCGCAGCACGTGACATAGCTTTGCAGACGATAAGTACAACCGTTTCAGAGAGAAGAGCGGCCAATGTGACGATCTGGCTTTAAGTCGATTCGATAACAAATGACGAAAACGGACGGATTTCTCAGGTTTTTACTACATATGAACACTTTTCACATTCTCCCGTGCAACTCGGCTGCTAGTCCTCCTTTCATGCAGAATCTTAAGGTCCAAGGCACCAAAGCCAGCTAAAAAGTCAATAATCAGTACCTAAAACTTGAATTGTACTACTTCTTACTGGCTATTACATCGACTTAGAAGCTTCATCTGTGTTCTACTATGGTGATTTTATTGTCTCCGCATACCGCAGCACGCGACATAGCTTTGCAGACGATAAGTACAACCGTTTCAGAGAGAAGAGCGGCCAATGTGACGATCGGGCTTTAAGTCGATTCGATAACAAATGACGAAAACGGACGGATTTCTCAGGTTTCTACTACATATGAACACATTTCACATTCTCCCGTGCAAAACGGCTGCTAGTCCTCCTTTCATGCAGAATTGTAAGGTCCTAGCTCATGTCCAAGGCACCAAAGCCAGCTAAAAAGTCAATAATCCATACCTAAAACTTGAATTGTACTACTTCTTCCTGGCTATTACATCATCTTAGAAGCTTCATCTGTGTTCTACTATGGTGCTTTTAGTGACTCCGCATACCGCAGCACGCGACAAAGCTTTCCAGACGATAAGTACAACCGTTTCAGAGAGAAGAGCAGCCAATGTGACGATCTGGCTTTAAGTCGATTCGATAACAAATGACGAAAACGGACGTATTTCTCAGGTTTTTAGTACATATGAACACATTTCATATTCTCCCGTACAACGCGGCTGCTAGTCCTCCTTTCATGCAGAATCTTAAGGTCCTAGCTCATGTCCAAGGCATCAAAGCCAGCTAAAAAGTCAATAATCGATACCTAAATCTTGAATTGTACTACTTCTAACTGGCTATTACATCATCATAGAAGCTTCATCTGTGTTCTACTATGGTGCTTTTAGTGTCTCCGCATACCGCAGCACGCGACATAGCTTTGCAGACGATAAGTACAACCGTTTCAGAGAGAAGAGCGGCCAATGTGACGATCTGGCTGTAAGTCGATTCGATAACAAATGACGAAAACGGACGGATTTCTCAGGTTTTTACTACATATGAACACCTTTCACATTCTCCCGTGCAACTCGGCTGCTAGTCCTCCTTTCATGCAGAATCTTAAGGTCCTAGCTCATGCCCAAGGCACCAAAGCCAGCTAAAAAGTCAATAATCCATGCCTAAAACTTGAATTGTACTACTTCTTATTGTCTATTACATCCACTTAGAAGCTTCATCTGTGTTCTACTATGGTGATTTTAGTGTCTCCGCATACCGCAGCACGCGACATAGCTTTGCAGACGATAAGTACAACCGTTTCAGAGAGAAGAGCGGCCAATGTGACGATCTGGCTTTAAGTCGATTCGATAACAAATGACGAAAACGGACGGATTTCTCAGGTTTCTACTACATATGAACACATTTCACATTCTCCCGTGCAAAACGGCTGCTACCCCTCCTTTAATGCAGAATCTTAAGGTACTAGCTCATGTCCAAGGCACCAAAGCCAGCTAAAAAGTCAATAATCGATACCTAAAACTTGAATTGTACTACTTCTTACTGGCTATTACATCATCTTAGAAGCTTCATCTGTGTTCTACTATGGTCCTTTTAGTGTCTCCGCATACCGCAGCACGCGACAAAGCTTTCCAGACGATAAGTACAACCGTTTCAGAGAGAAGAGCGGGCAATGTGACGATCTGGCTTTAAGTCGATTCGATAACAAATGACGAAAACGGACGGATTTCTCAGGTTTTTACTACATATGAACACTTTTCACTTTGTCCCGTGCAACTCGGCTGCTAGTCCTCCTTTTTATGCACAATCTTAAGGTCCTAGGTCATGTCCAAGGCACCACAGCCAGCTAAAAAATCAATAATCGATACCTAAAACTTGAATTGTACTACTTCTTACTGGCTATTACATCAACTTAGAAGCTTCATCTGTGTTCTACTATGGTGCTTTTAGTGTCTCCGCATACCGCAGCACGCGACATAGCTTTGAAGACGATAAGTACAACCGTTTCAGAGAGAAGAGCGGCCAATGTGACGATCTGGCTTTAAGTCGATTCGATAACAAATGACGAAAACGGACGGATTTCTCAGGTTTTTACTACATATGAATACTTTTCACATTCTCCCGTGCAACTCGGCTGCTAGTCCTCCTTTAATACAGGATCTTAAGGTCCTAGCTCATGTCCAAGGCACCAAAGCCAGCTAAAAAGTCAATAATCGATACCTAAAACTTGAATTGTACTACATCTTACTGGCTATTACATCAACTTAGAAGCTTCATCTGTGTTCTACCATGGTGCGTTTAGTGTCTCCGCACACCGCAGTACGCGACATAGCTTTGCAGACGATAAGTACAACCGTTTCAGAGAAAAGAGGGGCCAATGTGACGATCTGGCTTTAAGTCGATTCGATAACAAATGACGAAAACGGACGGATTTCTCAGGTTTTTACTACATATGAACACTTTTCACATTCTCCCGTGCAACTCGGCTGCTAGTCCTCCTTTCATGCAGAATCTTAAGGTCCTAGCTCATGTCCAAGGCACCAAAGCCAGCTAAAATGTCAATATTCAGTACCTAAAACTTGAATTGTACTACTTCTTACTGGCTATTACATCATCTTAGAAGCTTCATCTGTGTTCTACTATGGTGGTTTTAGTGTCTCCGCATACCGCAGCACGCGACGAAGCTTTCCAGACGATAAGTGCAACCGTTTCAGAGAGAAGAGCAGCCAATGTGACGATCTGGCTTTAAGTCGATTCGATAACAAATGACGAAATGGACGGATTTCTCTGGTTTTTACTACATATGAATACTTTTCACATTCTCCCGTGCAACTCGGCTGCTAGTCCTCCTTTAATGCAGAATCTTAAGGTCCTAGCTCATGTCCAAGGCACCAAAGCCAGCTAAAAAGTCAATAATCGATACCTAAAACTTGAATTGTACTACATCTTACTGGCTATTACATCAACTTAGAAGCTTCATCTGTTTTCTACCATGGTGCTTTTAGTGTCTCCGCACACCGCAGTACGCGACATAGCTTTGCAGACGATAAGTACAACCGTTTCAGAGAGAAGAGCGGCCAATGTGACGATCTGCCTTTAAGTCGATTCGATAACAAATGACGAAAACGGACGGATTTCTCAGGTTTTTACTACATATGAACACCTTTCACATTCTCCCGTGCAACTCGGCTGTTAGTCCTCCTTTCATGCAGAATCTTAAGGTCCTAGCTCATGCCCAAGGCACCAAAGCCAGCTAAAAAGTCAATAATCCATACCTAAAACTTGAATTGTACTACTTCTTATTGTCTATTACATCAACTTAGAAGCTTCATCTGTGTTCTACTATGGTGATTTTAGTGTCTCCGCATACCGCAGCACGCGACATAGCTTTGCAGACGATAAGTACAACCGTTTCAGAGAGAAGAGCGGCCAATGTGACGATCTGGCTTTAAGTCAATTCGATAACAAATGACGAAAACGGACGGATTTCTCAGGTTTCTACTACATATGAACACTTTTCACATTCTCCCATCCAACGCGGCTGCTAGTCCTCCTTTCATGCAGAATCTTAAGGTCCAAGCTCATGTCCAAGGCACCAAAGCCAGCTAAGAAGTCAATAATCGATACCTAAAACTTGAATTGTACTACTTCTTACTGGCTGTTACATCATCATAGAAGCTTCATCTGTGTTCTACTATGGTGCTTTTAGTGTCTCCGCATACCGCAGCACGTGACATAGCTTTGCAGACGATAAGTACAACCGTTTCAGAGAGAAGAGCGGCCAATGTGACGATCTGGCTTTAAGTCGATTCGATAACAAATGACGTAAACGGACGGATTTCTCAGGTTTTTACTACATATGAACACTTTTCACATTCTCCCGTGCAACTCGGCTGCTAGTCCTCCTTTCATGCAGAATCTTAAGGTCCTAGCTCATGTCCAAGGCACCAAAGCCAGCTAAAAAGTCAATAATCAGTACATAAAACTTGAATTGTACTACTTCTTACTGGCTATTACATCGACTTAGAAGCTTCATCTGTGTTCTACTATGGTGATTTTATTGTCTCCGCATACCGCAGCACGCGACATAGCTTTGCAGACGATAAGTACAACCGTTTCAGAGAGAAGAGCGGCCAATGTGACGATCGGGCTTTAAGTCGATTCGATAACAAATGACGAAAACGGACGGATTTCTCAGGTTTCTACTACATATGAACACATTTCACATTCTCCCGTGCAAAACGGCTGCTAGTCCTCCTTTCATGCAGAATTGTAAGGTCCTAGCTCATGTCCAAGGCACCAAAGCCAGCTAAAAAGTCAATAATCCATACCTAAAACTTGAATTGTACTACTTCTTCCTGGCTATTACATCATCTTAGAAGCTTCATCTGTGTTCTACTATGGTGCTTTTAGTGTCTCCGCATACCGCAGCACGCGACAAAGCTTTCCAGACGATAAGTACAACCGTTTCAGAGAGAAGAGCAGCCAATGTGACGATCTGGCTTTAAGTCGATTCGATAACAAATGACGAAAACGGACGTATTTCTCAGGTTTTTAGTACATATGAACACATTTCATATTCTCCCGTACAACGCGGCTGCTAGTCCTCCTTTCATGCAGAATCTTAAGGTCCTAGCTCATGTCCAAGGCATCAAAGCCAGCTAAAAAGTCAATAATCGATACCTAAAACTTGAATTGTACTACTTCTAACTGGCTATTACATCATCATAGAAGCTTCATCTGTGTTCTACTATGGTGCTTTTAGTGTCTCCGCATACCGCAGCACGCGACATAGCTTTGCAGACGATAAGTACAACCGTTTCAGAGAGAAGAGCGGCCAATGTGACGATCTGGCTGTAAGTCGATTCGATAACAAATGACGAAAACGGACGGATTTCTCAGGTTTTTACTACATATGAACACCTTTCACATTCTCCCGTGCAACTCGGCTGCTAGTCCTCCTTTCATGCAGAATCTTAAGGTCCTAGCTCATGCCCAAGGCACCAAAGCCAGCTAAAAAGTCAATAATCCATACCTAAAACTTGAATTGTACTACTTCTTATTGTCTATTACATCAAATTAGAAGCTTCATCTGTGTTCTACTATGGTGATTTTAGTGTCTCCGCATACCGCAGCACGCGACATAGCTTTGCAGACGATAAGTACAACCGTTTCAGAGAGAAGAGCGGCCAATGTGACGATCTGGCTTTAAGTCGATTCGATAACAAATGACGAAAACGGACGGATTTCTCAGGTTTCTACTACATATGAACACATTTCACATTCTCCCGTGCAAAACGGCTGCTACCCCTCCTTTAATGCAGAAGCTTAAGGTCCTAGCTCATGTCCAAGGCACCAAAGCCAGCTAAAAAGTCAATAATCGATACCTAAAACTTGAATTGTACTACTTCTTACTGGCTATTACATCATCTTAGAAGATTCATCTGTGTTCTACTATGGTCCTTTTAGTGTCTCCGCATACCGCAGCACGCGACAAAGCTTTCCAGACGATAAGTACAACCGTTTCAGAGAGAAGAGCAGCAAATGTGACGATCTGGCTTTAAGTCGATTCGATAACAAATGACGAAAACGGACGGATTTCTCAGGTTTTTACTACATATGAACACTTTTCACTTTGTCCCGTGCAACTCGGCTGCTAGTCCTCCTTTTGATGCAGAATCTTAAGGTCCTAGCTCATGTCCAAGGCACCAAAGCCAGCTAAAAAATCAATAATCGATACCTAAAACTTGAATTGTACTACTTCTTACTGGCTATTACATCAACTTAGAAGCTTCATCTGTGTTCTACTATGGTGCTTTTAGTGTCTCCGCATACCGCAGCACGCGACATAGCTTTGAAGACGAAAAGTACAACCGTTTCAGAGAGAAGAGCGGCCAATGTGACGATCTGGCTTTAAGTCGATTCGATAACAAATGACGAAAACGGACGGATTTCTCAGGTTTTTACTACATATGAACACTTTTCACATTCTCCCGTGCAACTCGGCTGCTAGTCCTCCTTTCATGCAGAATCTTAAGGTCCTAGCTCATGTCCAAGGCACCAAAGCCAGCTAAAATGTCAATATTCAGTACCTAAAACTTGAATTGTACTACTTCTTACTGGCTATTACATCATCTTAGAAGCTTCATCTGTGTTCTACTATGGTGGTTTTAGTGTCTCCGCATACCGCAGCACGCGACGAAGCTTTCCAGACGATAAGTGCAACCGTTTCAGAGAGAAGAGCAGCCAATGTGACGATCTGGCTTTAAGTCGATTCGATAACAAATGACGAAATGGACGGATTTCTCTGGTTTTTACTACATATGAATACTTTTCACATTCTCCCGTGCAACTCGGCTGCTAGTCCTCCTTTAATGCAGAATCTTAAGGTCCTAGCTCATGTCCAAGGCTTCAAAGCCAGCTAAAAAGTCAATAATCAGTACCTAAAACTTGAATTTTACTACTTCTTACTGGCTATTACATCATCTTAGAAGCTTCATCTGTGTTCTACTATGGTGCTTTTAGTGTCTCCGCATACCGCATCACGCGACATAGCTTTGCAGGCGATAAGTACAACCGTTTCAGAGAGAAGAGCGGCCAATGTGACGATCTGGCTTTAAGTCGATTCGATAATAAATGACGAAAACGGACGGATTTCTCAGGTTTTTACTACATATGAACACTTTTCACATTCTCCCATCCAACGCGGCTGCTAGTCCTCCTTTCATGCAGAATCTTAAGGTCCTTGCTCATGTCCAAGGCACCAAAGCCAGCTAAAAAGTCAATAATCGATACCTAAAACTTGAATTGTACTACTTCTTACTGGCTATTACATCATCATAGAAGCTTCATCTGTGTTCTACTATGGTGCTTTTAGTGTCTCCGCACACCGCAGCACGCGACATAGCTTTGCAGACGATAAGTACAACCGTTTCAGAGAGAAGAGCGGCCAATGTGACGATCTGCCTTTAAGTCGATTCGATAACAAATGACGAAAACGGACGGATTTCTCAGGTTTTTACTACATATGAACACCTTTCACATTCTCCCGTGCAACTCGGCTGCTAGTCCTCCTTTCATGCAGAATCTTAAGGTCCTAGCTCATGCCCAAGGCACCAAAGCCAGCTAAAAAGTCAATAATCCATACCTAAAACTTGAATTGTACTACTTCTTATTGTCTATTACATCAACTTAGAAGCTTCATCTGTGTTCTACTATGTTGATTTTAGTGTCTCCGCATACCGCAGCACGCGACATAGCTTTGCAGACGATAAGTACAACCGTTTCAGAGAGAAGAGCGGCCAATGTGACGATCTGGCTTTAAGTCGATTCGATAACAAATGACGAAAACGGACGGATTTCTCAGGTTTCTACTACATATGAACACTTTTCACATTCTCCCATCCAACGCGGCTGCTAGTCCTCCTTTCATGCAGAATCTTAAGGTCCTAGCTCATGTCCAAGGCACCAAAGCCAGCTAAAAAGTCAATAATCAGTACCTAAAACTTGAATTGTACTACTTCTTACTGGCTGTTACATCATCATAGAAGCTTCATCTGTGTTCTACTATGGTGCTTTTAGTGTCTCCGCATACCGCAGCACGTGACATAGCTTTGCAGACGATAAGTACAACCGTTTCAGAGAGAAGAGCGGCCAATGTGACGATCTGGCTTTAAGTCGATTCGATAACAAATGACGAAAACGGACGGATTTCTCAAGTTTTTACTACATATGAACACTTTTCACATTCTCCCGTGCAACTCGGCTGCTAGTCCTCCTTTCATGCAGAATCTTAAGGTCCTAGCTCATGTCCAAGGCACCAAAGCCAGCTAAAAAGTCAATAATCGATACCTAAAACTTGAATTGTACTACTTCTTACTGGCTATTACATCAACTTAGAAGCTTCAACTGTGTTCTACTATGGTGATTTTAGTGTCTCCGCATACCGCAGCACGCGACATAGCTTTGCAGACGATAAGTACAACCGTTTCAGAGAGAAGAGCGGCCAATGTGACGATCTGGCTTTAAGTCGATTCGATAACAAATGACGAAAACGGACGGATTTCTCAGGTTTCTACTACATATGAACACATTTCACATTCTCCCGTGCAAAACGGCTGCTACTCATCCTTTAATGCAGAATCTTAAGGTCCTAGCTCATGTCCAAGGCACCAAAGCCAGCTAAAAAGTCAATAATCGATACCTAAAACTTGAATTGTACTACTTCTTACTGGCTATTACATCATCTTAGAAGCTTCATCTGTGTTCTACTATGGTGCTTTTAGTGTCTCCGCATACCGCAGCACGCGACAAAGCTTTCCAGACGATAAGTGCAACCGTTTCAGAGAGAAGAGCAGCCAATGTGACGATCTGGCTTTAAGTCGATTCGATAACAAATGACGAAAACGGACGTATATCTCAGGTTTTTACTACATATGAACACATTTCACATTCTCCCGTACAACGCGGCTGCTAGTCCTCCTTTCATGCAGAATCTTAAGGTCCTAGCTCATGTCCAAGGCACCAAAGTCAGCTAAAAAGTATATAATCGATACCTAATACTTGAATTGTACTACTTCTTACTGGCTATTACATCAACTTAGAAGCTTCATCTGTGTTCTACTATGGTGCTTTTAGTGTCTCCGCATACCGCATCACGCGACATAGCTTTGCAGGCGATAAGTACAACCGTTTCAGAGAGAAGAGCGGCCAATGTGACGATCTGGCTTTAAGTCGATTCGATAACAAATGACGAAAACGGACGGATTTCACAGGTTTTTACTACATATGAATACTTTTCACATTCTCCCGTGCAACTCGGCTGCTAGTCCTCCTTTAATGCAGAATCTTAAGGTCCTAGCTCATGTCCAAGGCACCAAAGCCAGCTAAAAAGTCAATAATCAGTACCTAAAACTTGAATTGTACTACTTCTTACTGGCTATTACATCGACTTAGAAGCTTCATCTGTGTTCTACTATGGTGATTTTATTGTCTCCGCATACCGCAGCACGCGACATAGCTTTGCAGACGATAAGTACAACCGTTTCAGAGAGAAGAGCGGCCAATGTGACGATCGGGCTTTAAGTCGATTCGATAACAAATGACGAAAACAGACGGATTTCTCAGGTTTCTACTACATATGAACACATTTCACATTCTCACGTGCAAAACGGCTGCTAGTCCTCCTTTCATGCAGAATCTTAAGGTCCTAGCTCATGTCCAAGGCACCAAAGCCAGCTAAAAAGTCAATAATCGATACCTAAAACTTGAATTGTACTACATCTTACTGGCTATTACATCATCTTAGAAGCTTCATCTGTGTTCTACTATGGAGCTTTTAGTGTCTCCGCATACCGCAGCACGCGACAAATCTTTCCAGACGATAAGTACAACCGTTTCAGAGAGAAGAGCAGCCAATGTGACGATCTGGCTTTAAGTCGATTCGATAACAAATGACGAAAACGGACGTATTTCTCAGGTTTTTACTACATATGAACACATTTCATATTCTCCCGTACAACGCGGCTGCTAGTCCTCCTTTCATGCAGAATCTTAAGGTCCTAGCTCATGTCCAAGGCACCAAAGCCAGCTAAAAAGTCAATAATCGATACCTAAAACTTGAATTGTACTACTTCTAACTGGCTATTACATCATCATAGAAGCTTCATCTGTGTTCTACTATGGTGCTTTTAGTGTCTCCGCATACCGCAGCACGCGACATGGCTTTGCAGACTATAAGTACAACCGTTTCAGAGAGAAGAGCGGCCAATGTGACGATCTGGCTGTAAGTCGATTTGATAACAAATGACGAAAACGGACGGATTTCTCAGGTTTTTACTACATATGGACACCTTTCACATTCTCCCGTGCAACTCGGCTGCTAGTCCTCCTTTCATGCAGAATCTTAAGGTCCTAGCTCATGCCCAAGGCACCAAAGCCAGCTAATAAGTCAATAATCCATACCTAAAACTTGAATTGTACTACTTCTTCTTGTCTATTACACCAACTTAGAAGCTTCATCTGTGTTCTACTATGGTGATTTTAGTGTCTCCGCATACCGCAGCACGCGACATAGCTTTGCAGACGATAAGTACAACCGTTTCAGAGAGAAGAGCGGCCAATGTGACGATCTGGCTTTAAGTCGATTCGATAACAAATGACGAAAACGGACGGGTTTCTCAGGTTTCTACTACATATGAACACATTTCACATTCTCCCGTGCAAAACGGCTGCTACTCCTCCTTTAATGCAGAATCTTAAGGTCCTAGCTCATGTCAAAGGCACCAAAGCCAGCTAAAAAGTCAATAATCGATACCTAAAACTTGAATTGTACTACTTCTTACTGGCTATTACATCATCATAGAAGCTTCATCTGTGTTCTACTATGGTGCTTTTAGTGTCTCCGCATACCGCAGCACCCGACAAAGCTTTCCAGACGATAAGTGCAACCGTTTCAGAGAGAAGAGCAGCCAATGTGACGATCTGTCTTTAAGTCGATTCGATAACAAATGACGAAAACGGACGGATTTCTCTGGTTTTTACTACATATGGACACATTTCACATTCTCCCGTACAACGCGGCTGCTAGTCCTCCTTTCATGCAGAATCTTAAGGTCCTAGCTCATGTCCAAGGCACCAAAGCCAGCTAAAAAGTATATAATCGATACCTAAAACTTGAATTGTACTACTTCTTACTGGCTATTACATCAACTTAGAAGCTTCATCTGTGTTCTACTATGGTGCTTTTACTGTCTCCGCATACCGCATCACGCGACATAGCTTTGCAGGCGATAAGTACAACCGTTTCATAGAGAAGAGCGGCCAATGTGACGATCTGGCTTTAAGTCGATTCGATAACAAATGATGAAAACGGACGGATTTCTCAGGTTTCTACTCCATATGAACACTTTTCACATTCTCCCATCCAACGCGGCTGCTAGTCCTCCTTTTATGCAGAATCTTAAGGTCCTAGCTCATGTCCAAGGCACCAAAGCCAGCTAAAACGTCAATAATCGATACCTAAAACTTGAATTGTACTACTTCCTACTGGCTATTACATCATCATAGAAGCTTCATCTGTGTTCTACTATGGTGCTTTTAGTGTCTCCGCATACCGTAGCACGCGACATAGCTTTGCAGACGATAAGTACAACCGTTTCAGAGAGAAGAGCGGCCAATGTGACGATCTGGCTTTAAGTCGATTCGATAACAAATGATGAAAACGGACGGATTTCTCAGGTTTTTACTACATATGAACACCTTTCACATTCTCACGTGCAACTCGGCTGCTAGTCCTCCTTTCATGCAGAATCTTAAGGTCCTAGCTCATGCCCAAGGCACCAAAGCCAGCTAAAAAGTCAATAATCGATACCTAAAACTTGAATTGTACTACTTCTTACTGGCTATACATCATCATAGAAGCTTCATCTGTGTTCTACTATGGTGCTTTTAGTGTCTCCGCATACCGCAGCACGCGACATAGCTTTCCAGACGATAGGTACAACCGTTTCAGAGAGAAGAGCGGCCAATGTGACGATCTGGCTTTAAGTCGATTCGATAACAAATGACGAAAACGGACGGATCTCTCAGGTTTTTACTACATATGGACACTTTTCACATTCTCCCGTGCAACTCGGCTGCTAGTCCTCCTTTCATGCAGAATCTTAAGGTCCTAGCTCATGTCCAAGGCACCAAAGCCAGCTAAAAAGTCAATAATCGATACCTAAAACTTGAATTGTACTACTTCTTACTGGCTGTTACATCATCATAGAAGCTTCATCTGTGTTCTACTATGGTGCTTTTAGTGTCTCCGCATACCGCAGCACGCGACATAGCTTTGCAGACGATAAGTACAACCGTTTCAGAGAGAAGAGCGGCCAATGTGTCGATCTGGCTTTAAGTCGATTCGATAACAAATGACGATAACGAACGGATTTCTCAGGTTTTTACTACATATGAACACTTTTCACATTCTCCCGTGCAACTCGGCTGCTAGTCCTCCTTTCATGCAGAATCTTAAGGTCCTAGCTCATGTCCAAGGCACCAAAGCCAGCTAAAAAGTCAATAATCAGTACCTAAAACTTGAATTGTACTACTTCTTACTGGCTATTACATCGACTTAGAAGCTTCATCTGTGTTCTACTATGGTGATTTTATTGTCTCCGCATACCGCAGCACGCGACATAGCTTTGCAGACGATAAGTACAACCGTTTCAGAGAGAAGAGCGGCCAATGTGACGATGGGGCTTTAAGTCGATTCGATAACAAATGACGAAAACGGCTGGATTTCTCAGGTTTCTACTACATATGAACACATTTCACATTCTCCCGTGCAAAACGGCTGCTAGTCCTCCTTTCATGCAGAATCTTAAGGTCCTAGCTCATGTCCAAGGCACCAAAGCCAGCTAAAAAGTCAATAATCGATACCTAAAACTTGAATTGTACTACATCTTACTGGCTATTACATCAACTTAGAAGCTTCATCTGTGTTCTACCATGGTGCTTTTAGTGTCTCCGCACACCGCAGTACGCGACATAGCTTTGCAGACGTTAAGTACAACCGTTTCAGAGAAAAGAGGGGCCAATGTGACGATCTGGCTTTAAGTCGATTCGATAACAAATGACGAAAACGGACGGATTTCTCAGGTTTTTTACTACATATGAACACTTTTCACATTCTCCCGTGCAACTCGGCTGCTAGTCCTCCTTTCATGCAGAATCTTAAGGTCCTAGCTCATGTCCAAGGCACCAAAGCCAGCTAAAAAGTCAATAATCAGTACCTAAAACTTGAATTGTACTACTTCTTCCTGGCTATTACATCATCTTAGAAGCTTCATCTGTGTTCTACTATGGTGCTTTTAGTGTCTCCGCATACCGCAGCACGCGACAAAGCTTTCCAGACGATAAGTACAACCGTTTCAGAGAGAAGAGCAGCCAATGTGACGATCTGGCTTTAAGTCGATTCGATAACAAATGACGAAAACGGACGTATTTCTCAGGTTTTTAGTACATATGAACACATTTCATATTCTCCCGTACAACGCGGCTGCTAGTCCTCCTTTCATGCAGAATCTTAAGGTCCTAGCTCATGTCCAAGGCACCAAAGCCAGCTAAAAAGTCAATAATCGATACCTAAAACTTGAATTGTACTACTTCTAACTGGCTATTACATCATCATAGAAGCTTCATCTGTGTTCTACTATGGTGCTTTTAGTGTCTCCGCATACCGCAGCACGCGACATAGCTTTGCAGACGATAAGTACAACCGTTTCAGAGAGAAGAGCGGCCAATGTGACGATCTGGCTGTAAGTCGATTCGATAACAAATGATGAAAACGGACGGATTTCTCAGGTTTCTACTACATATGAACACTTTTCACATTCTCCCATCCAACGCGGCTGCTAGGCCTCCTTTTATGCAGAATCTTAAGGTCCTAGCTCATGTCCAAGGCACCAAAGCCAGCTAAAATGTCAATAATCGATACCTAAAACTTGAATTGTACTACTTCCTACTGGCTATTACATCATCATAGAAGCTTCATCTGTGTTCTACTATGGTGCTTTTAGTGTCTCCGCATACCGTAGCACGCGACATAGCTTTGCAGACGATAAGTACAACCGTTTCAGAGAGAAGAGCGGCCAATGTGACGATCTGGCTTTAAGTCGATTCGATAACAAATGATGAAAACGGACGGATTTCTCAGGTTTTTACTACATATGAACACCTTTCACATTCTCCCGTGCAACTCGGCTGCTAGTCCTCCTTTCATGCAGAATCTTAAGGTCCTAGCTCATGCCCAAGGCACCAAAGCCAGCTAAAAAGTCAATAATCGATACCTAAAACTTGAATTGTACTACTTCTTACTGGCTATACATCATCATAGAAGCTTCATCTGTGTTCTACTATGGTGCTTTTAGTGTCTCCGCATACCGCAGCACGCGACATAGCTTTCCAGACGATAAGTACAACCGTTTCAGAGAGAAGAGCGGCCAATGTCACGATCTGGCTTTAAGTCGATTCGATAACAAATGACGAAAACGGACGGATTTCTCAGGTTTTTACTACATATGGACACTTTTCACATTCTCCCGTGCAACTCGGCTGCTAGTCCTCCTTTCATGCAGAATCTTAAGGTCCTAGCTCATGTCCAAGGCACCAAAGCCAGCTAAAAAGTCAATAATCGATACCTAAAACTTGAATTGTACTACTTCTTACTGGCTGTTACATCATCATAGAAGCTTCATCTGTGTTCTACTATGGTGCTTTTAGTGTCTCCGCATACCGCAGCACGCGACATAGCTTTGCAGACGATAAGTACAACCGTTTCAGAGAGAAGAGCGGCCAATGTGACGATCTGGCTTTCAGTCGATTCGATAACAAATGACGAAAACGGACGGATTTCTCAGGTTTTTACTACATATGAACACTTTTCACATTCTCCCGTGCAACTCGGCTGCTAGTCCTCCTTTCATGCAGAATCTTAAGGTCCTAGCTCATGTCCAAGGCACCAAAGCCAGCTAAAAAGTCAATAATCGATACCTAAAACTTGAATTGTACTACTTCTAACTGGCTATTACATCATCATAGAAGCTTCATCTGTGTTCTACTATGGTGCTTTTAGTGTCTCCGCATACCGCAGCACGCGACATAGCTTTGCAGACGATAAGTACAACCGTTTCAGAGAGAAGAGCGGCCAATGTGACGATCTGGCTGTAAGTCGATTCGATAACAAATGATGAAAACGGACGGATTTCTCAGGTTTCTACTACATATGAACACTTTTCACATTCTCCCGTGCAAAACGGCTGCTAGGCCTCCTTTTATGCAGAATCTTAAGGTCCTAGCTCATGTCCAAGGCACCAAAGCCAGCTAAAATGTCAATAATCGATACCTAAAACTTGAATTGTACTACTTCCTACTGGCTATTACATCATCATAGAAGCTTCATCTGTGTTCTACTATGGTGCTTTTAGTGTCTCCGCATACCGTAGCACGCGACATAGCTTTGCAGACGATAAGTACAACCGTTTCAGAGAGAAGAGCGGCCAATGTGACGATCTGGCTTTAAGTCGATTCGATAACAAATGATGAAAACGGACGGATTTCTCAGGTTTTTACTACATATGAACACCTTTCACATTCTCCCGTGCAACTCGGCTGCTAGTCCTCCTTTCATGCAGAATCTTAAGGTCCTAGCTCATGCCCAAGGCACCAAAGCCAGCTAAAAAGTCAATAATCGATACCTAAAACTTGAATTGTACTACTTCTTACTGGCTATACATCATCATAGAAGCTTCATCTGTGTTCTACTATGGTGCTTTTAGTGTCTCCGCATACCGCAGCACGCGACATAGCTTTCCAGACGATAAGTACAACCGTTTCAGAGAGAAGAGCGGCCAATGTGACGATCGGGCTTTAAGTCGATTCGATAACAAATGACGAAAACGGACGGATTTCCCAGGTTTCTACTACATATGAACACATTTCACATTCTCCCGTGCAAAACGGCTGCTAGTCCTCCTTTCATGCCGAATCTTAAGGTCCTAGCTCCTGTCCAAGGCACCAAAGCCAGCTAAAAAGTCAATAATCGATACCTAAAACTTGAATTGTACTACATCTTACTGGCTATTACATCAACTTAGAAGCTTCATCTGTGTTCTACCATGGTGCTTTTAGTGTCTCCGCACACCGCAGTACGCGACATAGCTTTGCAGACGATAAGTACAACCGTTTCAGAGAAAAGAGGGGCCAATGTGACGATCTGGCTTTAAGTCGATTCGATAACAAATGACGAAAACGGACGGATTTCTCAGGTTTTTACTACATATGAACACTTTTCACATTCTCCCGTGCAACTCGGCTGCTAGTCCTCCTTTCATGCAGAATCTTAAGGTCCTAGCTCATGTCCAAGGCACCAAAGCCAGCTAAAAAGTCAATAATCAGTACCTAAAACTTGAATTGTAATACTTCTTCCTGGCTATTACATCATCTTAGAAGCTTCATCTGTGTTCTACTATGGTGCTTTTAGTATCTCCGCATACCGCAGCACGCGACAAAGCTTTCCAGACGATAAGTACAACCGTTTCTGAGAGAAGAGCAGCCAATGTGACGATCTGGCTTTAAGTCGATTCGATAACAAATGACGAAAACGGACGTATTTCTCAGGTTTTTAGTACATATGAACACATTTCATATTCTCCCGTACAACGCGGCTGCTAGTCCTCCTTTCATGCAGAATCTTAAGGTCCTAGCTCATGTCCAAGGCACAAAAGCCAGCTAAAAAGTCAATAATCGATACCTAAAACTATAATTGTACTACTTCTAACTGGCTATTACATCATCATAGAAGCTTCATCTGTGTTCTACTATGGTGCTTTTAGTGTCTCCGCATACCGCAGCACGCGACATAGCTTTGCAGACGATAAGTACAACCGTTTCAGAGAGAAGAGCGGCCAATGTGACGATCTGGCTGTAAGTCGATTCGATAACAAATGACGAAAACGGACGGATTTCTCAGGTTTTTACTACATATGAACACCTTTCACATTCTCTCGTGCAACCCGGCTGCTAGTCCTCCTTTCATGCAGAATCTTAAGGTCCTAGCTCATGCCCAAGGCACCAAAGCCAGCTAAAAAGTCAATAATCCATACCTAAAACTTGAATTGCACTACTTCTTATTGTCTATTACATCAACTTAGAAGCTTCATCTGTGTTCTACTATGGTGAATTTAGTGTCTCCGCATACCGCAGCACGCGACATAGCTTTGCAGACGATAAGTACAACCGTTTCAGAGAGAAGAGCGGCCAATGTGACGATCTGGCTTTAAGTCGATTCGATAACAAATGACGAAAACGGACGGATTTCTCAGGTTTCTACTACATATGAACACATTTCACATTCTCCCGTGCAAAACGGCTGCTACTCCTCCTTTAATGCAGAATCTTAAGGTCCTAGCTCATGTCCAAGGCACCAAAGCCAGCTAAAAAGTCAATAATCGATACCTAAAACTTGAATTGTACTACTTCTTACTGGCTATTACATCATCTTAGAAGCTTCATCTGTGTTCTACTATGGTGCTTTTAGTGTCTCCGCATACCGCAGCACGCGACAAAGCTTTCCAGACGATAAGTACAACCGTTTCAGAGAGAAGAGCAGCCAATGTGACGATCTGGCTTTAAGTCGATTCGATAACAAATGACGAAAACGGACGGATTTCTCAGGTTTTTACTACATATGAACACTTTTCACTTTGTCCCGTGCAACTCGGCTGCTAGTCCTCCTTTGGATGCAGAATCTTAAGGTCCTAGCTCATGTCCAAGGCACCAAAGCCAGCTAAAAAATCAATAATCGATACCTAAAACTTGAATTGTACTACTTCTTACTGGCTATTACATCAACTTAGAAGCTTCATCTGTGTTCTAGATGGTGCTTTTAGTGTCTCCGCATACCGCAGCACGCGACATAGCTTTGAAGACGATAAGTACAACCGTTTAAAAGAGAAGAGCGGCCAATGTGACGATCTGGCTTTAAGTCGATTCGATAACAAATGACGAAAACGGACGGATTTCTCAGGTTTTTACTACATATGAATACTTTTCACATTCTCCCGTGCAACTCGGCTGCTAGTCCTCCTTTAATGCAGAATCTTAAGGTCCTAGCTCATGTCCAAGGCACCAAAGCCAGCTAAAAAGTCAATAATCGATACCTAAAACTTGAATTGTACTACATCTTACTGGCTATTACATCAACTTAGCAGCTTCATCTGTGTTCTACCATGGTGCGTTTAGTGTCTCCGCACACCGCAGTACGCGACATAGCTTTGCAGACGATAAGTACAACCGTTTCAGAGAAAAGAGGGGCCAATGTAACGATCTGGCTTTAAGTCGATTCGATAACAAATGACGAAAACGGACGCATTTCTCAGGTTTTTACTACATATGAACACTTTTCACATTCTCCCGTGCAACTCGGCTGCTAGTCCTCCTTTCATGCAGAATCTTAAGGTCCTAGCTCATGTCCAAGGCTTCAAAGCCAGCTAAAAAGTCAATAATCAGTACCTAAAACTTGAATTGTACTACTTCTTACTGGCTATTACATCATCTTAGAAGCTTCATCTGTGTTCTACTATGGTGCTTTTAGTGTCTCCGCATACCGCATCACGCGACATAGCTTTGCAGGCGATAAGTACAACCGTTTCAGAGAGAAGAGCGGCCAATGTGACGATCTGGCTTTAAGTCGATTCGATAATAAATGACGAAAACGGACGGATTTCTCAGGTTTTTACTACATATGAACACTTTTCACATTCTCCCATCCAACGCGGCTGCTAGTCCTCCTTTCATGCAGAATCTTAAGGTCCTAGCTCATGTCCAAGGCACCAAAGCCAGCTAAAAAGTCAATAATCGATACCTAAAACTTGAATTGTACTACTTCTTACTGGCTATTACATCATCATAGAAGCTTCATCTGTGTTCTACTATGGTGCTTTTAGTGTCTCCGCACACCGCAGCACGCGACATAGCTTTGCAGACGATAAGTACAACCGTTTCAGAGAGAAGAGCGGCCAATGTGACGATCTGCCTTTAAGTCGATTCGATAACAAATGACGAAAACGGACGGATTTCTCAGGTTTTTACTACATATGAACACCTTTCACATTCTCCCGTGCAACTCGGCTGCTAGTCCTCCTTTCATGCAGAATCTTAAGGTCCTAGCTCATGCCCAAGGCACCAAAGCCAGCTAAAAAGTCAATAATCCATACCTAAAACTTGAATTGTACTACTTCTTATTGTCTATTACATCAACTTAGAAGCTTCATCTGTGTTCTACTATGTTGATTTTAGTGTCTCCGCATACCGCAGCACGCGACATAGCTTTGCAGACGATAAGTACAACCGTTTCAGAGAGAAGAGCGGCCAATGTGACGATCTGGCTTTAAGTCGATTCGATAACAAATGATGAAAACGGACGGATTTCTCAGGTTTCTACTACATATGAACACTTTTCACATTCTCCCATCCAACGCGGCTGCTAGTCCTCCTTTCATGCAGAATCTTAAGGTCCTAGCTCATGTCCAAGGCACCAAAGCCAGCTAAAAAGTCAATAATCAGTACCTAAAACTTGAATTGTACTACTTCTTACTGGCTGTTACATCATCATAGAAGCTTCATCTGTGTTCTACTATGGTGCTTTTAGTGTCTCCGCATACCGCAGCACGTGACATAGCTTTGCAGACGATAAGTACAACCGTTTCAGAGAGAAGAGCGGCCAATGTGACGATCTGGCTTTAAGTCGATTCGATAACAAATGACGAAAACGGACGGATTTCTCAGGTTTTTACTACATATGAACACTTTTCACATTCTCCCGTGCAACTCGGCTGCTAGTCCTCCTTTCATGCAGAATCTTAAGGTCCTAGCTCATGTCCAAGGCACCAAAGCCAGCTAAAAAGTCAATAATCAGTACCTAAAACTTGAATTGTACTACTTCTTACTGGCTATTCCATCGACTTAGAAGCTTCATCTGTGTTCTACTATGGTGATTTTATTGTCTCCGCATACCGCAGCACGCGACATAGCTTTGCAGACGATAAGTACAACCGTTTCAGAGAGAAGAGCGGCCAATGTGACGATCTGGCTTTAAGTCGATTCGATAACAAATGACGAAAACGGACGTATTTCTCAGGTTTTTAGTACATATGAACACATTTCATATTCTCCCGTACAACGCGGCTGCTAGTCCTCCTTTCATGCAGAATCTTAAGAACCTAGCTCATGTCCAAGGCATCAAAGCCAGCTAAAAAGTCAATAATCGATACCTAAAACTTGAATTGTACTACTTCTAACTGGCTATTACATCATCATAGAAGCTTCATCTGTGTTCTACTATGGTGCTTTTAGTGTCTCCGCATACCGCAGCACGCGACATAGCTTTGCAGACGATAAGTACAACCGTTTCAGAGAGAAGAGCGGCAAATGTGACGATCTGGCTGTAAGTCGATTCGATAACAAATGACGAAAACGGACGGATTTCTCAGGTTTTTACTACATATGAACACCTTTCACATTCTCCCGTGCAACTCGGCTGCTAGTCCTCCTTTCATGCAGAATCTTAAGGTCCTAGCTCATGCCCAAGGCACCAGAGCCAGCTAAAAAGTCAATAATCCATACCTAAAACTTGAATTGTACTACTTCTTATTGTCTATTACATCAACTTAGAAGCTTCATCTGTGTTCTACTATGTTGATTTTAGTGTCTCCGCATACCGTAGCACGCGACATAGCTTTGCAGACGATAAGTACAACCGTTTCAGAGAGAAGAGCGGCCAATGTGACGATCTGGCTTTAAGTCGATTCGATAACAAATGACGAAAACGGACGGATTTCTCAGGTTTCTACTACATATGAACACTTTTCACATTCTCCCATCCAACGCGGCTGCTAGTCCTCCTTTCATGCAGAATCTTAAGGTCCTAGCTCATGTCCAAGGCACCAAAGCCAGCTAAAAAGTCAATAATCGATACCTAAAACTTGAATTGTACTACTTCTTACTGGCTGTTACATCATCATAGAAGCTTCATCTGTGTTCTACTATGGTGCTTTTAGTGTCTCCGCATACCGCAGCACGTGACATAGCTTTGCAGACGATAAGTACAACCGTTTCAGAGAGAAGAGCGGCCAATGTGACGATCTGGCTTTAAGTCGATTCGATAACAAATGACGAAAACGGACGGATTTCTCAGGTTTTTACTACATATGAACACTTTTCACATTCTCCCGTGCAACTCGGCTGCTAGTCCTCCTTTCATGCAGAATCTTAAGGTCCTAGCTCATGTCCAAGGCACCAAAGCCAGCTAAAAAGTCAATAATCCATACCTAAAACTTGAATTGTACTACTTCTTACTGGCTATTACATCAACTTAGAAGCTTCATCTGTGTTCTACTATGGTGCTTTTAGAGTCTCCGCATACCGCAGCACGCGACATAGCTTTGCAGACGATAAGTACAACCGTTTCAGAGAGAAGAGCGGCCAATGTGACGATCTGGCTTTAAGTCGATTCGATAACAAATGACGAAAACGGACGGATTTCTCAGGTTTTTACTACATATGAACACTTTTCACATTCTCCCGTGCAACTCGGCTGCTAGTCCTCCTTTCATGCAGAATCTTAAGGTCCTAGCTCATGTCCAAGGCACCAAAGCCAGCTAAAAAGTCAATAATCAGTACCTAAAACTTGAATTGTACTACTTCTAACTGGCTATTACATCATCATAGAAGCTTCATCTGTGTTCTACTATGGTGCTTTTAGTGTCTCCGCATACCGCAGCACGCGACATAGCTTTGCAGACGATAAGTACAACCGTTTCAGAGAGAAGAGCGGCCAATGTGACGATCTGGCTGTAAGTCGATTCGATAACAAATGACGAAAACGGACGGATTTCTCAGGTTTTTACTACATATGAACACCTTTCACATTCTCCCGTGCAACTCGGCTGCTAGTCCTCCTTTCATGCAGAATCTTAAGGTCCTAGCTCATGCCCAAGGCACCAGAGCCAGCTAAAAAGTCAATAATCCATACCTAAAACTTGAATTGTACTACTTCTTATTGTCTATTACATCAACTTAGAAGCTTCATCTGTGTTCTACTATGTTGATTTTAGTGTCTCCGCATACCGTAGCACGCGACATAGCTTTGCAGACGATAAGTACAACCGTTTCAGAGAGAAGAGCGGCCAATGTGACGATCTGGCTTTAAGTCGATTCGATAACAAATGACGAAAACGGACGGATTTCTCAGGTTTCTACTACATATGAACACTTTTCACATTCTCCCATCCAACGCGGCTGCTAGTCCTCCTTTCATGCAGAATCTTAAGGTCCTAGCTCATGTCCAAGGCACCAAAGCCAGCTAAAAAGTCAATAATCGATACCTAAAACTTGAATTGTACTACTTCTTACTGGCTGTTACATCATCATAGAAGCTTCATCTGTGTTCTACTATGGTGCTTTTAGTGTCTCCGCATACCGCAGCACGTGACATAGCTTTGCAGACGATAAGTACAACCGTTTCAGAGAGAAGAGCGGCCAATGTGACGATCTGGCTTTAAGTCGATTCGATAACAAATGACGAAAACGGACGGATTTCTCAGGTTTTTACTACATATGAACACTTTTCACATTCTCCCGTGCAACTCGGCTGCTAGTCCTCCTTTCATGCAGAATCTTAAGGTCCAAGGCACCAAAGCCAGCTAAAAAGTCAATAATCAGTACCTAAAACTTGAATTGTACTACTTCTTACTGGCTATTACATCGACTTAGAAGCTTCATCTGTGTTCTACTATGGTGATTTTATTGTCTCCGCATACCGCAGCACGCGACATAGCTTTGCAGACGATAAGTACAACCGTTTCAGAGAGAAGAGCGGCCAATGTGACGATCGGGCTTTAAGTCGATTCGATAACAAATGACGAAAACGGACGGATTTCTCAGGTTTCTACTACATATGAACACATTTCACATTCTCCCGTGCAAAACGGCTGCTAGTCCTCCTTTCATGCAGAATTGTAAGGTCCTAGCTCATGTCCAAGGCACCAAAGCCAGCTAAAAAGTCAATAATCCATACCTAAAACTTGAATTGTACTACTTCTTCCTGGCTATTACATCATCTTAGAAGCTTCATCTGTGTTCTACTATGGTGCTTTTAGTGACTCCGCATACCGCAGCACGCGACAAAGCTTTCCAGACGATAAGTACAACCGTTTCAGAGAGAAGAGCAGCCAATGTGACGATCTGGCTTTAAGTCGATTCGATAACAAATGACGAAAACGGACGTATTTCTCAGGTTTTTAGTACATATGAACACATTTCATATTCTCCCGTACAACGCGGCTGCTAGTCCTCCTTTCATGCAGAATCTTAAGGTCCTAGCTCATGTCCAAGGCATCAAAGCCAGCTAAAAAGTCAATAATCGATACCTAAATCTTGAATTGTACTACTTCTAACTGGCTATTACATCATCATAGAAGCTTCATCTGTGTTCTACTATGGTGCTTTTAGTGTCTCCGCATACCGCAGCACGCGACATAGCTTTGCAGACGATAAGTACAACCGTTTCAGAGAGAAGAGCGGCCAATGTGACGATCTGGCTGTAAGTCGATTCGATAACAAATGACGAAAACGGACGGATTTCTCAGGTTTTTACTACATATGAACACCTTTCACATTCTCCCGTGCAACTCGGCTGCTAGTCCTCCTTTCATGCAGAATCTTAAGGTCCTAGCTCATGCCCAAGGCACCAAAGCCAGCTAAAAAGTCAATAATCCATACCTAAAACTTGAATTGTACTACTTCTTATTGTCTATTACATCAACTTAGAAGCTTCATCTGTGTTCTACTATGGTGATTTTAGTGTCTCCGCATACCGCAGCACGCGACATAGCTTTGCAGACGATAAGTACAACCGTTTCAGAGAGAAGAGCGGCCAATGTGACGATCTGGCTTTAAGTCGATTCGATAACAAATGACGAAAACGGACGGATTTCTCAGGTTTCTACTACATATGAACACATTTCACATTCTCCCGTGCAAAACGGCTGCTACCCCTCCTTTAATGCAGAATCTTAAGGTACTAGCTCATGTCCAAGGCACCAAAGCCAGCTAAAAAGTCAATAATCGATACCTAAAACTTGAATTGTACTACTTCTTACTGGCTATTACATCATCTTAGAAGCTTCATCTGTGTTCTACTATGGTCCTTTTAGTGTCTCCGCATACCGCAGCACGCGACAAAGCTTTCCAGACGATAAGTACAACCGTTTCAGAGAGAAGAGCGGGCAATGTGACGATCTGGCTTTAAGTCGATTCGATAACAAATGACGAAAACGGACGGATTTCTCAGGTTTTTACTACATATGAACACTTTTCACTTTGTCCCGTGCAACTCGGCTGCTAGTCCTCCTTTTTATGCACAATCTTAAGGTCCTAGGTCATGTCCAAGGCACCACAGCCAGCTAAAAAATCAATAATCGATACCTAAAACTTGAATTGTACTACTTCTTACTGGCTATTACATCAACTTAGAAGCTTCATCTGTGTTCTACTATGGTACTTTTAGTGTCTCCGCATACCGCAGCACGCGACATAGCTTTGAAGACGATAAGTACAACCGTTTCAGAGAGAAGAGCGGCCAATGTGACGATCTGGCTTTAAGTCGATTCGATAACAAATGACGAAAACGGACGGATTTCTCAGGTTTTTACTACATATGAATACTTTTCACATTCTCCCGTGCAACTCGGCTGCTAGTCCTCCTTTAATACAGGATCTTAAGGTCCTAGCTCATGTCCAAGGCACCAAAGCCAGCTAAAAAGTCAATAATCGATACCTAAAACTTGAATTGTACTACATCTTACTGGCTATTACATCAACTTAGAAGCTTCATCTGTGTTCTACCATGGTGCGTTTAGTGTCTCCGCACACCGCAGTACGCGACATAGCTTTGCAGACGATAAGTACAACCGTTTCAGAGAAAAGAGGGGCCAATGTGACGATCTGGCTTTAAGTCGATTCGATAACAAATGACGAAAACGGACGGATTTCTCAGGTTTTTACTACATATGAACACTTTTCACATTCTCCCGTGCAACTCGGCTGCTAGTCCTCCTTTCATGCAGAATCTTAAGGTCCTAGCTCATGTCCAAGGCTTCAAAGCCAGCTAAAATGTCAATATTCAGTACCTAAAACTTGAATTGTACTACTTCTTACTGGCTATTACATCATCTTAGAAGCTTCATCTGTGTTCTACTATGGTGGTTTTAGTGTCTCCGCATACCGCAGCACGCGACGAAGCTTTCCAGACGATAAGTGCAACCGTTTCAGAGAGAAGAGCAGCCAATGTGACGATCTGGCTTTAAGTCGATTCGATAACAAATGACGAAATGGACGGATTTCTCTGGTTTTTACTACATATGAATACTTTTCACATTCTCCCGTGCAACTCGGCTGCTAGTCCTCCTTTAATGCAGAATCTTAAGGTCCTAGCTCATGTCCAAGGCACCAAAGCCAGCTAAAAAGTCAATAATCGATACCTAAAACTTGAATTGTACTACATCTTACTGGCTATTACATCAACTTAGAAGCTTCATCTGTTTTCTACCATGGTGCTTTTAGTGTCTCCGCACACCGCAGTACGCGACATAGCTTTGCAGACGATAAGTACAACCGTTTCAGAGAGAAGAGCGGCCAATGTGACGATCTGCCTTTAAGTCGATTCGATAACAAATGACGAAAACGGACGGATTTCTCAGGTTTTTACTACATATGAACACCTTTCACATTCTCCCGTGCAACTCGGCTGTTAGTCCTCCTTTCATGCAGAATCTTAAGGTCCTAGCTCATGCCCAAGGCACCAAAGCCAGCTAAAAAGTCAATAATCCATACCTAAAACTTGAATTGTACTACTTCTTATTGTCAATTACATCAACTTAGAAGCTTCATCTGTGTTCTACTATGTTGATTTTAGTGTCTCCGCATACCGCAGCACGCGACATAGCTTTGCAGACGATAAGTACAACCGTTTCAGAGAGAAGAGCGGCCAATGTGACGATCTGGCTTTAAGTCAATTCGATAACAAATGACGAAAACGGACGGATTTCTCAGGTTTCTACTACATATGAACACTTTTCACATTCTCCCATCCAACGCGGCTGCTAGTCCTCCTTTCATGCAGAATCTTAAGGTCCTAGCTCATGTCCAAGGCACCAAAGCCAGCTAAGAAGTCAATAATCGATACCTAAAACTTGAATTGTACTACTTCTTACTGGCTGTTACATCATCATAGAAGCTTCATCTGTGTTCTACTATGGTGCTTTTAGTGTCTCCGCATACCGCAGCACGTGACATAGCTTTGCAGACGATAAGTACAACCGTTTCAGAGAGAAGAGCGGCCAATGTGACGATCTGGCTTTAAGTCGATTCGATAACAAATGACGTAAACGGACGGATTTCTCAGGTTTTTACTACATATGAACACTTTTCACATTCTCCCGTGCAACTCGGCTGCTAGTCCTCCTTTCATGCAGAATCTTAAGGTCCTAGCTCATGTCCAAGGCACCAAAGCCAGCTAAAAAGTCAATAATCAGTACATAAAACTTGAATTGTACTACTTCTTACTGGCTATTACATCGACTTAGAAGCTTCATCTGTGTTCTACTATGGTGATTTTATTGTCTCCGCATACCGCAGCACGCGACATAGCTTTGCAGACGATAAGTACAACCGTTTCAGAGAGAAGAGCGGCCAATGTGACGATCGGGCTTTAAGTCGATTCGATAACAAATGACGAAAACGGACGGATTTCTCAGGTTTCTACTACATATGAACACATTTCACATTCTCCCGTGCAAAACGGCTGCTAGTCCTCCTTTCATGCAGAATTGTAAGGTCCTAGCTCATGTCCAAGGCACCAAAGCCAGCTAAAAAGTCAATAATCCATACCTAAAACTTGAATTGTACTACTTCTTCCTGGCTATTACATCATCTTAGAAGCTTCATCTGTGTTCTACTATGGTGCTTTTAGTGTCTCCGCATACCGCAGCACGCGACAAAGCTTTCCAGACGATAAGTACAACCGTTTCAGAGAGAAGAGCAGCCAATGTGACGATCTGGCTTTAAGTCGATTCGATAACAAATGACGAAAGCGGACGTATTTCTCAGGTTTTTAGTACATATGAACACATTTCATATTCTCCCGTACAACGCGGCTGCTAGTCCTCCTTTCATGCAGAATCTTAAGGTCCTAGCTCATGTCCAAGGCATCAAAGCCAGCTAAAAAGTCAATAATCGATACCTAAAACTTGAATTGTACTACTTCTAACTGGCTATTACATCATCATAGAAGCTTCATCTGTGTTCTACTATGGTGCTTTTAGTGTCTCCGCATACCGCAGCACGCGACATAGCTTTGCAGACGATAAGTACAACCGTTTCAGAGAGAAGAGCGGCCAATGTGACGATCTGGCTGTAAGTCGATTCGATAACAAATGACGAAAACGGACGGATTTCTCAGGTTTTTACTACATATGAACACCTTTCACATTCTCCCGTGCAACTCGGCTGCTAGTCCTCCTTTCATGCAGAATCTTAAGGTCCTAGCTCATGCCCAAGGCACCAAAGCCAGCTAAAAAGTCAATAATCCATACCTAAAACTTGAATTGTACTACTTCTTATTGTCTATTACATCAAATTAGAAGCTTCATCTGTGTTCTACTATGGTGATTTTAGTGTCTCCGCATACCGCAGCACGCGACATAGCTTTGCAGACGATAAGTACAACCGTTTCAGAGAGAAGAGCGGCCAATGTGACGATCTGGCTTTAAGTCGATTCGATAACAAATGACGAAAACGGACGGATTTCTCAGGTTTCTACTACATATGAACACATTTCACATTCTCCCGTGCAAAACGGCTGCTACCCCTCCTTTAATGCAGAAGCTTAAGGTCCTAGCTCATGTCCAAGGCACCAAAGCCAGCTAAAAAGTCAATAATCGATACCTAAAACTTGAATTGTACTACTTCTTACTGGCTATTACATCATCTTAGAAGATTCATCTGTGTTCTACTATGGTCCTTTTAGTGTCTCCGCATACCGCAGCACGCGACAAAGCTTTCCAGACGATAAGTACAACCGTTTCAGAGAGAAGAGCAGCAAATGTGACGATCTGGCTTTAAGTCGATTCGATAACAAATGACGAAAACGGACGGATTTCTCAGGTTTTTACTACATATGAACACTTTTCACTTTGTCCCGTGCAACTCGGCTGCTAGTCCTCCTTTTGATGCAGAATCTTAAGGTCCTAGCTCATGTCCAAGGCACCAAAGCCAGCTAAAAAATCAATAATCGATACCTAAAACTTGAATTGTACTACTTCTTACTGGCTATTACATCAACTTAGAAGCTTCATCTGTGTTCTACTATGGTGCTTTTAGTGTCTCCGCATACCGCAGCACGCGACATAGCTTTGAAGACGAAAAGTACAACCGTTTCAGAGAGAAGAGCGGCCAATGTGACGATCTGGCTTTAAGTCGATTCGATAACAAATGACGAAAACGGACGGATTTCTCAGGTTTTTACTACATATGAACACTTTTCACATTCTCCCGTGCAACTCGGCTGCTAGTCCTCCTTTCATGCAGAATCTTAAGGTCCTAGCTCATGTCCAAGGCACCAAAGCCAGCTAAAATGTCAATATTCAGTACCTAAAACTTGAATTGTACTACTTCTTACTGGCTATTACATCATCTTAGAAGCTTCATCTGTGTTCTACTATGGTGGTTTTAGTGTCTCCGCATACCGCAGCACGCGACGAAGCTTTCCAGACGATAAGTGCAACCGTTTCAGAGAGAAGAGCAGCCAATGTGACGATCTGGCTTTAAGTCGATTCGATAACAAATGACGAAATGGACGGATTTCTCTGGTTTTTACTACATATGAATACTTTTCACATTCTCCCGTGCAACTCGGCTGCTAGTCCTCCTTTCATGCAGAATCTTAAGGTCCTAGCTCATGTCCAAGGCTTCAAAGCCAGCTAAAAAGTCAATAATCAGTACCTAAAACTAGAATTTTACTACTTCTTACTGGCTATTACATCATCTTAGAAGCTTCATCTGTGTTCTACTATGGTGCTTTTAGTGTCTCCGCATACCGCATCACGCGACATAGCTTTGCAGGCGATAAGTACAACCGTTTCAGAGAGAAGAGCGGCCAATGTGACGATCTGGCTTTAAGTCGATTCGATAATAAATGACGAAAACGGACGGATTTCTCAGGTTTTTACTACATATGAACACTTTTCACATTCTCCCATCCAACGCGGCTGCTAGTCCTCCTTTCATGCAGAATCTTAAGGTCCTTGCTCATGTCCAAGGCACCAAAGCCAGCTAAAAAGTCAATAATCGATACCTAAAACTTGAATTGTACTAATTCTTACTGGCTATTACATCATCATAGAAGCTTCATCTGTGTTCTACTATGGTGCTTTTAGTGTCTCCGCACACCGCAGCACGCGACATAGCTTTGCAGACGATAAGTACAACCGTTTCAGAGAGAAGAGCGGCCAATGTGACGATCTGCCTTTAAGTCGATTCGATAACAAATGACGAAAACGGACGGATTTCTCAGGTTTTTACTACATATGAACACCTTTCACATTCTCCCGTGCAACTCGGCTGCTAGTCCTCCTTTCATGCAGAATCTTAAGGTCCTAGCTCATGCCCAAGGCACCAAAGCCAGCTAAAAAGTCAATAATCCATACCTAAAACTTGAATTGTACTACTTCTTATTGTCTATTACATCAACTTAGAAGCTTCATCTGTGTTCTACTATGTTGATTTTAGTGTCTCCGCATACCGCAGCACGCGACATAGCTTTGCAGACGATAAGTACAACCGTTTCAGAGAGAAGAGCGGCCAATGTGACGATCTGGCTTTAAGTCGATTCGATAACAAATGACGAAAACGGACGGATTTCTCAGGTTTCTACTACATATGAACACTTTTCACATTCTCCCATCCAACGCGGCTGCTAGTCCTCCTTTCATGCAGAATCTTAAGGTCCTAGCTCATGTCCAAGGCACCAAAGCCAGCTAAAAAGTCAATAATCAGTACCTAAAACTTGAATTGTACTACTTCTTACTGGCTGTTACATCATCATAGAAGCTTCATCTGTGTTCTACTATGGTGCTTTTAGTGTCTCCGCATACCGCAGCACGTGACATAGCTTTGCAGACGATAAGTACAACCGTTTCAGAGAGAAGAGCGGCCAATGTGACGATCTGGCTTTAAGTCGATTCGATAACAAATGACGAAAACGGACGGATTTCTCAAGTTTTTACTACATATGAACACTTTTCACATTCTCCCGTGCAACTCGGCTGCTAGTCCTCCTTTCATGCAGAATCTTAAGGTCCTAGCTCATGTCCAAGGCACCAAAGCCAGCTAAAAAGTCAATAATCAGTACCTAAAACTTGAATTGTACTACTTCTTACTGGCTATTACATCGACTTAGAAGCTTCATCTGTGTTCTACTATGGTGATTTTATTGTCTCCGCATACCGCAGCACGCGACATAGCTTTGCAGACGATAAGTACAACCGTTTCAGAGAGAAGAGCGGCCAATGTGACGATCGGGCTTTAAGTCGATTCGATAACAAATGACGAAAACGGACGGATTTCTCAGGTTTCTACTACATATGAACACATTTCACATTCTCCCGTGCAAAACGGCTGCTAGTCCTCCTTTCATGCAGAATTGTAAGGTCCTAGCTCATGTCCAAGGCACCAAAGCCAGCTAAAAAGTCAATAATCCATACCTAAAACTTGAATTGTACTACTTCTTCCTGGCTATTACATCATCTTAGAAGCTTCATCTGTGTTCTACTATGGTGCTTTTAGTGTCTCCGCATACCGCAGCACGCGACAAAGCTTTCCAGACGATAAGTACAACCGTTTCAGAGAGAAGAGCAGCCAATGTGACGATCTGGCTTTAAGTCGATTCGATAACAAATGACGAAAACGGACGTATTTCTCAGGTTTTTAGTACATATGAACACATTTCATATTCTCCCGTACAACGCGGCTGCTAGTCCTCCTTTCATGCAGAATCTTAAGGTCCTAGCTCATGTCCAAGGCATCAAAGCCAGCTAAAAAGTCAATAATCGATACCTAAAACTTGAATTGTACTACTTCTAACTGGCTATTACATCATCATAGAAGCTTCATCTGTGTTCTACTATGGTGATTTTATTGTCTCCGCATACCGCAGCACGCGACATAGCTTTGCAGACGATAAGTACAACCGTTTCAGAGAGAAGAGCGGCCAATGTGACGATCTGGCTGTAAGTCGATTCGATAACAAATGACGAAAACGGACGGATTTCTCAGGTTTTTACTACATATGAACACCTTTCACATTCTCCCGTGCAACTCGGCTGCTAGTCCTCCTTTCATGCAGAATCTTAAGATCCTAGCTCATGTCCAAGGCACCAGAGCCAGCTAAAAAGTCAATAATCCATACCTAAAACTTGAATTGTACTACTTCTTACTGGCTATTACATCAACTTAGAAGCTTCATCTGTGTTCTAGATGGTGCTTTTAGTGTCTCCGCATACCGCAGCACGCGACATAGCTTTGAAGACGATAAGTACAACCGTTTAAAAGAGAAGAGCGGCCAATGTGACGATCTGGCTTTAAGTCGATTCGATAACAAATGACGAAAACGGACGGATTTCTCAGGTTTTTACTACATATGAATACTTTTCACATTCTCCCGTGCAACTCGGCTGCTAGTCCTCCTTTAATGCAGAATCTTAAGGTCCTAGCTCATGTCCAAGGCACCAAAGCCAGCTAAAAAGTCAATAATCGATACCTAAAACTTGAATTGTACTACATCTTACTGGCTATTACATCAACTTAGCAGCTTCATCTGTGTTCTACCATGGTGCGTTTAGTGTCTCCGCACACCGCAGTACGCGACATAGCTTTGCAGACGATAAGTACAACCGTTTCAGAGAAAAGAGGGGCCAATGTGACGATCTGGCTTTAAGTCGATTCGATAACAAATGACGAAAACGGACGGATTTCTCAGGTTTTTACTACATATGAACACTTTTCACATTCTCCCGTGCAACTCGGCTGCTAGTCCTCCTTTCATGCAGAATCTTAAGGTCCTAGCTCATGTCCAAGGCTTCAAAGCCAGCTAAAAAGTCAATAATCAGTACCTAAAACTTGAATTGTACTACTTCTTACTGGCTATTACATCATCTTAGAAGCTTCATCTGTGTTCTACTATGGTGCTTTTAGTGTCTCCGCATACCGCATCACGCGACATAGCTTTGCAGGCGATAAGTACAACCGTTTCAGAGAGAAGAGCGGCCAATGTGACGATCTGGCTTTAAGTCGATTCGATAATAAATGACGAAAACGGACGGATTTCTCAGGTTTTTACTACATATGAACACTTTTCACATTCTCCCATCCAACGCGGCTGCTAGTCCTCCTTTCATGCAGAATCTTAAGGTCCTTGCTCATGTCCAAGGCACCAAAGCCAGCTAAAAAGTCAATAATCGATACCTAAAACTTGAATTGTACTACTTCTTACTGGCTATTACATCATCATAGAAGCTTCATCTGTGTTCTACTATGGTGCTTTTAGTGTCTCCGCACACCGCAGCACGCGACATAGCTTTGCAGACGATAAGTACAACCGTTTCAGAGAGAAGAGCGGCCAATGTGACGATCTGGCTTTAAGTCGATTCGATAACAAATGACGAAAACGGACGGATTTCTCAGGTTTTTACTACATATGAACACCTTTCACATTCTCCCGTGCAACTCGGCTGCTAGTCCTCCTTTCATGCAGAATCTTAAGGTCCTAGCTCATGCCCAAGGCACCAAAGCCAGCTAAAAAGTCAATAATCCATACCTAAAACTTGAATTGTACTACTTCTTATTGTCTATTACATCAACTTAGAAGCTTCATCTGTGTTCTACTATGTTGATTTTAGTGTCTCCGCATACCGCAGCACGCGACATAGCTTTGCAGACGATAAGTACAACCGTTTCAGAGAGAAGAGCGGCCAATGTGACGATCTGGCTTTAAGTCGATTCGATAACAAATGACGAAAACGGACGGATTTCTCAGGTTTCTACTACATATGAACACTTTTCACATTCTCCCATCCAACGCGGCTGCTAGTCCTCCTTTCATGCAGAATCTTAAGGTCCTAGCTCATGTCCAAGGCACCAAAGCCAGCTAAAAAGTCAATAATCAGTACCTAAAACTTGAATTGTACTACTTCTTACTGGCTGTTACATCATCATAGAAGCTTCATCTGTGTTCTACTATGGTGCTTTTAGTGTCTCCGCATACCGCAGCACGTGACATAGCTTTGCAGACGATAAGTACAACCGTTTCAGAGAGAAGAGCGGCCAATGTGACGATCTGGCTTTAAGTCGATTCGATAACAAATGACGAAAACGGACGGATTTCTCAAGTTTTTACTACATATGAACACTTTTCACATTCTCCCGTGCAACTCGGCTGCTAGTCCTCCTTTCATGCAGAATCTTAAGGTCCTAGCTCATGTCCAAGGCACCAAAGCCAGCTAAAAAGTCAATAATCAGTACCTAAAACTTGAATTGTACTACTTCTTACTGGCTATTACATCGACTTAGAAGCTTCATCTGTGTTCTACTATGGTGATTTTATTGTCTCCGCATACCGCAGCACGCGACATAGCTTTGCAGACGATAAGTACAACCGTTTCAGAGAGAAGAGCGGCCAATGTGACGATCGGGCTTTAAGTCGATTCGATAACAAATGACGAAAACGGACGGATTTCTCAGGTTTCTACTACATATGAACACATTTCACATTCTCCCGTGCAAAACGGCTGCTAGTCCTCCTTTCATGCAGAATTGTAAGGTCCTAGCTCATGTCCAAGGCACCAAAGCCAGCTAAAAAGTCAATAATCCATACCTAAAACTTGAATTGTACTACTTCTTCCTGGCTATTACATCATCTTAGAAGCTTCATCTGTGTTCTATTATGGTGCTTTTAGTGTCTCCGCATACCGCAGCACGCGACAAAGCTTTCCAGACGATAAGTACAACCGTTTCAGAGAGAAGAGCAGCCAATGTGACGATCTGGCTTTAAGTCGATTCGATAACAAATGACGAAAACGGACGTATTTCTCAGGTTTTTAGTACATATGAACACATTTCATATTCTCCCGTACAACGCGGCTGCTAGTCCTCCTTTCATGCAGAATCTTAAGGTCCTAGCTCATGTCCAAGGCATCAAAGCCAGCTAAAAAGTCAATAATCGATACCTAAAACTTGAATTGTACTACTTCTAACTGGCTATTACATCATCATAGAAGCTTCATCTGTGTTCTACTATGGTGATTTTATTGTCTCCGCATACCGCAGCACGCGACATAGCTTTGCAGACGATAAGTACAACCGTTTCAGAGAGAAGAGCGACCAATGTGACGATCTGGCTGTAAGTCGATTCGATAACAAATGACGAAAACGGACGGATTTCTCAGGTTTTTACTACATATGAACACCTTTCACATTCTCCCGTGCAACTCGGCTGCTAGTCCTCCTTTCATGCAGAATCTTAAGGTCCTAGCTCATGTCCAAGGCACCAGAGCCAGCTAAAAAGTCAATAATCCATACCTAAAACTTGAATTGTACTACTTCTTATTGTCTATTACATCAACTTAGAAGCTTCATCTGTGTTCTACTATGTTGATTTTAGTGTCTCCGCATACCGTAGCACGCGACATAGCTTTGCAGACGATAAGTACAACCGTTTCAGAGAGAAGAGCAGCCAATGTGACGATCTGGCTTTAAGTCGATTCGATAACAAATGACGAAAACGGACGGATTTCTCAGGTTTCTACTACATATGAACACTTTTCACATTCTCCCATCCAACGCGGCTGCTAGTCCTCCTTTCATGCAGAATCTTAAGGTCCTAGCTCATGTCCAAGGCACCAAAGCCAGCTAAAAAGTCAATAATCGATACCTAAAACTTGAATTGTACTACTTCTTACTGGCTGTTACATCATCATAGAAGCTTCATCTGTGTTCTACTATGGTGCTTTTAGTGTCTCCGCATACCGCAGCACGTGACATAGCTTTGCAGACGATAAGTACAACCGTTTCAGAGAGAAGAGCGGCCAATGTGACGATCTGGCTTTAAGTCGATTCGATAACAAATGACGAAAACGGACGGATTTCTCAGGTTTTTACTACATATGAACACTTTTCACATTCTCCCGTGCAACTCGGCTGCTAGTCCTCCTTTCATGCAGAATCTTAAGGTCCTAGCTCATGTCCAAGGCACCAAAGCCAGCTAAAAAGTCAATAATCAGTACCTAAAACTTGAATTGTACTACTTCTTACTGGCTATTACATCGACTTAGAAGCTTCATCTGTGTTCTACTATGGTGATTTTATTGTCTCCGCATACCGCAGCACGCGACATAGCTTTGCAGACGATAAGTACAACCGTTTCAGAGAGAAGAGCGGCCAATGTGACGATCGGGCTTTAAGTCGATTCGATAACAAATGACGAAAACGGACGGATTTCTCAGGTTTCTACTACATATGAACACATTTCACATTCTCCCGTGCAAAACGGCTGCTAGTCCTCCTTTCATGCAGAATTGTAAGGTCCTAGCTCATGTCCAAGGCACCAAAGCCAGCTAAAAAGTCAATAATCCATACCTAAAACTTGAATTGTACTACTTCTTCCTGGCTATTACATCATCTTAGAAGCTTCATCTGTGTTCTACTATGGTGCTTTTAGTGTCTCCGCATACCGCAGCACGCGACAAAGCTTTCCAGACGATAAGTACAACCGTTTCAGAGAGAAGAGCAGCCAATGTGACGATCTGGCTTTAAGTCGATTCGATAACAAATGACGAAAACGGACGTATTTCTCAGGTTTTTAGTACATATGAACACATTTCATATTCTCCCGTACAACGCGGCTGCTAGTCCTCCTTTCATGCAGAATCTTAAGGTCCTAGCTCATGTCCAAGGCATCAAAGCCAGCTAAAAAGTCAATAATCGATACCTAAAACTTGAATTGTACTACTTCTAACTGGCTATTACATCATCATAGAAGCTTCATCTGTGTTCTACTATGGTGCTTTTAGTGTCTCCGCATACCGCAGCACGCGACATAGCTTTGCAGACGATAAGTACAACCGTTTCAGAGAGAAGAGCGGCCAATGTGACGATCTGGCTGTAAGTCGTTTCGATAACAAATGACGAAAACGGACGGATTTCTCAGGTTTTTACTACATATGAACACCTTTCACATTCTCCCGTGCAACTCGGCTGCTAGTCCTCCTTTCATGCAGAATGTTAAGGTCCTAGCTCATGCCCAAGGCACCAAAGCCAGCTAAAAAGTCAATAATCCATACCTAAAACTTGAATTGTACTACTTCTTATTGTCTATTACATCAACTTAGAAGCTTCATCTGTGTTCTACTATGGTGATTTTAGTGTCTCCGCATACCGCAGCACGCGACATAGCTTTGCAGACGATAAGTACAACCGTTTCAGAGAGAAGAGCGGCCAATGTGACGATCTGGCTTTAAGTCGATTCGATAACAAATGACGAAAACGGACGGATTACTCAGGTTTCTACTACATATGAACACATTTCACATTCTCCCGTGCAAAACGGCTGCTACCCCTCCTTTAATGCAGAATCTTAAGGTACTAGCTCATGTCCAAGGCACCAAAGCCAGCTAAAAAGTCAATAATCGATACCTAAAACTTGAATTGTACTACTTCTTACTGGCTATTACATCATCTTAGAAGCTTCATCTGTGTTCTACTATGGTCCTTTTAGTGTCTCCGCATACCACAGCACGCGACAAAGCTTTCCAGACGATAAGTACAACCGTTTCAGAGAGAAGAGCGGCCAATGTGACGATCTGCCTTTAAGTCGATTCGATAACAAATGACGAAAACGGACGGATTTCTCAGGTTTTTACTACATATGAACACTTTTCACTTTGTCCCGTGCAACTCGGCTGCTAGTCCTCCTTTTTATGCAGAATCTTAAGGTCCTAGGTCATGTCCAAGGCACCACAGCCAGCTAAAAAATCAATAATCGATACCTAAAACTTGAATTGTACTACTTCTTACTGGCTATTACATCAACTTAGAAGCTTCATCTGTAATCTACTATGGTGCTTTTAGTGTCTCCGCATACCGCAGCACGCGACATAGCTTTGAAGACGATAAGTACAACCGTTTCAGAGAGAAGAGCGGCCAATGTGACGATCTGGCTTTAAGTCGATTCGATAACAAATGACGAAAACGGACGGATTTCTCAGGTTTTTACTACATATGAATACTTTTCACATTCTCCCGTGCAACTCGGCTGCTAGTCCTCCTTTAATACAGGATCTTAAGGTCCTAGCTCATGTCCAAGGCACCAAAGCCAGCTAAAAAGTCAATAATCGATACCTAAAACTTGAATTGTACTACATCTTACTGGCTATTACATCAACTTAGAAGCTTCATCTGTGTTCTACCATGGTGCGTTTAGTGTCTCCGCACACCGCAGTACGCGACATAGCTTTGCAGACGATAGGTACAACCGTTTCAGAGAAAAGAGGGGCCAATGTGACGATCTGGCTTTAAGTCGATTCGATAACAAATGACGAAAACGGACGGATTTCTCAGGTTTTTACTACATATGAACACTTTTCACATTCTCCCGTGCAACTCGGCTGCTAGTCCTCCTTTCATGCAGAATCTTAAGGTCCTAGCTCATGTCCAAGGCACCAAAGCCAGCTAAAATGTCAATATTCAGTACCTAAAACTTGAATTGTACTACTTCTTACTGGCTATTACATCATCTTAGAAGCTTCATCTGTGTTCTACTATGGTGGTTTTAGTGTCTCCGCATACCGCAGCACGCGACGAAGCTTTCCAGACGATAAGTGCAACCGTTTCAGAGAGAAGAGCAGCCAATGTGACGATCTGGCTTTAAGTCGATTCGATAACAAATGACGAAATGGACGGATTTCTCTGGTTTTTACTACATATGAATACTTTTCACATTCTCCCGTGCAACTCGGCTGCTAGTCCTCCTTTAATGCAGAATCTTAAGGTCCTAGCTCATGTCCAAGGCACCAAAGCCAGCTAAAAAGTCAATAATCGATACCTAAAACTTGAATTGTACTACATCTTACTGGCTATTACATCAACTTAGAAGCTTCATCTGTTTTCTACCATGGTGCTTTTAGTGTCTCCGCACACCGCAGTACGCGACATAGCTTTGCAGACGATAAGTACAACCGTTTCAGAGAGAAGAGCGGCCAATGTGACGATCTGCCTTTAAGTCGATTCGATAACAAATGACGAAAACGGACGGATTTCTCAGGTTTTTACTACATATGAACACCTTTCACATTCTCCCTTGCAACTCGGCTGTTAGTCCTCCTTTCATGCAGAATCTTAAGGTCCTAGCTCATGCCCAAGGCACCAAAGCCAGCTAAAAAGTCAATAATCCATACCTAAAACTTGAATTGTACTACTTCTTATTGTCTATTACATCAACGTAGAAGCTTCATCTGTGTTCTACTATGTTGATTTTAGTGTCTCCGCATACCGCAGCACGCGACATAGCTTTGCAGACGATAAGTACAACCGTTTCAGAGAGAAGAGCGGCCAATGTGACGATCTGGCTTTAAGTCAATTCGATAACAAATGACGAAAACGGACGGATTTCTCAGGTTTCTTCTACATATGAACACTTTTCACATTCTCCCATCCAACGCGGCTGCTAGTCCTCCTTTCATGCAGAATCTTAAGGTCCTAGCTCATGTCCAAGGCACCCAAGCCAGCTAAAAAGTCAATAATCGATACCTAAAACTTGAATTGTACTACTTCTTACTGGCTGTTACATCATCATAGAAGCTTCATCTGTGTTCTACTATGGTGCTTTTAGTGTCTCCGCATACCGCAGCACGTGACATAGCTTTGCAGACGATAAGTACAACCGTTTCAGAGAGAAGAGCGGCCAATGTGACGATCTGGCTTTAAGTCGATTCGATAACAAATGACGAAAACGGACGGATTTCTCAGGTTTTTACTACATATGAACACTTTTCACATTCTCCCGTGCAACTCGGCTGCTAGTCCTCCTTTCATGCAGAATCTTAAGGTCCTTGCTCATGTCCAAGGCACCAAAGCCAGCTAAAAAGTCAATAATCAGTACCTAAAACTTGAATTGTACTACTTCTTACTGGCTATTACATCGACTTAGAAGCTTCATCTGTGTTCTACTATGGTGATTTTATTGTCTCCGCATATCGCAGCACGCGACATAGCTTTGCAGACGATAAGTACAACCGTTTCAGAGAGAAGAGCGGCCAATGTGACGATCTGGCTTTAAGTCGATTCGATAACAAATGACGAAAACGGACGGATTTCTCAGGTTTTTACTACATATGAACACTTTTCACATTCTCCCGTGCAACTCGGCTGCTAGTCCTCCTTTCATGCAGAATTGTAAGGTCCTAGCTCATGTCCAAGGCACCAAAGCCAGCTAAAAAGTCAATAATCGATACCTAAAACTTGAATTGTACTACTTCTTCCTGGCTATTACATCATCTTAGAAGCTTCATCTGTGTTCTACTATGGTGCTTTTAGTGTCTCCGCATACCGCAGCACGCGACAAAGCTTTCCAGACGATAAGTACAACCGTTTCAGAGAGAAGAGCAGCCAATGTGACGATCTGGCTTTAAGTCGATTCGATAACAAATGACGAAAACGGACGTATTTCTCAGGTTTTTAGTACATATGAACACATTTCATATTCTCCCGTACAACGCGGCTGCTAGTCCTCCTTTCATGCAGAATCTTAAGGTCCTAGCTCATGTCCAAGGCATCAAAGCCAGCTAAAAAGTCAATAATCGATACCTAAAACTTGAATTGTACTACTTCTAACTGGCTATTACATCATCATAGAAGCTTCATCTGTGTTCTACTATGGTGCTTTTAGTGTCTCCGCATACCGCAGCACGCGACATAGCTTTGCAGACGATAAGTACAACCGTTTCAGAGAGAAGAGCGGCCAATGTGACGATCTGGCTGTAAGTCGATTCGATAACAAATGACGAAAACGGACGGATTTCTCAGGTTTTTACTACATATGAACACCTTTCACATTCTCCCGTGCAACTCGGCTGCTAGTCCTCCTTTCATGCAGAATCTTAAGGTCCTAGCTCATGCCCAAGGCACCAAAGCCAGCTAAAAAGTCAATAATCCATACCTAAAACTTGAATTGTACTACTTCTTATTGTCTATTACATCAAATTAGAAGCTTCATCTGTGTTCTACTATGGTGATTTTAGTGTCTCCGCATACCGCAGCACGCGACATAGCTTTGCAGACGATAAGTACAACCGTTTCAGAGAGAAGAGCGGCCAATGTGACGATCTGGCTTTAAGTCGATTCGATAACAAATGACGAAAACGGACGGATTTCTCAGGTTTCTACTACATATGAACACATTTCACATTCTCCCGTGCAAAACGGCTGCTACCCCTCCTTTAATGCAGAAGCTTAAGGTCCTAGCTCATGTCCAAGGCACCAAAGCCAGCTAAAAAGTCAATAATCGATACCTAAAACTTGAATTGTACTACTTCTTACTGGCTATTACATCATCTTAGAAGCTTCATCTGTGTTCTACTATGGTCCTTTTAGTGTCTCCGCATACCGCAGCACGCGACAAAGCTTTCCAGACGATAAGTACAACCGTTTCAGAGAGAAGAGCAGCAAATGTGACGATCTGGCTTTAAGTCGATTCGATAACAAATGACGAAAACGGACGGATTTCTCAGGTTTTTACTACATATGAACACTCTTCACTTTGTCCCGTGCAACTCGGCTGCTAGTCCTCCTTTTGATGCAGAATCTTAAGGTCCTAGCTCATGTCCAAGGCACCAAAGCCAGCTAAAAAATCAATAATCGATACCTAAAACTTGAATTGTACTACTTCTTACTGGCTATTACATCAACTTAGAAGCTTCATCTGTGTTCTACTATGGTGCTTTTAGTGTCTCCGCATACCGCAGCACGCGACATAGCTTTGAAGACGAAAAGTACAACCGTTTCAGAGAGAAGAGCGGCCAATGTGACGATCTGGCTTTAAGTCGATTCGATAACAAATGACGAAAACGGACGGATTTCTCAGGTTTTTACTACATAAGAATACTTTTCACATTCTCCCGTGCAACTCGGCTGCTAGTCCTCCTTTAATACAGGATCTTAAGGTCCTAGCTCATGTCCAAGGCACCAAAGCCAGCTAAAAAGTCAATAATCGATACCTAAAACTTGAATTGTACTACATCTTACTGGCTATTACATCAACTTAGAAGCTTCATCTGTGTTCTACCATGGTGCGTTTAGTGTCTCCGCACACCGCAGTACGCGACATAGCTTTGCAGACGATAAGTACAACCGTTTCAGAGAAAAGAGGGGCCAATGTGACGATCTGGCTTTAAGTCTATTCGATAACAAATGACGAAAACGGACGGATTTCTCAGGTTTTTACTACATATGAACACTTTTCACATTCTCCCGTGCAACTCGGCTGATAGTCCTCCTTTCATGCAGAATCTTAAGGTCCTAGCTCATGTCCAAGGCACCAAAGCCAGCTAAAAAGTCAATAATCAGTACCTAAAACTTGAATTGTACTACTTCTTACTGGCTATTACATCATCTTAGAAGCTTCATCTGTGTTCTACTATGGTGCTTTTAGTGTCTCCGCATACCGCAGCACGCGACAAAGCTTTCCAGACGATAAGTGCAACCGTTTCAGAGAGAAGAGCAGCCAATGTGACGATCTGGCTTTAAGTCGATTCGATAACAAATGACGAAAACGGACGTATATCTCAGGTTTTTACTACATATGAACACATTTCACATTCTCCCGTACAACGCGGCTGCTAGTCCTCCTTTCATGCAGAATCTTAAGGTCCTAGCTCATGTCCAAGGCACCAAAGCCAGCTAAAAAGTATATAATCGATACCTAAAACTTGAATTGTACTACTTCTTACTGGCTATTACATCAACTTAGAAGCTTCATCTGTGTTCTACTATGGTGCTTTTAGTGTCTCCGCATACCGCATCACGCGACATAGCATTGCAGGCGATAAGTACAACCGTTTCAGAGAGAAGAGCGGCCAATGTGACGATCTGGCTTTAAGTCGATTCGATAACAAATGACGAAAACGGACGGATTTCTCAGGTTTTTACTACATATGAACACTTTTCACATTCTCCCATCCAACGCGGCTGCTAGTCCTCCTTTCATGCAGAAACTTAAGGTCCTAGCTCATGTCCAAGGCACCAAAGCCAGCTAAAAAGTCAATAATCGATACCTAAAACTTGAATTGTACTACTTCTTACTGGCTATTACATCATCATAGAAGATTCATCTGTGTTCTACTATGGTGCTTTTAGTGTCTCCGCATACCGCAGGACGCGACATAGCTTTGCAGACGATAAGTACAACCGTTTCAGAGAGAAGAGCGGCCAATGTGGCGATCTGGCTTTAAGTCGATTCGATAACAAATGACGAAAACGGACGGATTTCTCAGGTTTTTACTACATATGAACACCTTTCACATTCTCCCGTGCAACTCGGCTGCTAGTCCTCCTTTCATGCAGAATCTTAAGGTCCTAGCTCATGTCCAAGGCACCAAAGCCAGCTAAAAAGTCAATAATCCATACCTAAAACTTGAATTGTACTACTTCTTATTGTCTATTACATCAACTTAGAAGCTTCATCTGTGTCCTACTATGTTGATTTTAGTGTTTTCGCATACCGCAGCACGCGACATAGCTTTGCAGACGATAAGTACAACCGTTTCAGAGAGAAGAGCGGCCAATGTGACGATCTGGCTTTCAGTCGATTCGATAACAAATGACGAAAACGGACGGATTTCTCAGGTTTTTACCACATATGAACACTTTTCACATTCTCCCATCCAACGCGGCTGCTAGTCCTCCTTTCATGCAGAATCTTAAGGTCCTAGCTCATGTCCAAGGCACCAAAGCCAGCTAAAAAGTCAATAACCCATACCTAAAACTTGAATTGTACTACTTCTTACTGGCTATTACATCTTCTTAGAAGCTGCATATGTGTTCTACTATGGTGCTTTTAGTGTCACCGCATAGCGCAGCACGCGACATAGCATTGCAGACGATAAGTACAACCGTTTCAGAGAGAAGAGCGGCCAATGTGACAATCTGGCTTTAAGTCGATTCGATAACAAATGACGAAAACGGACGGATTTCTCAGGTTTTTACTACATATGAACACTTTTCAAATTCTCCCATGCATCTCGGCTGCTAGTCCTCCTTTCATGCAGAATCTTAAGGTCCTAGCTCATGTCCAAGGCATCAAAGTCAGCTAAAAAGTCAATAATCGATACCTAAAACTTGAATTGTACTACTTCTTACTGGCTATTACATCAACTTAGAAGCTTCATCTGTGTTCCACTAGGGTGATTTTAGTGTCCCCGCATGCCGCAGCACGCGACATAGCTTTGCAGACGATAAGTACAACCGTTTCAGAGAGAAGAGCGGCCAATGTGACGATCTGGCTTTAAGTCGATTCGATAACAAATGACGAAAACGGACGGATTTCTCAGGTTTTTACTACATATAAACACTTTTCACATTCTCCTGTGTAACTCGGCTGATAGTCCTCCTTTCATGCAGAATCTTAAGGTCCTAGCTCATGTCCAAGGCTCCAAGGCCAGCTAAAAAGTCAATAATCAGTAGCTAAAACTTGAATTGTACTACATCTTACTGGCTATTACATCAGCTTAGAAGCTTCATCTGTGTTCTACTATGGTGCTTTTAGTGTCTCCGCATACCGCAGCATGCGACATAGCTTTGCAGACGATAAGTACAACCGTTTCAGAGAGAAGAGTGGCCAATGTGACGATCTGGCTTTAAGTCGATTCGATAACAAATGACGAAAACGGACGGATTTCTCAGGTTTTTAATACATATGAACACTTTTCACATTCTCCCGTGCAACTCGGCTGCTAGTCCTCCTTTCATGCCGAATCTTAAGGTCCTAGCTCATGTCCAAGGCACCAAAGCCAGCTAAAAAGTCAATAATCGATACCTAAAACTTGAAGTATACTACTTCTTACTGGCTATTACACCAACTTAGAAGCTTCATCTGTGTTCTACTATGGTGCTTTTAGTGTCTCCGCATACCGCATCACGCGACATAGCTTTGCAGACGATAAGTACAACCGTTTCAGAGAGAAGAGCAGCCAATGTGACGATCTGGCTTTAAGTCGATTCGATAACAAATGACGAAAACGGACGGATTTCTCAGGTTTTTACTACATATGAACACTTTTCACATTCTCCCGTGCAACTCGGCTGCTAGTCCTCCTTTCATGCAGAATCTTAAGGTAACAGCTCATGTCCAAGGCACCAAAGCCAGCTATAAAGTCAATAATCGATACCTAAAACTTGAATTGTACTACTTCTTACTGGCTATTACATCATCATAGAGGCTTCATCTGTGTTCTACTATGGTGCTTTTAGTGTCTCCGCATACCGCAGCACGCGACATAGCTTTGCAGACGATAAGTACAACCGTTTCAGAGAGAAGAGCTTCCAATGTGACGATCTGGCGAGACGATAACAAATGACGAAAACGGACGGATTTCTCAGGTTTTTACTACATATGAACACTTTCCACATTCTCCCGTGCAACTCGGCTGCTACTCCTCCTTTCATGCAGAATCATATGTTCCAAGCTCATCTCCAAGGCACGAAAGCTAGCTAAAAAGTCAGTAATCGATACCTAAAACTTGAATTGTACTACTTCTTACTGGCTATTACATCTTCTTAGAAGCTGCATATGTGTTCTACTATGGTGCTTTTAGTGTCTCCGCATACCACAGCACGCGACATAGCTTTGCAGACGATAAGTACAACCGTTTCAGAGAGAAGAGCGGCCAATGTGACGATCTGGCTTTAAGTCGATTCGATAACAAATGGCGAAAACGGACGGATTTCTCAGGTTTTTACTACATATAAACACTTTTCACATTCTCCTGTGTAACTCGGCTGCTAGTGCTCTTTCATGTAGAATCTTAAGGTCCTAGCTCATGTCCAAGGCTCCAAAGCCAGCTAAAAAGTCAATAATCAGTAGCTAAAACTTGAATTGTACTACATCTTACTGGCTATTACATCAACTTAGAAGCTTCATCTGTGTTCTACTATGGTGCTTTTAGTGTCTCCGCATACCGCAGCATGCGACATAGCTTTGCAGACGATAAGTACAACCGTTTCGGAGGGATGAGCGGCCAATGTGACGATCTGGCTTTAAGTCGATTCGATAACAAATGACGAAAACGGACGGATTTCTCAGGTTTTTACTCTATTTGAACACTTTTCACATTCTCCCGTGCAACTCGGCTGCTCTGTCCTCCTTTCATGCAGAATCTTAAGGTCCTAGCTCATGTCCAAGGCACCAAAGCCAGCTAAAAAGTCAATAATCGATACCTAAAACTTGAATTGTACTACTTCTTACTGGCTATTACATCAACTTAGAAGCTTCATCTGTGTTCTACTATGGTGCTTTTAGTGTCACCGCATAGCGCAGCACGCGACATAGCATTGCAGACGATAAGTACAACCGTTTCAGAGAGAAGAGCGGCCAATGTGACAATCTGGCTTTAAGTTGATTCGATAACAAATGACGAAAACGGACGGATTTCTCAGGTTTTTACTACATATGAACACTTTTCAAATTCTCCCATGCAACTCGGCTGCTAGTCCTCCTTTCATGCAGAATCTTAAGGTCCTAGCTCATGTCCAAGGCATCAAAGTCAGCTAAAAAGTCAATAATCGATACCTAAAACTTGAATTGTACTACATCTTACTGGCTATTACATCAGCTTAGAAGCTTCATCTGTGTTCTACTATGGTGCTTTTAGTGTCTCCGCATACCGCAGCATGCGACATAGCTTTGCAGACGATAAGTACAACCGTTTCGGAGGGAAGAGCAGCCAATGTAACGATCTGGCTTTAAGTCGATTCGATAACAAATGACGAAAACGGACGGATTTCTCAGGTTTTTACTACATATAAACACTTTTCACATTCTCCTGTGTAACTCGGCTGCTAGTCCTCTTTTCATGCAGAATCTTAAGGTCGTAGCTCATGTCCAAGGCACCAAAGCCAGCTAAAAAGTCAATAATCAGTAACTAAAACTTGAATTGTACTACTTCTTACTGGCTATTACATCAACTTGGACGTGTCATCTGTGTTCTACTATGTTGCTTTTAGTGTCTCTGCAGAGCGCAGCACGCGACATAGCTCTGCACACGATAAGTACAACCGTTTCAGAGAGAAGAGTGGCCAATGTGACGATCTGGCTTTAAGTCGATTCGATAACAAATGACGAAAACGGACGGATTTCTCAGGTTTTTAATACATATGAACACTTTTCACATTCTCCCGTGCAACTCGGCTGCTAGTCCTCCTTTCATGCCGAATCTTAAGGTCCTAGCTCATGTCCAAGGCACCAAAGCCAGCTAAAAAGTCAATAATCGATACCTAAAACTTGAAGTGTACTACTTCTTACTGGCTATTACACCAACTTAGAAGCTTCATCTGTGTTCTACTATGGTGCTTTTAGTGTCTCCGCATACCGCATCACGCGACATAGCTTTGCAGACGATAAGTACAACCGTTTCAGAGAGAAGAGCAGCCAATGTGACGATCTGGCTTTAAGTCGATTCGATAACAAATGACGAAAACGGACGGATTTCTCAGGTTTTTACTACATATGAACACTTTTCACATTCTCCCGTGCAACTCGGCTGCTAGTCCTCCTTTCATGCAGAATCTTAAGGTAACAGCTCATGTCCAAGGCACCAAAGCCAGCTATAAAGTCAATAATCGATACCTAAAACTTGAATTGTACTACTTCTTACTGGCTATTACATCATCATAGAGGCTTCATCTGTGTTCTACTATGGTGCTTTTAGTGTCTCCGCATACCGCAGCACGCGACATAGCTTTGCAGACGATAAGTACAACCGTTTCAGAGAGAAGAGCTTCCAATGTGACGATCTGGCGAGTCGATAACAAATGACGAAAACGGACGGATTTCTCAGGTTTTTACTACATATGAACACTTTCCACATTCTCCCGTGCAACTCGGCTGCTACTCCTCCTTTCATGCAGAATCATATGTTCCAAGCTCATCTCAAAGGCACCAAAGCTAGCTAAAAAGTCAATAATCGATACCTAAAACTTGAATTGTACTACTTCTTACTGGCTATTACATCAACTTAGAAGCTTCATCTGTGTTCCACTAGGGTGATTTTAGTGTCCCCGCATGCCGCAGCACGCGACATAGCTTTGCAGACGATAAGTACAACCGTTTCAGAGAGAAGAGCGGCCAATGTGACGATCTGGCTTTAAGTCGATTCGATAACAAATGACGAAAACGGACGGATTTCTCAGGTTTTTACTACATATAAACACTTTTCACATTCACCTGTGTAACTCGGCTGATAGTCCTCCTTTCATGCAGAATCTTAAGGTCCTAGCTCATGTCCAAGGCTCCAAGGCCAGCTAAAAAGTCAATAATCAGTAGCTAAAACTTGAATTGTACTACATCTTACTGGCTATTACATCAGCTTAGAAGCTTCATCTGTGTTCTACTATGGTGCTTTTAGTGTCTCCGCATACCGCAGCATGCGACATAGCTTTGCAGACGATAAGTACAACCGTTTCGGAGGGAAGAGCAGCAAATGTAACGATCTGGCTTTAAGTCGATTCGATAACAAATGACGAAAACGGACGGATTTCTCAGGTTTTTACTACATACAAACACTTTTCACATTCTCCTGTGTAACTCGGCTGCTAGTCCTCTTTTCATGCAGAATCTTAAGGTCGTAGCTCATGTCCAAGGCACCAAAGCCAGCTAAAAAGTCAATAATCAGTAACTAAAACTTGAATTGTACTACTTCTTACTGGCTATTACATCAACTTGGAAGTGTCATCTGTGTTCTACTATGTTGCTTTTAGTGTCTCTGCATAGCGCAGCACGCGACATAGCTCTGCACACGATAAGTACAACCGTTTCAGAGAGAAGAGTGGCCAATGTGACGATCTGGCTTTAAGTCGATTCGATAACAAATGACGAAAACGGACGGATTTCTCAGGTTTCTAATACATATGAACACTTTTCACATTCTTCCGTGCAACTCGGCTGCTAGTCCTCCTTTCATGCCGAATCTTAAGGTCCTAGCTCATGTCCAAGGCACCAAAGCCAGCTAAAAAGTCAATAATCGATACCTAAAACTTGAAGTGTACTACTTCTTACTGGCTATTACACCAACTTAGAAGCTTCATCTGTGTTCTACTATGGTGCTTTTAGTGTCTCCGCATACCGCATCACGCGACATAGCTTTGCAGACGATAAGTACAACCGTTTCAGAGAGAAGAGCAGCCAATGTGACGATCTGGCTTTAAGTCGATTCGATAACAAATGACGAAAACGGACGGATTTCTCAGGTTTTTACTACATATGAACACTTTTCACATTCTCCCGTGCAACTCGGCTGCTAGTCCTCCTTTCATGCAGAATCTTAAGGTAACAGCTCATGTCCAAGGCACCAAAGCCAGCTATAAAGTCAATAATCGATACCTAAAACTTGAATTGTACTACTTCTTACTGGCTATTACATCTTCTTAGAAGCTGCATATGTGTTCTACTATGGTGCTTTTAGTGTCACCGCATAGCGCAGCACGCGACATAGCATTGCAGACGATAAGTACAACCGTTTCAGAGAGAAGAGCGGCCAATGTGACAATCTGGCTTTAAGTCGATTCGATAACAAATGACGAAAACGGACGGATTTCTCAGGTTTTTACTACATATGAACACTTTTCAAATTCTCCCATGCATCTCGGCTGCTAGTCCTCCTTTCATGCAGAATCTTAAGGTCCTAGCTCATGTCCAAGGCATCAAAGTCAGCTAAAAAGTCAATAATCGATACCTAAAACTTGAATTGTACTACTTCTTACTGGCTATTACATCAACTTAGAAGCTTCATCTGTGTTCCACTAGGGTGATTTTAGTGTCCCCGCATGCCGCAGCACGCGACATAGCTTTGCAGACGATAAGTACAACCGTTTCAGAGAGAAGAGCGGCCAATGTGACGATCTGGCTTTAAGTCGATTCGATAACAAATGACGAAAACGGACGGATTTCTCAGGTTTTTACTACATATAAACACTTTTCACATTCTCCTGTGTAACTCGGCTGATAGTCCTCCTTTCATGCAGAATCTTAAGGTCCTAGCTCATGTCCAAGGCTCCAAGGCCAGCTAAAAAGTCAATAATCAGTAGCTAAAACTTGAATTGTACTACATCTTACTGGCTATTACATCAGCTTAGAAGCTTCATCTGTGTTCTACTATGGTGCTTTTAGTGTCTCCGCATACCGCAGCATGCGACATAGCTTTGCAGACGATAAGTACAACCGTTTCGGAGGGAAGAGCAGCCAATGTAACGATCTGGCTTTAAGTCGATTCGATAACAAATGACTAAAACGGACGGATTTCTCAGGTTTTTACTACATATAAACACTTTTCACATTCTCCTGTGTAACTCGGCTGCTAGTCCTCTTTGCATGCAGAATCTTAAGGTCGTAGCTCATGTCCAAGGCACCAAAGCCAGCTAAAAAGTCAATAATCAGTAACTAAAACTTGAATTGTACTACTTCTTACTGGCTATTACATCAACTTGGAAGTGTCATCTGTGTTCTACTATGTTGCTTTTAGTGTCTCTGCATAGCGCAGCACGCGACATAGCTCTGCACACGATAAGTACAACCGTTTCAGAGAGAAGAGTGGCCAATGAGACGATCTGGCTTTAAGTCGATTCGATAACAAATGACGAAAACGGACGGATTTCTCAGGTTTTTAATACATATGAACACTTTTCACATTCTCCCGTGCAACTCGGCTGCTAGTCCTCCTTTCATGCCGAATCTTAAGGTCCTAGCTCATGTCCAAGGCACCAAAGCCAGCTAAAAAGTCAATAATCGATACCTAAAACTTGAAGTGTACTACTTCTTACTGGCTATTACACCAACTTAGAAGCTTCATCTGTGTTCTACTATGGTGCTTTTAGTGTCTCCGCATACCGCATCACGCGACATAGCTTTGCAGACGATAAGTACAACCGTTTCAGAGAGAAGAGCAGCCAATGTGACGATCTGGCTTTAAGTCGATTCGATAACAAATGACGAAAACGGACGGATTTCTCAGGTTTTTACTACATATGAACACTTTTCACATTCTCCCGTGCAACTCGGCTGCTAGTCCTCCTTTCATGCAGAATCTTAAGGTAACAGCTCATGTCCAAGGCACCAAAGCCAGCTATAAAGTCAATAATCGATACCTAAAACTTGAATTGTACTACTTCTTACTGGCTATTACATCATCATAGAGGCTTCATCTGTGTTCTACTATGGTGCTTTTAGTGTCTCCGCATACCGCAGCACGCGACATAGCTTTGCAGACGATAAGTACAACCGTTTCAGAGAGAAGAGCTTCCAATGTGACGATCTGGCGAGTCGATAACAAATGACGAAAACGGACGGATTTCTCAGGTTTTTACTACATATGAACACTTTCCACATTCTCCCGTGCAACTCGGCTGCTACTCCTCCTTTCATGCAGAATCATATGTTCCAAGCTCATCTCCAAGGCACCAAAGCTAGCTAAAAAGTCAGTAATCGATACCTAAAACTTGAATTGTACTACTTCTTACTGGCTATTACATCTTCTTAGAAGCTGCATATGTGTTCTACTATGGTGCTTTTAGTGTCTCCGCATACCACAGCACGCGACATAGCTTTGCAGACGATAAGTACAACCGTTTCAGAGAGAAGAGCGGCCAATGTGACGATCTGGCTTTAAGTCGATTCGATAACAAATGGCGAAAACGGACGGATTTCTCAGGTTTTTACTACATATAAACACTTTTCACATTCTCCTGTGTAACTCGGCTGCTAGTGCTCTTTCATGTAGAATCTTAAGGTCCTAGCTCATGTCCAAGGCTCCAAAGCCAGCTAAAAAGTCAATAATCAGTAGCTAAAACTTGAATTGTACTACATCTTACTGGCTATTACATCAACTTAGAAGCTTCATCTGTGTTCTACTATGGTGCTTTTAGTGTCTCCGCATACCGCAGCATGCGACATAGCTTTGCAGACGATAAGTACAACCGTTTCGGAGGGAAGAGCGGCCAATGTGACGATCTGCCTTTAAGTCGATTCGATAACAAATGACGAAAACGGACGGATTTCTCAGGTTTTTACTCTATTTGAACACTTTTCACATTCTCCCGTGCAACTCGGCTGCTCTGTCCTCCTTTCATGCAGAATCTTAAGGTCCTAGCTCATGTCCAAGGCACCAAAGCCAGCTAAAAAGTCAATAATCGATACCTAAAACTTGAATTGTACTACTTCTTACTGGCTATTACATCAACTTAGAAGCTTCATCTGTGTTCTACTATGGTGCTTTTAGTGTCACCGCATAGCGCAGCACGCGACATAGCATTGCAGACGATAAGTACAACCGTTTCAGAGAGAAGAGCGGCCAATGTGACAATCTGGCTTTAAGTTGATTCGATAACAAATGACGAAAACGGACGGATTTCTCAGGTTTTTACTACATATGAACACTTTTCAAATTCTCCCATGCAACTCGGCTGCTAGTCCTCCTTTCATGCAGAATCTTAAGGTCCTAGCTCATGTCCAAGGCATCAAAGTCAGCTAAAAAGTCAATAATCGATACCTAAAACTTGAATTGTACTACTTCTTACTGGCTATTACATCAACTTAGAAGCTTCATCTGTGTTCCACTAGGGTGATTTTAGTGTCCCCGCATGCCGCAGCACGCGACATAGCTTTGCAGACGATAAGTACAACCGTTTCAGAGAGAAGAGCGGCCAATGTGACGATCTGGCTTTAAGTCGATTCGATAACAAATGACGAAAACGGACGGATTTCTCAGGTTTTTACTACATATAAACACTTTTCACATTCTCCTGTGTAACTCCGCTGATAGTCCTCCTTTCATGCAGAATCTTAAGGTCCTAGCTCATGTCCAAGGCTCCAAGGCCAGCTAAAAAGTCAATAATCAGTAGCTAAAACTTGAATTGTACTACATCTTACTGGCTATTACATCAGCTTAGAAGCTTCATCTGTGTTCTACTATGGTGCTTTTAGTGTCTCCGCATACCGCAGCATGCGACATAGCTTTGCAGACGATAAGTACAACCGTTTCGGAGGGAAGAGCAGCCAATGTAACGATCTGGCTTTAAGTCGATTCGATAACAAATGACGAAAACGGACGGATTCTCAGGTTTTTACTACATATAAACACTTTTCACATTCTCCTGTGTAACTCGGCTGCTAGTCCTCTTTTCATGCAGAATCTTAAGGTCGTAGCTCATGTCCAAGGCACCAAAGCCAGCTAAAAAGTCAATAATCAGTAACTAAAACTTGAATTGTACTACTTCTTACTGGCTATTACATCAACTTGGACGTGTCATCTGTGTTCTACTATGTTGCTTTTAGTGTCTCTGCATAGCGCAGCACGCGACATAGCTCTGCACACGATAAGTACAACCGTTTCAGAGAGAAGAGTGGCCAATGTGACGATCTGGCTTTAAGTCGATTCGATAACAAATGACGAAAACGGACGGATTTCTCAGGTTTTTAATACATATGAACACTTTTCACATTCTCCCGTGCAACTCGGCTGCTAGTCCTCCTTTCATGCCGAATCTTAAGGTCCTAGCTCATGTCCAAGGCACCAAAGCCAGCTAAAAAGTCAATAATCGATACCTAAAACTTGAAGTGTACTACATCTTACTGGCTATTACACCAACTTAGAAGCTTCATCTGTGTTCTACTATGGTGCTTTTAGTGTCTCCGCATACCGCATCACGCGACATAGCTTTGCAGACGATAAGTACAACCGTTTCAGAGAGAAGAGCAGCCAATGTGACGATCTGGCTTTAAGTCGATTCGATAACAAATGACGAAAACGGACGGATTTCTCAGGTTTTTACTACATATGAACACTTTTCACATTCTCCCGTGCAACTCGGCTGCTAGTCCTCCTTTCATGCAGAATCTTAAGGTAACAGCTCATGTCCAAGGCACCAAAGCCAGCTATAAAGTCAATAATCGATACCTAAAACTTGAATTGTACTACTTCTTACTGGCTATTACATCATCATAGAGGCTTCATCTGTGTTCTACTATGGTGCTTTTAGTGTCTCCGCATACCGCAGCACGCGACATAGCTTTGCAGACGATAAGTACAACCGTTTCAGAGAGAAGAGCTTCCAATGTGACGATCTGGCGAGACGATAACAAATGACGAAAACGGACGGATTTCTCAGGTTTTTACTACATATGAACACTTTCCACATTCTCCCGTGCAACTCGGCTGCTACTCCTCCTTTCATGCAGAATCATATGTTCCAAGCTCATCTCAAAGGCACCAAAGCTAGCTAAAAAGTCAATAATCGATACCTAAAACTTGAATTGTACTACTTCTTACTGGCTATTACATCAACTTAGAAGCTTCATCTGTGTTCCACTAGGGTGATTTTAGTGTCCCCGCATGCCGCAGCACGCGACATAGCTTTGCAGACGATAAGTACAACCGTTTCAGAGAGAAGAGCGGCCAATGTGACGATCTGGCTTTAAGTCGATTCGATAACAAATGACGAAAACGGACGGATTTCTCAGGTTTTTACTACATATAAACACTTTTCACATTCACCTGTGTAACTCGGCTGCTAGTCCTCTTTTCATGCAGAATCTTAAGGTCGTAGCTCATGTCCAAGGCACCAAAGCCAGCTAAAAAGTCAATAATCAGTAACTAAAACTTGAATTGTACTACTTCTTACTGGCTATTACATCAACTTGGAAGTGTCATCTGTGTTCTACTATGTTGCTTTTAGTGTCTCTGCATAGCGCAGCACGCGACATAGCTCTGCACACGATAAGTACAACCGTTTCAGAGAGAATAGTGGCCAATGTGACGATCTGGCTTTAAGTCGATTCGATAACAAATGACGAAAACGGACGGATTTCTCAGGTTTTTAATACATATGAACACTTTTCACATTCTCCCGTGCAACTCGGCTGCTAGTCCTCCTTTCATGCCGAATCTTAAGGTCCTAGCTCATGTCCAAGGCACCAAAGCCAGCTAAAAAGTCAATAATCGATACCTAAAACTTGAAGTGTACTACTTCTTACTGGCTATTACACCAACTTAGAAGCTTCATCTGTGTTCTACTATGGTGCTTTTAGTGTCTCCGCATACCGCATCACGCGACATAGCTTTGCAGACGATAAGTACAACCGTTTCAGAGAGAAGAGCAGCCAATGTGACGATCTGGCTTTAAGTCGATTCGATAACAAATGACGAAAACGGACGGATTTCTCAGGTTTTTACTACATATGAACACTTTTCACATTCTCCCGTGCAACTCGGCTGCTAGTCCTCCTTTCATGCAGAATCTTAAGGTAACAGCTCATGTCCAAGGCACCAAAGCCAGCTATAAAGTCAATAATCGATACCTAAAACTTGAATTGTACTACTTCTTACTGGCTATTACATCATCATAGAGGCTTCATCTGTGTTCTACTATGGTGCTTTTAGTGTCTCCGCATACCGCAGCACGCGACATAGCTTTGCAGACGATAAGTACAACCGTTTCAGAGAGAAGAGCTTCCAATGTGACGATCTGGCGAGTCGATAACAAATGACGAAAACGGACGGATTTCTCAGGTTTTTACTACATATGAACACTTTCCACATTCTCCCGTGCAACTCGGCTGCTACTCCTCCTTTCATGCAGAATCATATGTTCCAAGCTCATCTCAAAGGCACCAAAGCTAGCTAAAAAGTCAATAATCGATACCTAAAACTTGAATTGTACTACTTCTTACTGGCTATTACATCTTCTTAGAAGCTGCATATGTGTTCTACTATGGTGCTTTTAGTGTCTCCGCATACCACAGCACGCGACATAGCTTTGCAGACGATAAGTACAACCGTTTCAGAGAGAAGAGCGGCCAATGTGACGATCTGGCTTTAAGTCGATTCGATAACAAATGGCGAAAACGGACGGATTTCTCAGGTTTTTACTACATATAAACACTTTTCACATTCTCCTGTGTAACTCGGCTGCTAGTGCTCTTTCATGTAGAATCTTAAGGTCCTAGCTCATGTCCAAGGCTCCAAAGCCAGCTAAAAAGTCAATAATCAGTAGCTAAAACTTGAATTGTACTACATCTTACTGGCTATTACATCAACTTAGAAGCTTCATCTGTGTTCTACTATGGTGCTTTTAGTGTCTCCGCATACCGCAGCATGCGACATAGCTTTGCAGACGATAAGTACAACCGTTTCGGAGGGAAGAGCGGCCAATGTGACGATCTGGCTTTAAGTCGATTCGATAACAAATGACGAAAACGGTCGGATTTCTCAGGTTTTTAGTACATATGAACACTTTTCACATTCTCCTGGGCAACGCGGCTGCTATTCCTCCTTTCACGCAGAATCTTAAGGTCCTAGCTCATGTCCAAGGCACCAAATCCATCTAAGAAGTCAATAATCGATACCTTAAACTTGAAGTGTACTACTTCTTACTGGCTATTACATCAACTTAGAAGCTTCATCTGTGTTCTACTATGGTGCTTTTAGTTTCTCCGCATACCGCAGCACGCGACACAGCTTTGCAGACGATAAGTACAACCGTTTCAGAGAGAAAAGCGGCCAATGTGACGATCGGGCTTTAAGTCGATTCGATAACAAATGACGAAAACGGACGGATTTCTCAGGTTTTTACTACATATGAACACATTTCACATTCTCCCGTGCAACGCGACTTCTAGTCCTCCTTTCATGCAGAATCCTAAGGTCCTAGCTCATGTCCAAGGCACCAAATCCATCTAAGAAGTCAATAATCGATACCTTAAACTTGAAGTGTACTACTTCTTACTGGCTATTACATCAACTTAGAAGCTTCATCTGTGTTCTACTATGGTGCTTTTAGTTTCTCCGCATACCGCAGCATGCGACACAGCTTTGCAGACGATAAGTACAACCGTTTCAGAGAGAAGAGAGGCCAATGTGACAATCAGGCTTTAAGTCGATTCGAAAACAAATGACGAAAACGGACGGATTTCTCAGGTTTTTACTACATATGAACACTTTTCAAATTCTCCCGTGCAACTCGGCTGCTAGTCCTCCTTTCATGCAGAATCTTAAGGTCCTAGCTCATGTCCAAGGCATCAAAGCCAGCTAAAAAGTCAATAATCGATACCTAAAACTTGAATTGTACTAACTCTTACTGGCTATTACATCAACTTAGAAGCTTCATCTGTGTTCCAATATGGTGCTTTTAGTGTCTCCGTATACCGCAGCACGCGACATAGCTTTGCAGACGATAAGTACAACCGTTTCAGAGAGGAGAGCGGCCAATGTGACGATCTGGCTTTAAGTCGATTCGATAACATATGACGAAAACGGACGGATTTCTCAGGTTTTTACTACATATGAACACTTTTCACATTCTCCCGTGCAACTCGGCTGCTAGTCCTCCTTTCATGCAGAATCTTAAGGTAATAGCTCATGTCCATGGCACCAAAGCCAGCTAAAAAGTCAATAATCAGAAGCTAAAACTTGAATTGTACTACACCTTACTGGCTATTACATCAACTTAGATACTTCATCGGTGTTCTACTATGGTGCTTTTAGTGTCTCCGCATACCGCAGCATGCGACATAGCTTTGCAGACGATAAGTACAACCGTTTCGGAGGGAAGAGCGGCCAATGTGACGATCTGGCTTTAAGTCGATTCGATAACAAATGACGAAAACGGACGGATTTCTCAGGTTTTTACTACATATGAACACTTTTCAAATTCTCCCGTGCAACTCGGATGCTAGTCCTCCTTTCATGCAGAATCTTAAGGTCCTAGCTGATGTCCAAGGCGTCAAAGCCAGCTAAAAGGTCAATAATCGATACCTAAAACTTGAATTGTACTACTTCTTACTGGCTATTACATCAACTTAGAAGCTTCATCTGTGTTCCACTATGGTGCTTTTAGTGTCTCCGCATACCGCAGCACGCGACATAGCTTTGCAGACGATAAGTACAACCGTTTCAGAGAGGAGAGCGGCCAATGTGACGATCTGGCTTTAAGTCGATTCGATAACAATTGACGAAAACGGACGGATTTCTCAGGTTTTTACTACATATGAACACTTTTCACATTCTCCCGTGCAACTCGGCTGCTAGTCCTCCTTTCATGCAGAATCATAAATTATAGATCATGTCCAAGGCACCAAAGCCAGCTAAAAAGTCAATAATCGATACCTAAAACTTGAATTGTACTACTTCTTACCGGCTATTACATCATCTTAGAAGCTACATCTGTGTTCTACTATGGTGCTTTTAGTGTCTCCGAATACCGCAGTACGCGACATAGCTTTGCAGACGATAAGTACAACCGGTTGCAGAGAGCAGAGCGGCCAATGTGACGATTTGGCTTTAATTCGATTCGATAAAAATGACGAAAACGGACGGATTTCTCAGGTTTTTACTCTATTTGAACACTTTTCACATTCTCCCGTGCAACTCGGCTGCTAGTCCTCCTTTCATGCAGAATCTTAAGGTAATAGCTCATGTCCAAGGCACCAAAGCCAGCTAAAAAGTCAATAATCAGAAGCTAAAACTTGAATTGTACTACACCTTACTGGCTATTACATCAACTTAGAAGCTTCATCGGTGTTCTACTATAGTGCTTTTAGTGGCTCCGCATACCGCAGCATGCGACATAGCTTTGCAGACGATATGTACAACCGTTTCGGAGGGAAGAGCGGCCAATGTGACGATCTGGCTTTAAGTCGATTCGATAACAAATGACGAAACCGGACGGATTTCTCAGGTTTTTACTACATATGAACACTTTTCACATTCTCCCGTGCAACTCGGCTGCTAGACCTCCTTTCATGCCGAATCTTAAGGTAATAGCTCATTTCCAAGGCACCAAAGCCAACTAAGAAGTCAAAAATCGATACCTAAAACTTGAATTGTACTACTTCTTACTGGCTATTACATCAACTTTGAAGCTTCATCTGTGTTCTAGTATGGTGATTTTAGTGTCCCCGCATACCGCAGCACGCGACATAGCTTTACAGACGATAAGTACAACCGTTTCAGAGAGAAGAGCGGCCAATGTGACGATTTGGCTTTAAGTCGATTCGATAACAAATGACCAAAACGGACGGATTTCTCAGGTTTTTACTACATATGAACACTTTTCAAATTCTCCCGTGCAACTCGGCTGTTAGTCCTCCTTTCATGCAGAATCTTAAGGTCCTAGCTCATGTCCAAGGCACCAAAGCCAGCTAAAAAGTCAATAATCGATACCTAAAACGTGAATTGTACTACTTCTTATTGGCTATTACATCAACTTAGAAGCTTCATCTGTGTTCTACTATGGTGCTTTTAGTTTCTCCGCATACCGCAGCACGTGACACAGCTTTGCAGTCGATAAGTACAACCGTTTCAGAGAGAAGAGCGGCCAATGTGACAATCAGGCGTTAAGTCGATTCGATAACAAATGACGTAAACGGACGGATTTCTCAGGATTTTACTACATATGAACACTTTTCAAATTCTCCCGTGCAACTCGGATGCTAGTCCTCCTTTCATGCAGAATCTTAAGGTCCTAGCTGATGTCCAAGGCGTCAAAGCCAGCTAAAAGGTCAATAATCGATACCTAAAACTTGAATTGTACTACTTCTTACTGGCTATTACATCAACTTAGAAGCTTCATCTGTGTTCCACTATGGTGCTTTTAGTGTCTCCGCATACCGCAGCACGCGACATAGCTTTGCAGACGATAAGTACAACCGTTTCAGAGAGGAGAGCGGCCAATGTGACGATCTGGCTTTAAGTCGATTCGATAACAATTGACGAAAACGGACGGATTTCTCAGGTTTTTACTACATATGAACACTTTTCACATTCTCCCGTGCAACTCGGCTGCTAGTCCTCCTTTCATGCAGAATCATAAATTATAGATCATGTCCAAGGCACCAAAGCCAGCTAAAAAGTCAATAATCGATACCTAAAACTTGAATTGTACTACTTCTTACTGGCTATTACATCATCTTAGAAGCTACATCTGTGTTCTACTATGGTGCTTTTAGTGTCTCCGAATACCGCAGTACGCGACATAGCTTTGCAGACGATAAGTACAACCGGTTGCAGAGAGCAGAGCGGCCAATGTGACGATTTGGCTTTAATTCGATTCGATAAAAATGACGAAAACGGACGGATTTCTCAGGTTTTTACTCTATTTGAACACTTTTCACATTCTCCCGTGCAACTCGGCTGCTAGTCCTCCTTTCATGCAGAATCTTAAGGTAATAGCTCATGTCCAAGGCACCAAAGCCAGCTAAAAAGTCAATAATCAGAAGCTAAAACTTGAATTGTACTACACCTTACTGGCTATTACATCAACTTAGAAGCTTCATCGGTGTTCTACTATAGTGCTTTTAGTGGCTCCGCATACCGCAGCATGCGACATAGCTTTGCAGACGATATGTACAACCGTTTCGGAGGGAAGAGCGGCCAATGTGACGATCTGGCTTTAAGTCGATTCGATAACAAATGACGAAACCGGACGGATTTCTCAGGTTTTTACTACATATGAACACTTTTCACATTCTCCCGTGCAACTCGGCTGCTAGACCTCCTTTCATGCCGAATCTTAAGGTAATAGCTCATTTCCAAGGCACCAAAGCCAACTAAGAAGTCAAAAATCGATACCTAAAACTTGAATTGTACTACTTCTTACCGGCTATTACATCAACTTTGAAGCTTCATCTGTGTTCTAGTATGGTGATTTTAGTGTCCCCGCATAACGCAGCACGCGACATAGCTTTACAGACGATAAGTACAACCGTTTCAGAGAGAAGAGCGGCCAATGTGACGATTTGGCTTTAAGTCGATTCGATAACAAATGACCAAAACGGACGGATTTCTCAGGTTTTTACTACATATGAACACTTTTCAAATTCTCCCGTGCAACTCGGCTGTTAGTCCTCCTTTCATGCAGAATCTTAAGGTCCTAGCTCATGTCCAAGGCACCAAAGCCAGCTAAAAAGTCAATAATCGATACCTAAAACGTGAATTGTACTACTTCTTATTGGCTATTACATCAACTTAGAAGCTTCATCTGTGTTCTACTATGGTGCTTTTAGTTTCTCCGCATACCGCAGCACGTGACACAGCTTTGCAGTCGATAAGTACAACCGTTTCAGAGAGAAGAGCGGCCAATGTGACAATCAGGCGTTAAGTCGATTCGATAACAAATGACGTAAACGGACGGATTTCTCAGGATTTTACTACATATGAACACTTTTCAAATTCTCCCGTGCAACTCGGATGCTAGTCCTCCTTTCATGCAGAATCTTAAGGTCCTAGCTGATGTCCAAGGCGTCAAAGCCAGCTAAAAAGTCAATAATCGATACCTAAAACTTGAATTGTACTACTTCTTACTGGCTATTACATCAACTTAGAAGCTTCATCTGTGTTCCACTATGGTGCTTTTAGTGTCTCCGCATACCGCAGCACGCGACATAGCTTTGCAGACGATAAGTACAACCGTTTCAGAGAGGAGAGCGGCCAATGTGACGATCTGGCTTTAAGTCGATTCGATAACAATTGACGAAAACGGACGGATTTCTCAGGTTTTTACTACATATGAACACTTTTCAAATTCTCCCGAGCAACTTGGCTGCTAGTCCTCCTTTCATGCAGAATATTAAGGTCCTAGCTCATGTCCAAGGTATCAAAGCCAGCTAAAAAGTCAATAATCGATAACTAAAACTTGAATTGTACTACTTCTTACTGGCTATTACATCAACTTAGAAGCTTCATGTGTGTTCCACTATGGTGATTTTAGTGTCCCCGCATGCCGCAGCACGCGACATAGCTTTGCAGACGATAAGTACAACCGTTTCAGAGAGAAGAGCGGCCAATGTGACGATCTGGCTTTAAGTCGATTCGATAACAAATGACGAAAACGAACGGATTTCTCAGGTTTTTACTACATATGAACACTTTACACATTCTCCCGTGCAACTCGTCTGCTAGTCCTCCTGCATGTAAATTCTTAAGTTCCTAGCTCATGTCCAAGGCACCAAACAAGGGTAAAAAGTCAATAACCGATTCCTAAAACTTGAATGGTACTATTTCTTACTGGCTATTACATCATCTTAGAAGCTACATCTGTGTTCTACTATGGTGCTTTTAGTGTCTCCGAATACCGCAGTACGCGACATAGCTTTGCAGACGATAAGTACAACCGTTTCAGAGAGCAGAGCGGCCAATGTGACGATTTGGCTTCAAGCCGATTCGATAAAAATGACGAAAACGGACGGATTTCTCAGGTTTTTACTCTATTTGAACACTTTTCACATTCTCCCGTGCAACTCGGCTGCTATTCCTCCTTTCATGCAGAATCTTAAGGTCCTAGCTCATGTCCAAGGCAACAAAGCCAGCTAAAAAGTCAATAATCGATACCTAAAACTTGAATTGTACTACTTCTTACTGGCTATTACATCAACTTAGAAGCTTCATCTGTGTTCTACTATGGTGCTTTTAGTGTCTCCGCATAGCGCAGCACGCGACATAGCATTGCAGACGATAAGTACAACCGTTTCAGAGAGAAGAGCGGCCAAGGTGACAATCTGGCTTTAAGTCGATTCAATAACAAATGACGAAAACGGACGGATTTCTCAGGTTTTTACTACATATGAACACTTTTCAAATTCTCCCGTGCAACTCGGCTGCTAGTCCTCCTTTCATGGAGAATCTTAAGGTCCTACCTCATGTCCAAGGCATCAAAGCCAGCTAAAAAGTCAATAATCGATACCTAAAACTTGAATTGTACTACTTCTTACTGGCTATTACATCATCTTAGAAGCTTCATATGTGTTCTACTATGGTGCTTTTAGTGTCTCCGCATACCGCAGCATGCGACATAGCTTTGCAGACGATAAGTACAACCGTTTCGGAGACAAGAGCGGCCAATGTGACGATCTGGCTTTAAGTCGATTCGATAACAAATGACGAAAACGGACGGATTTCTCAGGTTTTTACTACATATTAACACTTTTCACATTCTCCATGGCAACTCGGCTGCTAGTCCTCCTTTCATGCAGAATCTTAAGGTCCTAGCTCATGTCCAAGGCACCAAAGCCAGCTAAAAAGTCAATAATCAGTAACTAAAACTTGAATTGTACTACTTCTTACTGGCTATTACATCAACTTGGAAGTGTCATCTGTGTTCTACTATGGAGCTTTTAGTGTCTCTGCATACCGCAGCACGCGACACAGCTCTGCAGACGATAAGTACAACCGTTTCCGAGAGAAGAGCGGCCAATTTGACGATCTGGCTATAAGTCGATTCGATAACAAATGACGAAAACGGACGGATTTCTCAGGTTTTTACTACATATGAACACTTTTCACATTCTCCCGTGCAACTCGGCTGCTAGTCGTCCTTTAATGCAGAATCTTAAGGTCCTAGCTCATCTCCAAGGCACCAAAGCCAGCTAAAAAGTAAATAATCGGTACCTAAAACTTGAATTGTACTACTTCTTACTGGCTATTACATCATCTTAGAAGTTTCATATGTGTTCTATTATGGTGCTTTTAGTGTCTCCGCATACCGCAGCTCGCGACATAGCTTTGCAGACGATAAGTACAACCGTTTCAGAGAGAAGAGCGGCCAAGGTGACAATCTGGCTTTAAGTCGATTCGATAACAAATGACGAAAACGGACGGATTTCTCAGGATGGTTTTTACTACATATGAACACTTTTCACATTCTCCCGTGCAACGCGGCTGCTAGTCCTCCTTTCATGCAGAATCTTAAGGTCCTAGCTCATGTCCAAGGCACCAAAGCCAGCTAAAAAGTCAATAATCAATACCTAAAACTTGAATTGTACTACTTCTTACTGGCTATTACATCAACTTAGAAGCTTCATCTGTGTTCTACTATGGTGCTTTTAGTTTCTCCGCATACCGCAGCACGCGACACAGCTTTGCAGACGATAAGTACAACCGTTTCAGAGAGAAGAGCGGCCAATGTGACAATCAGGCTTGAAGTCGATTTGATAACAAATGACGAAAACTGACGGATTTCTCAGGTTTGTACTACATATGACCACTTTTCACATTCTCCTGGGCAACTCGGCTGCTACTCCTCCTTTCATGCAGAATCTTAAGGTCCTACCTCATGTCCAAGGCACCAAAGCCAGCTAAAAAGTCAATAATCAGTAACTAAAACTTGAATTGTACTACTTCTTACTGGCTATTACTTCAACTTGGAAGTGTCATCTGTGTTCTACTATGGTGCTTTTAGTGTCTCTGCATACCGCAGCACGCGACGTAGCTCTGCAGACGATAAGTACAACCGTTTCAGAGAGAAGAGCGGCCAATGTGACGATTTGGCTTTAAGTCGATTCGATAAAAATGATGAAAACGGACGGATTTCTCAGGTTTTTACTCTATTTGAACACTTTTCACATTCTCCCGTGCAACTCGGCTGCTAGTCCTCCTTTCATGCAGAATCTTAAGGTCCTAGCTCATTATCCAAGGCACCAAAGCCACATAAAAATTCATTAATCGATACCTAAAACTTGAATTGTACTACTTCTTACTGGCTATTACATCAACTTAGAAGCTTCATCTGTGTTCTACTATGGAGATTTTAGTGTCTCCGCATACCGCAGCACGCAACATAGCATTGCAGACGATAAGTACAACCGATTCAGAGAGAAGAGCGGCCAATGTGACGATCGGGCTTTAAGTCGATTCGATAACAAATGAAGAAAACGGACGGATTTCTCAGGTTTTTACTACATATGAACACTTTTCACATTCTCCCATGCAACTCGGCTGCTAGTCCTCCTTTCATGCAGAATCTTAAGGTAATAGCTCATGTCCAAGGCACCAAAGCCAACTAAGAAGTAAATAATCGATACCTAAAACTTGAATTGTACTACTTCTTACTGGCTATTACATCAACTTAGAAGCTTCATCTGTGTTCTACTATGGTGATTTTAGTGTCCCCGCATACCGCAGCACGCGACATAGCTTTGCAGACGATAAGTACAACCGTTTCAGAGAGAAGAGCGGCCAATGTGACGATTTGGCTTTAAGTCGATTCGATAACAAATGACGAAAACGGACGGATTTCTCAGGTTTTTACTACATATGAACACATTTCACATTCTCCTGTGCAACTCGGCTGCTAGTCCTCCTTTCATGCAGTATCTTAAGGTCCTAGCTCATGTCCAAGGCTCCAAAGCCAGCTAAAAAGTCAATAATCAGTAGCTAAAACTTGAATTGTACTACATCCTACTGGCTATTACATCAACTTAGAAGGTTCATCGGTGTTTTACTATGGTGCTTTTAGTGCCTCCGCATACCGCAGCATGCGACATAGCTTTGCAGACGATAAGTACAACCGTTTCAGAGAGAAGAGTGGCCAGTGTGACGATCTGCCTTTAAGTCGATTCGATAACAAATGACAAAAACGGACGGATTTCTCACGTTTTTACTACATATGAACACTTTTCACATTCTCCCGTGCAACTCGGCTGCTAGTCCTCCTTTCATGCAGAATCTTAAGGTCCTAGCTCATGTCCAAGGTACCAAAGCCAACATAAAAGTCAATAATCGATACCAAAAACTTGAATTCTACTACTTCTTACTGGCTATTACATCAACTTAGAAGCTTCATCGGTGTTCTACTATGGTGCTTTTAGTGTCTCCGCATACCGCAGCATGCGACATAGCTTTGCAGACGATAAGTACAACCGTTTCGGAGAGAAGAGCGGCCAATGTGACGATCTGGCTTTAAGTCGATTCGATAACAAATGACGAAAACGGACGGATTTTTCAGGTTTTTACTACATATGAACACTTTTCACATTCTCCTGGGCAACTCGGCTGCTAGTCCTCCTTTCATGCAGAATCTTAAGGTCCTAGCTCATGTCCAAGGCACCAAAGCCAGCTAAAAAGTCTATAATCAGTAACTAAAACTTGAATTGTACTACTTCTTACTGGCTATTACATCAACTTGGAAGTGTCATCTGTGTTCTACTATGGTGCTTTTAGTGTCTCTGCATACCGCAGCACGCGACATAGCTCTGCAGACGATAAGTGCAACCGTTTCAGAGAGAAGAGCGGAAAATGTGACGATCTGGCTCTAAGTCGATTCGATAACAAATGACGAAAACGAACGGATTTCTCAGGTTTTTACTACAAATGAACACTTTACACATTCTCCCGTGCAACTCGGCTGCTAGTCCTCCTGCATGTAAAATCTTAAGTTCCTAGCTCATGTCCAAGGCACCAAACAAGGGTAAAAAGTCAATAACCGGTTCCTAAAACTTGAATTGTACTACTTCTTACTGGCTATTACATCAACTTGGAAGTGTCATCTGTGTTCTACTATGGTGCTTTTAGTGTCTCTGCATACCGCAGCACGCGACGTAGCTCTGAAGACGATAAGTACAACCGTTTCAGAGAGAAGAGCGGCCAATGTGACGATTTGGCTTTAAGTCGATTCGATAAAAATGACGAAAACGGACGGATTTCTCAGGTTTTTACTCTATTTGAACACTTTTCACATTCTCCCGTGCAATTAGGCTGCTAGTCCTCCTTTCATGCAGAATCTTAAGGTCCTAGCTCATGTCCAAGGCACCAAAGCCAGCTAAAAAGTCAATAATCAGTACCTAAAAGTTGAATTTTACTATTTCTTACTGGCTATTACATTAACTTGGAAGTATCATCTGTGTTCTACTATGGTGCTTTTAGTGTCTCTGCATACCGCAGCACGCGACATAGCTCTGCAGACGGTAAGTACAACCGTTTCAGAGAGAAGAGCGGCCAATGTGACCATCTGGCTTTAAGTCGATTCGATAACAAATGAAGAAAACGAACGGATTTCTCAGGTTTTTACTACATATGAACACTTTTCACATTCTCCCGTGCAACTCGGCTGCTAGTCCTCCTTTTATGCAGAATCTTAAGGTCCTAGCTCATGTCCAAGGCACCAAAGCCAGCTAAAAAGTCAATAATCAGTACCTAAAACTTGAATTTTACTACTTCTTACTGGCTATTACATCAACTTGGAAGTATCATCTGTGTTCTACTATGGTGCTTTTAGTGTCTCTGCATACCGCAGCACGCGACATAGCTCTGCAGACGGTAAGTACAACCGTTTCAGAGAGATGAGCGGTCAACGTGACCATCTGGCTTTAAGTCGATTGGATAACAAATGACGAAAACGAACGGATTTCTCATGTTTTTACTCTATATTAACACTTTTCACATTCTCCCGTGCAATTAGGCAGCTAGTCCTCCTTTCATGCAGAATCTTAAGGTCCTAGCTCATGTCCAAGGCACCAAAGCCAGCAAAAAGTCAATAATCGATAACTAAAACTTGAATTGTACTAGTTCTTACTGGCTATTACATCAACTTAGAAGCTTCATCTGTGTTCTACTATGATGATTTTCGTGTCTCCGCATACCGCAGCACGCGACATAGTTTTGCAGACGATCAGTACAACCGTTTCAGAGAGAAGAGCGGCCAATGTGACGATCTGGCTTTAAGTCGATTCGATAACAAATGACGAAAACGGACGGATTTCTCAGGTTTTTACTACATATGAACACTTTTCACATTCTCCCGTGCAATTAGGCTGCTAGTCCTCCTTTCATGCAGAATCTTAAGGTCCTAGCTCATGTCCAAGGCACCAAAGCCAGATGAAAAGTCAATAATCTGTACCTAAAAGTTGAATTTTACTATTTCTTACTGGCTATTACATTAACTTGGAAGTATCATCTCTGTTCTACTATGGTGCTTTTAGTGTCTCTGCATACCGCAGCACGCGACATAGCTCTGCAGACGGTAAGTACAACCGTTTCAGAGAGAAGAGCGGCCAATGTGACCACCTGGCTTTAAGTCGATTCGATAACAAATGACGAAAACGAACGGATTTCTCAGGTTTTTACTACATATGAACACTTTTCACATTCTCCCGTGTAACTCGGCTGCTAGTCCTCCTTTCATGCAGAATCTTAAGGTCCTAGCTCATGTCCAAGGCACCAAAGCCAGCTAAAGAGTCAATAATCAGTACCTAAAACTTGAGTTTTACTACTTCTTACTGGCTATTACATCAACTTGGAAGTATCATCTGTGTTCTACTATGGTGCTTTTAGTGTCTCTGCATACCGCAGCACGCGACATAGCTCTGCAGACGGTAAGTACAACCGTTTCAGAGAGAAGAGCGGCTAATGTGACCATCTGGCTTTAAGTCGATTCGATAACAAATGACGAAAACGAACGGATTTCTCAGGTTTTTACTCTATATTAACACTTTTCACATTCTCCCGTGCAATTAGGCAGCTAGTCCTCCTTTCATGCAGAATCTTAAGGTCCTAGCTCATGTCCAAGGCACCAAAGCCAGCTAAAAAGGCAATAATCGATACCTAAAACTTGAATTGTACTAGTTCTTACTGGCTATTACATCAACTTAGAAGCTTCATCTGTGTTCTACTATGATGATTTTCGTGTCTCCGCATACCGCAGCACGCGACATAGTTTTGCAGACGATAAGTACAACCGTTTCAGAGAGAAGAGCGGCCAATGTGACCATCTGGCTTTAAGTCGATTCGATAACAAATGACGAAAACGAACGGATTTCTCAGGTTTTTACTACTTATGAACACTTTACACATTCTCCCGTGCAACTCGGCTGCTAGTCCTCCTTTCATGCAGAATCTTAAGGTGCTAGCTCATGTCCAAGTCACCAAACAAGGGTAAAAAGTCAATAACCGATTCCTAAAACTTGAATTGTACTATTTCTTACTGCCTATTACATCATCTTAGAAGCTTCATCTGTGTTCTACTATGGTGCTTTTAGTGTCTCCGAATACCGCAGTACGCGACATAGCTTTGCACACAGTAAGTACAACCGTTTCAGAGAGAAGAGCGGCCAATGTTATGATTTGGCTTTAAGTCGATTCGATAACAAATGACGAAAACGAACGGATTTCTCAGGTTTTTACTCTATATGAACACTTTTCACATTCTCCCGTGCAATTAGGCTGCTAGTCCTCCTTTCATGCAGAATCTTAAGGTCCTAGCTCATTTCCAAGGCACCAAAGCCAGCTAAAAAGTCAATAATCTGTACCTAAAAGTTGAATTTTACTATTTCTTACTGGCTATTACATTAACTTGGAAGTATCATCTGTGTTCTACTATGGTGCTTTTAGTGTCTCTGCATACCGCAGCACGCGACATAGCTCTGCAGACGGTAAGTACAACCGTTTCAGAGAGAAGAGCGGCCAATGTGACCATCTGGCTTTAAGTCGATTCGATAACAAATGACGAAAACGAACGGATTTCTCAGGTTTTTACTACATATGAACACTTTTCACATTCTCCCGTGTAACTCGGCTGCTAGTCCTCCTTTCATGCAGAATCTTAAGGTCCTAGCTCATGTCCAAGGCACCAAAGCCAGCTAAAGAGTCAATAATCAGTACCTAAAACTTGAGTTTTACTACTTCTTACTGGCTATTACATCAACTTGGAAGTATCATCTGTGTTCTACTATGGTGCTTTTAGTGTCTCTGCATACCGCAGCACGCGACATAGCTCTGCAGACGGTAAGTACAACCGTCTCAGAGAGAAGAGCGGCCAATGTGACGATCTGGCTTTAAGTCGATTCGATAACAAATGACGAAAACGGACGGTTTTCTCAGGTTTTTACTACATATCAACAGTTTTCACATTCTCCCGTGCAACTCGGCTGCTAGTCCTCCTTTCATGCAGAATCTTAAGGTCCTAGCTCATGTCCAAGGCACCAAAGCCAACTAAAAAGTCAATAACGATACCTAAAACTTGAATTGTACTATTTCTTACTGGCTATTACATCAACTTAGAAGCTTCATCTGTGTTCTACTATGGTGCTTTTAGTGTCTCCGCATACCGCAGCACGCGACATAGCTTTGCAGACGATAAGTACAACAGTTTCAGAGAGAAGAGCGGCCAATGTGACGATCTGGCTTTAAGTCGATTCGATAACAAATGACGAAAAAGGACGGATGTCTCAGGTTTTTACTACATATGAACACCTTTCATATTCTCCCGTGCAACTGGGCTGCTAGTCCTCCTTTTATGCAGAATCTTAAGGTCCTAGCTCATGTCCAAGGCACCAAAGACAGCTAAAAAGTCAATAATCGATACCTAAAACTTGAATTGGACTACTTCTTACTGGCTATTACATCAACTTAGAAGCTTCATCTGTGTTCTACTATGGTGCTTTTAGTGTCTCCGCATACCGCAGCACGCGACATAGCTTTGCAGACGATTAGTACAACCGTTTCAGAGAGAAGAGCAACCAATGTGACGATCTGGCTTTAAGTCGATTCGATAACAAATCACGAAAACGGACGGATTTCTCAGGTTTTTACTACATATGAACACTTTTCACATTCTCCCGTGCAACTCGGCTGCTACTCCTCCTTTCATGAAGAATCTTAAGGTCCTAGCTCATGTCCAAGGCACCAAAGCCAGCTAAAAAGTCAATAATCAATACCTAAAACTTGAATTGTACAACTTATTACTTTCTATTACATCATCTTAGAAGCTTCATCTGTGTTCTACTATGGTGCTTTTAGTGCCTCCGCACACCGCAGCACGCGACATAGCTTTGCAGACGATAAGTACAACCGTTTCAGAGAGAAGAGCGGCCAATGTGACGATCTGGCTTTAAGTCGATTCGATAACAAATGACGAAAACGGACGGATTTCTCAGGTTTTTACTACATCTGAACACTTTTCACATTCTCCCGTGCAACTCGGCTGCTAGTCCGCCTTTTTTGCAGAATCTTAAGGTCCTAGCTCATGTCCAAGGCACCAAAGCCAGCTAAAAAGTCAATAATCGATACCTAAAACTTGAATTGGACTACTTCTTACTGGCTATTACATCAACTTAGAACCTTCGTCTGTGTTCTACTATGGTGCTTTTAGTGTCTCCGCATACCGCAGCACGCGACATAGCTTTGCAGACGATAAGTACAACGGTTTCAGAGAGAAGAACGGCAAATGTGACGATCTGGCTTTAAGTCGATTCGATAACAAATGACGAATACGGACGGATTTCTCAGGTTTTTACTACATATGAACACTTTTCACATTCTCCCGTGCAACTCGGGTGCTAGTCCTCCTTTCATGCAGAATCTTAAGGTCATAGCTCATGTCCAAGGCACCAAAGCCAGCTAAAAAGTCAATACGTATACCTAAAACTTGAATTCTACTATTTCTTACTGGCTATTATATCATCTTAGAAGCTTCATCTGTGTTCTACTATGGTGCGTTTAGTGTCTCCGAATACAACAGTACGCGACATAGCTTTGCAGACGATAAGTACAACCGTTTCAGAGAGAAGAGCGGCGATGTGACGATCTGGCTATAAGTCGATTCGATAACAAATGACGAAAACGGACCGATTTCTCAGGTTTTTACTACATATGAACACCTTTCACATTCTCCCGTGCAACTCGGCTGCTAGTTTTTCTTTCATGCAGAATCTTAAGGTCCTAGATCATGTCCAAGGCACCAAAGCCAGCTAAAAAGTCAATAATCGATACCTAAAACTTGAATTGTACTACTTCTTACTGGCTATTACATCAACTTAGAAGTTTCATCTGTGTTCTACTATGGTGCTTTTAGTGTCTCCGCATACCGCAGCACGCGACATAGCTTTGCAGACGATAAGTACAACGGATTCAGAAAGAAGAACGGCAAATGTGACGATCTGGCTTTAAGTCGATTCGATAACAAATGACGAAAACGGACGGATTTCTGAGGTTTTTACTACATATGAACACTTTTCAAATTCTCCCGTGCAACTCGAGTGCTAGTCCTCCTTTCATGCTGAATCTTAAGGTCATAGCTCATGTCCAAGGCGCCAAACAAGGGTAAAAAGACAATAACCGATTCCTAAAACTTGAATTGTACTATTTCTTACAGCCTATTACATCATCTTAGAAGCTTCGTCTGTGTTCTACTATGGTGCTTTTAGTGTCTCCGAATACCGCTGTACGCGACATAGCTTTGCAGACGATAAGTACAACCGTTTCAGGGAGAAGAGCGGCCAATGTGACGATTTGGCCTTAAGTCGATTCGATAACAAATGACGAAAACGAACGGATTTCTCAGGTTTTTACTCTATATGAACACTTTTCACATTCTCCCGTGCAATTAGGCTGCTATTCCTCCTTTCATGCAGAATCTTAAGGTCCTACCTCATGTCCAAGGCACCAAAGCCAGCTAAAAAGTCAATAATCAGTACCTAAAAGTTGAATTTTACTATTTCTTACTGGCTATTACATTAACTTGGAAGTATCATCTGTGTTCTACTATGGTGCTTTTAGTGTCTCTGCATACCGCAGCACGCGACATAGCTCTGCAGACGGTAAGTACAACCGTTTCAGAGAGAAGAGCGGCCAATGTGACGATCTGGCTTTAAGTCGATTCGATAACAAATGACGAAAAAGGACGGATGTCTCAGGTTTTTACTACATATGAACACCTTTCATATTCTCCCGTGCAACTGGGCTGCTAGTCCTCCTTTCATGCAGAATCTTAAGGTCCTAGCTCATGTCCAAGGCACCAAAGACAGCTAAAAAGTCAATAATCGATACCTAAAACTTGAATTGTACTACTTCTTACTGGCTATTACATCAACTTAGATGCTTCATCTGTGTTCTACTATGGTGCTTTTAGTGTCTCCGCATACCGCAGCACGCGACATAGCTTTGCAGACGATAAGTACAACCGTTTCAGAGAGAAGAGCAACCAATGTGACGATCTGGCTTTAAGTCGATTCGATAACAAATCACGAAAACGGACGGATTTCTCAGGTTTTTACTACATATGAACACTTTTCACATTCTCCCGTGCAACTCGGCTGCTACTCCTCCTTTCATGAAGAATCTTAAGGTCCTAGCTCATGTCCAAGGCACCAAAGCCAGCTAAAAAGTCAATAATCAATACCTAAAACTTGAATTGTACAACTTATTACTTTCTATTACATCATATTAGAAGCTTCATCTGTGTTCTACTATGGTGCTTTTAGTGCCTCCGCACACCGCAGCACGCGACATAGCTTTGCAGACGATAAGTACAACCGTTTCAGAGAGAAGAGCGGCCAATGTGACGATCTGGCTTTAAGTCGATTCGATAACAAATGACGAAAACGGACGGATTTCTCAGGTTTTTACTACATATGAACACCTTTCACATTGTCCCGTGCAACTCGGCTGCTAGTCCTCCTTTCATGTAGAATCTCAAGGTCCTAGCCCATGTCAAAGGCACCAAAGCCAGCTAAAAAGTCAATAATCGATACCTAAAACTTGAATTGTACTACTTCTTACTGGCTATTACATCAACTTAGAAGTTTCATCTGTGTTCTACTATGGTGATTTAAGTGTCTCCACATACCGCAGCATGCGACATAGCTTTGCAGACGATAAGTACAACCGTTTCAGAGAGAAGATCGGCAAATGTGACGATCTGGCTTTAAGTCGATTCGATAACAAATGACGAAAACGAACGGATTTCTCAGGTTTTTACTCTATATTAACACTTTTCACATTCTCCCGTGCAATTAGGCAGCTAGTCCTCCTTTCATGCAGAATCTTAAGGTCCTAGCTCATGTCCGAGGCACCAAAGCCAGCTAAAAAGTCAATAATCGATACCTAAAACTTGAATTGTACTAGTTCTTACTGGCTATTACATCAACTTAGAAGCTTCATCTGTGTTCTACTATGATGATTTTCGTGTCTCCGCATACCGCAGCACGCGACATTGTTTTGCAGACGATCAGTACAACCGTTTCAGAGAGAAGAGCGGCCAATGTGACGATCTGGCTTTAAGTCGATTCGATAACAAATGACGAAAACGGACGGATTTCTCAGGTTTTTACTACATATGAACACTTTTCACATTCTCCCGTGCAACTCGGCTGCTAGTCCTCCTTTCATGCAGAATCTTAAGGTCCTAGCTCATGTCCAAGGCACCAAAGCCAGCTAAAAAGTCAATAATCAGTACATAAAAATTGAATTTTACTACTTCTTACTGGCTATTACATCAACTTGGAAGTATCATCTGTTTTCTACAATGGTGCTTTTAGTGTCTCTGCATACCGCACCACGCGACATATATCTGCAGACGGTAAGTACAAAAGTTTCAGAGAGAAGAGCGGCCAATGTGACATCTGGCTTTAAGTCGATTCGATAACAAATGACGAAAACGAAGGGATTTCTCAGGTTTTTACTACATATGAACACTTTACACATTCTCCCGTGCAACTCGGCTGCTAGTCCTCCTTTCATGCAGAATCTTAAGGTGCTAGCTCATGTCCAAGTCACCAAACAAGGGTAAAAAGTCAATAACCGATTCCTAAAACTTGAATTGTACTATTTCTTACTGTCTATTACATCATCTTAGAAGCTTCATCTGTGTTCTACTATGGTGCTTTTACTGTCTCCGAATACCGCAGTACGCGACATAGCTTTGCAGACGATTAGTACAACCGTTTCAGAGAGAAGAGCGGCCAATGTGACGATTTGGCTTTAAGTCGATTCGATAACAAATGACGAAAACGAACGGATTTCTCAGGTTTTTACTCTATATGAACACTTTTCACATTCTCCCGTGCAATTAGGCTGCTAGTCCTCCTTTCATGCAGAATCTTAAGGTCCTAGCTCATGTCCAAGGCACCAAAGCCAGCTAAAAAGTCAATAATCTGTACCTAAAAGTTGAATTTTACTATTTCTTACTGGCTATTACATTAACTTGGAAGTATCATCTGTGTTCTACTATGGTGCTTTTAGTGTCTCTGCATACCGCAGCACGCGACATAGCTCTGCAGACGGAAAGTACAACCGTTTCAGAGAGAAGAGCGGCCAATGTGACCATCTGGCTTTAAGTCGATTCGATAACAAATGACGAAAACGAACGGATTTCTCAGGTTTTTACTACATATGAACACTTTTCACATTCTCCCGTGTAACTCGGCTGCTAGTCCTCCTTTCATGCAGAATCTTAAGGTCCTAGCTCATGTCCAAGGCACCAAAGCCAGCTAAAGAGTCAATAATCAGTACCTAAAACTTGAATTTTACTACTTCTTACTGGCTATTACATCAACTTGGAAGTATCATCTGTGTTCTACTATGGTGCTTTTAGTGTCTCTGCATACCGCAGCACGCGACATAGCTCTGCAGACGGTAAGTACAACCGTTTCAGAGAGAAGAGCGGCCAATGTGACCATCTGGCTTTAAGTCGATTCGATAACAAATGACGAAAACGAACGGATTTCTCAGGTTTTTACTACATATGAACACTTTTCACATTCTCCCGTGTAACTCGGCTGCTAGTCCTCCTTTCATGCAGAATCTTAAGGTCCTAGCTCATGTCCAAGGCACCAAAGCCAGCTAAAATGTCAATAATCAATATCTAAAACTTGAATTTTACTACTTCTTACTGGCTATTACATTAACTTAGAAGCTTCATCTGTGTTCTACTATGATGATTTTCGTGTCTCCGCATACCGCAGCACGCGACATAGTTTTGCAGACGATAAGTACAACCGTTCAGAGAGAAGAGCGGCCAATGTGACGATCTGGCTTTAAGTCGATTCGATAACAAATGACGAAAACGGACGGGTTTCTCAGGTTTTTACTACATTTGAACACTTTTACATTCTCCCGTGCAACTCGGCTGCTAGTCCTCCTTTCATGCAGAATCTTAAGGTCCTAGCTCATGTCCAAGGCACCAAAGCCAGCTAAAAAGTCAATAACCGGTACCTAAAACTTGAATTGTACTACTTAATACTGGCTATTACATCAACTTAGAAGCTTCATCTGTGTTCTACTATGGTGCTTTTAGTGTCTCCGCATAGCGCAGCACGCGACATAGCTTTGCAGACGATAAGTACAACCGTCTCAGAGAGAAGAGCGGCCAATGTGACGATCTGGCTTTAAGTCGATTCGATAACAAATGACGAAAACGAACGGTTTTCTCAGGTTTTTACTACATATGAACAGTTTTCACATTCTCCCGTGCAACTCGGCTGCTAGTCCTCCTTTCATGCAGAATCTTAAGGTCCTAGCTCATGTCCAAGGCACCAAAGCCAGCTAAAAAGTCAATAACGATACCTAAAACTTGAATTGTACTATTTCTTACTGGCTATTACATCAACTTAGAAGCTTCATCTGTGTTCTACTATGGTGCTTTTAGTGTCTCCGCATACCGCAGCACGCGACATAGCTTTGCAGACGATAAGTACAACGGTTTCAGAGAGAAGAGCGGCCAATCTGACGATCTGGCTTTAAGTCGATTCGATAACAAATGACGAAAAAGGACGGATGTCTCAGGTTTTTACTACATATGAACACCTTTCATATTCTCCCGTGCAACTGGGCTGCTAGTCCTCCTTTTATGCAGAATCTTAAGGTCCTAGCTCATGTCCAAGGCACCAAAGACAGCTAAAAAGTCAATAATCGATACCTAAAACTTGAATTGTACTACTTCTTACTGGCTATTACATCAACTTAGAAGCTTCATCTGTGTTCTACTATGGTGCTTTTAGTGTCTCCGCATACCGCAGCACGCGACATAGCTTTGCAGACGATAAGTACAACCGTTTCAGAGAGAAGAGCAACCAATGTGACGATCTGGCTTTAAGTCGATTCGATAACAAATCACGAAAACGGACGGATTTCTCAGGTTTTTACTACATATGAACACTTTTCACATTCTCCCGTGCAATTAGGCAGCTAGTCCTCCTTTCATGCAGAATCTTAAGGTCCTAGCTCATGTCCGAGGCACCAAAGCCAGCTAAAAAGTCAATAATCGATACCTAAAACTTGAATTGTACTAGTTCTTACTGGCTATTACATCAACTTAGAAGCTTCATCTGTGTTCTACTATGATGATTTTCGTGTCTCCGCATACCGCAGCACGCGACATTGTTTTGCAGACGATCAGTACAACCGTTTCAGAGAGAAGAGCGGCCAATGTGACGATCTGGCTTTAAGTCGATTCGATAACAAATGACGAAAACGGACGGATTTCTCAGGTTTTTACTACATATGAACACTTTTCACATTCTCCCGTGCAACTCGGCTGCTAGTCCTCCTTTCATGCAGAATCTTAAGGTCCTAGCTCATGTCCAAGGCACCAAAGCCAGCTAAAAAGTCAATAATCAGTACATAAAAATTGAATTTTACTACTTCTTACTGGCTATTACATCAACTTGGAAGTATCATCTGTTTTCTACAATGGTGCTTTTAGTGTCTCTGCATACCGCACCACGCGACATATATCTGCAGACGGTAAGTACAAAAGTTTCAGAGAGAAGAGCGGCCAATGTGACATCTGGCTTTAAGTCGATTCGATAACAAATGACGAAAACGAAGGGATTTCTCAGGTTTTTACTACATATGAACACTTTACACATTCTCCCGTGCAACTCGGCTGCTAGTCCTCCTTTCATGCAGAATCTTAAGGTGCTAGCTCATGTCCAAGTCACCAAACAAGGGTAAAAAGTCAATAACCGATTCCTAAAACTTGAATTGTACTATTTCTTACTGTCTATTACATCATCTTAGAAGCTTCATCTGTGTTCTACTATGGTGCTTTTACTGTCTCCGAATACCGCAGTACGCGACATAGCTTTGCAGACGATTAGTACAACCGTTTCAGAGAGAAGAGCGGCCAATGTGACGATTTGGCTTTAAGTCGATTCGATAACAAATGACGAAAACGAACGGATTTCTCAGGTTTTTACTCTATATGAACACTTTTCACATTCTCCCGTGCAATTAGGCTGCTAGTCCTCCTTTCATGCAGAATCTTAAGGTCCTAGCTCATGTCCAAGGCACCAAAGCCAGCTAAAAAGTCAATAATCTGTACCTAAAAGTTGAATTTTACTATTTCTTACTGGCTATTACATTAACTTGGAAGTATCATCTGTGTTCTACTATGGTGCTTTTAGTGTCTCTGCATACCGCAGCACGCGACATAGCTCTGCAGACGGAAAGTACAACCGTTTCAGAGAGAAGAGCGGCCAATGTGACCATCTGGCTTTAAGTCGATTCGATAACAAATGACGAAAACGAACGGATTTCTCAGGTTTTTACTACATATGAACACTTTTCACATTCTCCCGTGTAACTCGGCTGCTAGTCCTCCTTTCATGCAGAATCTTAAGGTCCTAGCTCATGTCCAAGGCACCAAAGCCAGCTAAAGAGTCAATAATCAGTACCTAAAACTTGAATTTTACTACTTCTTACTGGCTATTACATCAACTTGGAAGTATCATCTGTGTTCTACTATGGTGCTTTTAGTGTCTCTGCATACCGCAGCACGCGACATAGCTCTGCAGACGGTAAGTACAACCGTTTCAGAGAGAAGAGCGGCCAATGTGACCATCTGGCTTTAAGTCGATTCGATAACAAATGACGAAAACGAACGGATTTCTCAGGTTTTTACTACATATGAACACTTTTCACATTCTCCCGTGTAACTCGGCTGCTAGTCCTCCTTTCATGCAGAATCTTAAGGTCCTAGCTCATGTCCAAGGCACCAAAGCCAGCTAAAATGTCAATAATCAATATCTAAAACTTGAATTTTACTACTTCTTACTGGCTATTACATTAACTTAGAAGCTTCATCTGTGTTCTACTATGATGATTTTCGTGTCTCCGCATACCGCAGCACGCGACATAGTTTTGCAGACGATAAGTACAACCGTTCAGAGAGAAGAGCGGCCAATGTGACGATCTGGCTTTAAGTCGATTCGATAACAAATGACGAAAACGGACGGGTTTCTCAGGTTTTTACTACATTTGAACACTTTTACATTCTCCCGTGCAACTCGGCTGCTAGTCCTCCTTTCATGCAGAATCTTAAGGTCCTAGCTCATGTCCAAGGCACCAAAGCCAGCTAAAAAGTCAATAACCGGTACCTAAAACTTGAATTGTACTACTTAATACTGGCTATTACATCAACTTAGAAGCTTCATCTGTGTTCTACTATGGTGCTTTTAGTGTCTCCGCATAGCGCAGCACGCGACATAGCTTTGCAGACGATAAGTACAACCGTCTCAGAGAGAAGAGCGGCCAATGTGACGATCTGGCTTTAAGTCGATTCGATAACAAATGACGAAAACGAACGGTTTTCTCAGGTTTTTACTACATATGAACAGTTTTCACATTCTCCCGTGCAACTCGGCTGCTAGTCCTCCATTCATGCAGAATCTTAAGGTCCTAGCTCATGTCCAAGGCACCAAAGCCAGCTAAAAAGTCAATAACGATACCTAAAACTTGAATTGTACTATTTCTTACTGGCTATTACATCAACTTAGAAGCTTCATCTGTGTTCTACTATGGTGCTTTTAGTGTCTCCGCATACCGCAGCACGCGACATAGCTTTGCAGACGATAAGTACAACGGTTTCAGAGAGAAGAGCGGCCAATCTGACGATCTGGCTTTAAGTCGATTCGATAACAAATGACGAAAAAGGACGGATGTCTCAGGTTTTTACTACATATGAACACCTTTCATATTCTCCCGTGCAACTGGGCTGCTAGTCCTCCTTTTATGCAGAATCTTAAGGTCCTAGCTCATGTCCAAGGCACCAAAGACAGCTAAAAAGTCAATAATCGATACCTAAAACTTGAATTGTACTACTTCTTACTGGCTATTACATCAACTTAGAAGCTTCATCTGTGTTCTACTATGGTGCTTTTAGTGTCTCCGCATACCGCAGCACGCGACATAGCTTTGCAGACGATAAGTACAACCGTTTCAGAGAGAAGAGCAACCAATGTGACGATCTGGCTTTAAGTCGATTCGATAACAAATCACGAAAACGGACGGATTTCTCAGGTTTTTACTACATATGAACACTTTTCACATTCTCCCGTGCAACTCGGCTGCTACTCCTCCTTTCATGAAGAATCTTAAGGTCCTAGCTCATGTCCAAGGCACCAAAGCCAGCTAAAAAGTCAATAATCAATACCTAAAACTTGAATTGTACAACTTATTACTTTCTATTACATCATATTAGAAGCTTCATCTGTGTTCTACTATGGTGCTTTTAGTGCCTCCGCACACCGCAGCACGCGACATAGCTTTGCAGACGATAAGTACAACCGTTTCAGAGAGAAGAGCGGCCAATGTGACGATCTGGCTTTAAGTCGATTCGATAACAAATGACGAAAACGGACGGATTTCTCAGGTTTTTACTACATATGAACACTTTTCACATTGTCCCGTGCAACTCGGCTGCTAGTCCTCCTTTCATGTAGAATCTCAAGGTCCTAGCCCATGTCAAAGGCACCAAAGCCAGCTAAAAAGTCAATAATCGATACCTAAAACTTGAATTGTACTACTTCTTACTGGCTATTACATCAACTTAGAAGCTTCATCTGTGTTCTACTATGGTGATTTAAGTGTCTCCACATACCGCAGCATGCGACATAGCTTTGCAGACGATAAGTACAACCGTTTCAGAGAGAAGAGCGGCAAATGTGACGATCTGGCTTTAAGTCGATTCGATAACAATTGACGAATACGGACGGATTTCTCAGGTTTTTACTACATATGAACACTTTTCACAGTCTCCCGTGCAACTCGGGTGCTAGTCCTCCTTTCATGCAGAATCTTAAGGTCATAGCTCATGTCCAAGGCACCAAAGCCAGCTAAAAAGTCAATAAGTATACCTAAAACTTGAATTCTACTATTTCTTACTGGCTATTATATCATCTTAGAAGCTTCATCTGTGTTCTACTATGGTGCGTTTAGTGTCTCCGAATACAACAGTACGCGACATAGCTTTGCAGACGATAAGTACAACCGTTTCAGAGAGAAGAGCGCCCAATGTGACGATCTGGCTTTAAGTCGATTCGATAACAAATGACGAAAACGGACGGATATCTCAGGTTTTGACTATATATGAACACTTTTCACATTCTCCCCTGCAACTCGGCTGCTAGTCCTCCTTTCATGCAGAATCTTAAGGTCCTAGCTCATGTCCAAGGCTCCAAAGCCACCTAAAAAGTCAATAATCGATACCTAAAACTTGAATTCTACTACTTCTTACTGGCTATTACATCAACTTAGAAGCTTCATCTGTGTTCTACTATGGTGCTTTTAGTGTCTCCGAATACCGCAGTACGCGACATAGCTTTGCAGACGATAAGAACAACCATTTCAGAGAGCAGAGCTGCCAATGTGATGATTTGGCTTTAAGTCGATTCGATAACAAATGACGAAAACGGACCGATTTCTCAGGTTGGTTTTTACTACATATGAACACTTTTCACATTCTCCCGTGCAACTCGGCTGCTAGTCCTCCTTTCATGCAGAATCTTAAGGTCCTTCTCATGTCCAAGGCACCAAAGCCAGCTAAAAAGTCAATAATCGATACCTAAAACTTGAATTGGGCTACTTCTTACTGGCTATTACATCAACTTAGAACCTTCATCAATGTTCTACCACGGTGCTTTTAGTTTCTCCGCATACCGCAGCACGCGACACAGCTTTGCAGACGATAAGTACAACCGTTTTAGAGAGAAGAGCGGCCAATGTTACGATCTGGCTTTAAGTCGATTCGATAACAAATGACGAAAACGGACGGATGTCTCAGGTTTTTACTACATATGAACACTTTTCACATTCTCCCGTGCAACTCGGCTGCTAGTCCTCCTTTTATGCAGAATCTTAAGGTCCTAGCTCATGTCCAAGGCACCAAAGCCAGCTAAAAAGTCAATAATCAATATCAAAAACTTGAATTGTACTACTTCTTACTGGCTATTACATCAACTTAGAAGCTTCATCTGTGTTCTACTATGGTGCGTTTAGTGTCTCCGAATACCGCAGTACGCGACATAGCTTTGCAGACGATAAGTACAACGGTTTCAGAGAGAAGAACGGCAAATGTGACGATCTGGCTATAAGTCGATTCGATAACAAATGACGAAAACGGACCGATTTCTCAGGTTTTTACTACATATGAACACCTTTCACATTCTCCAGTGCAACTCGGCTGCTAGTCCTAATTTCATGCAGAATCTTAAGGTCCTAGCTCATGTCCTAGGCACCGAAGCCAGCTAAAAAGTCAATAATCGATACCTAAAACTTGAATTATACTACTTCTTACTGGCTATTACGTCAACTTAAAAGATTCATCTGTGTTCTACTATGGTGCTTTTAGTGTCTCCGCATACCGCAGCACGCGACATAGCTTTGCAGACGATAAGTACAACGGTTTCAGAGAGAAGAGCGGCCAATGTGACGATCTGGCTTTAAGTCTATTCGATAACAAATGACGAAAACGGACGGATTTCTCAGGTTTTTACTACAAATGAACACTTTTCACATTCTCCCGTGCAACTGGGCAGCTAGTCCTCCTTTCATGCAGAATCTCAAGGTCCTTGCTCATGTCCAAGGCACCAAAGCCAGCTAAAAAGTCAATAATCGATACCTAGAACTTGAATTGTACTACCTCTTACTGGCTATTACATCAACTTAGAAGCTTCATCTGTGTTCTACTATGGTGATTTTAGTGTCTCCACATACCGCAGCACGCGACATGGCTTTGCAGACGATAAGTACAACCGTTTCAGAGAGAAGAGCGGCCAATGTGACCATCTGTCTTTAAGTCGATACGATAACAAATGACGAAAACGGACGGATATCTCAGGTTTTGACTACATATGAACACTTTTCACATTCTCCCGTGCAACTCGGCTGCTAGTCCTCCTTTCATGCAGTATCTTAAGGTCCTAGCTCATGTCCAAGGCTCCAAAGCCACCTAAAAAGTCAATAATCGATACCTAAAACTTGAATTCTACTACTTCTTACTGGCTATTACATCAACTTAGAAGCTTCATCTGTGTTCTACTATGGTGCTTTTAGTGTCTCCGAATACCGCAGTACGCGACATAGCTTTGCAGACGATAAGAACAACCGTTTCAGAGAGCAGAGCTGCCAATGTGATGATTTGGCTTTAAGTCGATTCGATAACAAATGACGAAAACGGACCGATTTCTCAGGTTGGTTTTTACTACATATGAACACTTTTCACATTCTCCCGTGCAACTCGGCTGCTAGTCCTTCTTTCATGCAGAATCTTAAGGTCCTAGATCATGTCCAAGGCACCAAAGCCAGCTAATAAGTCAATAATCAATATCTAAAACTTGAATTGTACTACTTCTTACTAGCTATTACATCAACTTAGAAGCTTCATCTGTGTTCTACTATGGTGCTTTTAGTGTCTCCGCATACCGCAGCACGCGACATAGCTTTGCAGACGATAAGTAGAACCGTTTCAGGGAGAAGAGCGGCCAATGTGACGATCTGGCTTTAAGTCGATTCGATAACAAATGACGCAAACGGACGGATTTCTCAGGTTTTTACTAGATATGAACACTTTTCACAGTCTCCCGTGCAACTCGGGTGCTAGTCCTCCTTTCATGCATAATCTTAAGGTCATAGCTCATGTCCAAGGCACCAAAGCCAGCTAAAAAGTCAATAATCGATACCTAAAACTTGAATTGTACTATTTCTTACTGGCTATTACATCATCTTAGAAGCTTCATCTGTGTTCTACTATGGTGCGTTTAGTGTCTCCGAATACCGCAGTACGCGACATAGCTTTGCAGACGATAAGTACAACCGTTCAGAGAGAAGAGCGGCCAATGTGACGATCTGGCTTTAAGTCGATTCGATAACAAATGACGAAAACGGACGGATTTCTCAGGTTTTTACTACATATGAATACTTTTCACATTCTCCCGTGCAACTCGGCTGCTAGTCCTCCTTTCATGCAGAATCTTAAGGTCCTGGCTCATGTCCAAGTCACCAAAGCCAGCTAAAAAGTCAATAATCGATACCTAAAACTTGAATTGGACTACTTCTTACTGGCTATTACATCAACTTAGATGCTTCATCTGTGTTCTACTATGGTGATTTTAGTGTCTCCGCATACCGCAGCACGCGACATAGCTTTTCAAACGATAAGTACAACCGTTTTAGAGAGAAGATCGGCCAATGTGACGATCTGGCTTTAAGTCGATTCGATAACAAATGACGAAAACGGACGGATTTCTCAGGTTTTTACTACATATGAACACTTTTCACATTCTCCCGTGCAACTCGGCTGCTAGTCCTCCTTATATGCAGAATCTTAAGGTCCTAGCTCATGTCCAAGGCATCAAAGCCAGCTAAAAAGTCAATAATCGATACCTAAAACTTGAATTGGACTACTTCTTACTGGCTATTACATCAACTTAGAACCTTCATCAATGTTCTACTACGGTGCTTTTAGTTTCTCCGCATACCGCAGCACACGACACAGCTTTGCAGACGATAAGTACAACCGTTTTAGAGAGAAGAGCGGCCAATGTTACGATCTGGCTTTAAGTCGATTCGATAACAAATGACGAAAACGGACGGATGTCTCAGGTTTTTACTACATATGAACACTTTTCACATTCTCCCGTGCAACTCGGCTGCTAGTCCTCCTTTTATGCAGAATCTTAAGGTCCTAGCTCATGTCCAAGGCACCAAAGCCAGCTAAAAAGTCACTAATCAATATCTAAAACTTGAATTGTACTACTTCTTACTGGCTATTACATCAACTTAGAAGCTTCATCTGTGTTCTACTATGGTGCTTTTAGTGTCTCCGCATATCGCAGCACGCGACATAGCTTTGCAGACGATAAGTACAACGGTTTCAGAGAGAAGAGCGGCCAATGTGAGGATCTGGCTTTAAGTCGATTCGATAACAAATGACGAAAACGGACGGATTTCTCAGGTTTTTACTACATATAAACACTTTTCACATTCTCCCGTGCAACTCGGCTGCTAGTCCTCCTTTCATGCAGAATCGTAAGGTCCTAGCTCATATCCAAGGCACCAAAGCCAGCTAAAAAGTCAATAATCGATACCTAAAACTTGAATTGTACTAGTTCTTACTGGCTATTACATCAACTTAGAAGCTTTATCTGTGTTCTACTATGATGACTTTCGTGTCTCCGCATACCGCAGCACGCGACATTGCTTTGCAGACAACAAGTACAACCGTTTCAGAGAGAAGAGTGACCAATGTGACGATCTGGTTTTAAGTCGATTCGATAACAAATGACGAAAACGGACGGATTTCTCAGGTTTTTACTACATATGAACACTTTTCACATTCTCCCGTGCAACTCTGCTCCTAGTCCTCCTTTCATGCAGAATCTTAAGGTCCTAGCTCATGTCCAAGCGACCAAAGCGAGCCAAAAAGTCAATAACCGATACCTAAAAATTGAATTGTACAACTTCTTACTGGCTATTACATCATCTTAGAAGCTTCATCTGTGTTCTACTATGGTGTTTTTAGTGTCTCCGAATACCGCAGTACGTGACATAGCTTTGCAGACCATAAGTACAACCGTTTCAGAGAGAAGAGCGGCCAATGTGACCATCTGGCTTTAAGTCGATTCGATAACAAATGACGAAAACGGACGGATTTCTCAGGTTTTTACTACATATGAACACTTTCCACATTTTCCCGTGCAACTCGGCTGCTAGTCCTCCTTTCATGCAGAATCTTAAGGTCCTAGCTCATGTCCAAGGCACCGAAGCCAGCTAAAAAGTCAAAAATCGATAAATAAAACTTGAATTCTACTACTTCTTACTGGCTATTGCATCAACTTAGAAGCTTCATCTGTGTTCTACTATGGTGCTTTTAGTGTCTCCCCATACCGCAGCACGCGACGTAGGTTTGCAGACGATAAGTACAACGGTTTCAGAGAGAAGAGCGGCCAATGTGACGATCTGGCTTTAAGTCGATTCGATAACAAATGACGAAAACGGACGGATTTCTCAGGTTTTTACTACGTATGAACACTTCTCACATTCACCCGTGCAACTCCTCTGCTAGTCCTCCTTTCATGCAGTATCTTAAGGTCCTAGCTCATGTCCAAGGCATCAAAGCCAGCTAAAAAGTCAATAATCGATAACTAAAACTTGAATTGTACTACTTCTTACTGGCTATTACATCAACTTAGAAGCTTCATCTGTGTTCTACTATGAAGATTTTCTTGTCTCCGCATACCGCAGCACGCGACATAGCTTTGCAGACGATATGTACAACCGTTCAGAGAGAAGAGCGGCCAATCTGACGATCTGGCTTTAAGTCGATTCGATAACAAATGACGAAAAGGGTCGGATTTCTCAGGTTTTTACTACATATGAACACTTTTCACATTCTCCCGTGCAACTCGGCTGCTAGTCCTCCTTTCATGCAGAATCTTAAGGTCCTAGCTCATGTCCAAGTCACCAAAGCCAGCTAAAATGTCAATAATCGATACCAAAAACTTCAATTGGACTACTTCTTACTGGCTATTACATCAACTTAGATGCTTCATCTGTGTTCTACTATGGTGATTTTAGTGTCTCCGCATACCGCGGCACGCGACATAGCTTTGCAGACGATAAGTACAACCGTTTCAGAGAGAAGAGCGGCCAATGTGACGATCTGGCTTTAAGTCGATTGGATAACAAATGACTAAAACGGACAGATTTCTTAGGTTTTTACTACATGCGAACACTTTTCACATTCTCCCGTGCAACTCCGCTACTAGTCCTCCTTTCATGCAGAATCTCAAGGTCCTAGCTCATGTCCAAGGCACCAGGGCAGCTAAAAGGTCAATAATCAATACTTAAAACTTGAATTGTACTACTTCTTACTGGCTATTACATCAACTTAGAAGCTTCATCTGTGTTCTACTATGGTGCTTTTAGTGTCTCCGCATACCGCAGCAGGCGACACAGCTTTGCAGACGATAAGTACAACCGTTTCAGAGAGAAGAGCGGTCAATGTGACGTTCTGGCTTTAAGACGATTCGATAACAAATGACGAAAACGGACGGATTTCTTGGGTTTTTACTACATATGAACACTTTTCACATTCTCCCGTGCAACTCGGCAGCTAGTCCTCCTTTCATGCAGAATCTTAAGGTCCTAGCTTTTGTCCAAGTCACCAAAGCCAGTTAAAAAGTCAATAACCGATACCTAAAACTTGAATTGTACTAGTTCTTACTGGCTATTACATCTACTTAGAAGCTTCATCTGTGATCTACTATGGTGCTTTTAGTGTCTCCGCATACCGCAGCATGCGACATAGCTTTGTAGACGATAAGTACAACCGTTTCAGAGAGAAGACCGGCCAATGTGACGATCTGGCTTTAAGTCGATTCGATAACAAATGAAGAAAACGGACGGATTTCTCAGGATTTAATTACATATGAACACTTTTCACATTCTCCCGTGCAACTCGGCTGCTAGTCCTCCTTTCATGCTGAATCTTAAGGTCCTAGCTCATGTCCAAGGCACCAAAGCCAGCTAAAAAGTCAATAATCAATACCTAAAACTTGAATTCTACTACTTCTTACTGGCTATTACATCAACTTAGAAGCTTCATCTGTGTTCTACTATGGTGCTTTTAGTGTCTCCACACACCGCAGCACGCGACATAGCATTGCGGAAGATAAGTACAACCGTTTCAGAGAGAAGAGCGGCCAGTGTGACGATCTGGCTAAAAGTCGATTCGATAACAAATGACGAAAACGGACGGATTTCTCAGGTTTTTACTACATATGAACACTTTTCACATTCTCCCGGGCAACTCGGCTGCTAGTCCTTCTTTCATGCAGAATCTTAAGGTCCTAGATCATGTCCAAGGCACCAAAGCCAGCTAAAATGTCAATAATCAATATCTAAAACTTGAATTGTACTACTTCTTACTGGCTATTACATTAACTTAGAAGCTTCATCTGTGTTCTACTATGGTGCTTTTAGTGTCTCCGCATATCGCAGCACGCGACATAGCTTTGCAGACGATAAGTACAACGGTTTCAGAGAGAAGAGCGGTCAATGTGACGATCTGGCTTTAAGACGATTCGATAACAAATGACGAAAACGGACGGATTTCTTATGTTTTTACTACATATGAACACTTTTCACATTCTCCCGTGCAACTCGGCAGCTAGTCCTCCTTTCATGCAGAATCTTAAGGTCCTAGCTCATGTCCAAGGCACCAAGGCAGCTAAAAGGTCAATAATCAATACTTAAAACTTGAATTGTACTACTTCTTACTGGCTATTACATCAACTTAGAAGCTTCATCTGTGTTCTACTATGGTGCTTTTAATGTCTCCGCATACCGCAGCACGCGACATAGCTTTGCAGACGATAAGTACAACCGTTTCAGAGAGAAGAGCGGTCAATGTGACGATCTGGCTTTAAGACGATTCGATAACAAATGACGAAAACGGACGGTTTTCTTGGGTTTTTACTACATATGAACACTTTTCACATTCTCCCGTGCAACTCGGCAGCTAGTCCTCCTTTCATGCAGAATCTTAAGGTCCTAGCTCATGTCCAAGGCACCAAAGCCAGCTAAAAAGTCAATAACCGATACCTAAAACTTGAATTGTACTACTTCTTACTGGCTATTACATCAACTTAGAAGCTTCATCTGTGTTCTACTATGGTGCTTTTAGTGTCTCCGCATACCGCAGCACGCGACATAGCTTTGTAGACGATAAGTACAACCGTTTCAGAGAGAAGAGCGGCCAATGTGACGATCTGGCTTTAAGTCGATTCGATAACAAATGACGAAAACGAACGGATTTCTCAGGTTTTTATGACATATGAACACTTTTCACATTCTCCCGTGCAACTCGGTTTCTACTCCTCCTATCATGCAGAATCTTAAGGTCCTAGCTCATGTCCAAGTCACCAAAGCCAGCTAAAAAGTCAATAATCGATACCTAAAACTTGAACTGTACTACTTCTTACTGGCTATTACATCAACTTAGAAGCTTCATCTGTGTTCTACTACGGTGCTTTTAGTTTCTCCGCATACCGCAGCACGCGACATAGTTTTGCAGACGATAAGCACAACCGTTTCAGAGAGAAGAGCGGCCAGTGTGACGATCTGGCTTTAAGTCGATTCGATAACAAATGACGAAAACGGACGGATTTCTCAGGTTTTTACTACATGCGAACACTTTTCACATTCTCAAGTGCAACTCTGCTGCTAGTCCTCCTTTCACGCAGAATCTCAAGGTCCTAGTTCATGTCCAAAGCACCAAAGCCAGCTAGAAAGTCAATAATCGATACCTAAAACTTGAATTGTACTACTTCTTACTGGCTATTACACCAACTTAGAAGCTTCATCTGTGTTCTACTATGATGATTTTCGTGTCTCCGCATACCGCAGCACGCGACATAGCTTTGCAGACGATAAGTACAAACGTTTCACGGAGAAGAGTGGCCAATGTGACGATCTGGCTATAAGTCGATTCGATAACAAATGACGAAAACGGACGGATTTACAAGGATTTTACTACATATGAACAGTTTTCACATTCTCCCATGCAACTCGGCTGCTAGTCCTCCTTTCATGTAGAACGTTAAGGTCCTAGCTCATGTCCAATGCACCAAAGCCAGCTAAAAAGTCAATAATCGATACCTAAAACTTGAACTGTACTACTTGTTACTGGCTATTACATCAACTTTGAAGCTTCATATGTGTTCTACTACGATGCTTTTAGTGTCTCCGCATACCGCAGCACGCGACATAGCTTTGCAGACGATAAGTACAACCGTTTCAGAGAGAAGAGCGACCAATGTGACGATCTGGCTTTAAGTCGATTCGATAACAAATGACGAAAACGGACGGATTTCTCAGGTTTTTACTACATATGAGCACTTTTCACATTCTCCCGTGCAACTGGGCTGCTAGTCCTCCTTTTATGCAGAACCTTAAGGTCCTAGCTCATGTCCAAGGCACCAAAGCCAGCAAAAAAATCTATAATCGATACCTAAAATTTAAAATTGGACTACTTCTTACTGGCTATTACATCAACTTAGAAGCTTCATCTGTGTTCTACTATGGTGCTTTTAGTGTCTCCGCATACCGCAGCACGCGACATAGCTTTGCAGACGATAAGTACAACCGTTTCAGAGAGAAGAGCGGCCAATGTGACGATCTGGCTTTAAGTCGATTCGGTAACAAATGACGAAACCGGACGGATTTCTCAGGTTTTTACTACATATGAACACTTTTCACATTCTCCCGAGCAACGCGGCTGCTAGTCCTCCTTTCATGCAGAATGTTAAGGTCCTAGCTCATGTCCATGGCATCAAAGCCAGCTAAAAAGTCAATAATCGATACCTATTTTCTTACTGGCTATTACATCAACTTAGAAGCTTCATCTGTGTTCTACTACGGTGCTTTTAGTTTCTCCGCATACCGCAGCACGCGACACAGCTTTGCAGACGATAAGTACATCCGTTTCAGAGAGAAGAGCGGCCAATGTGACGATCTGGCTTTAAGTCGATTCGATAACAAATGACGAAAACGGAGGGATTTCTCAGGTTTTTACTACATATGAACACTTTTCACATTCTCCCATGCAACTCGGCTGCTAGTCCTCCTTTCATGCAGAATGTTAAGGTCCTAGCTCATGTCCAAGTCACCAAAGCCAGCTAGAAAGTCAATAGTCGATACGTAAAAATCGAATTGGACGACTTCTTACTGGCTATTACATCAACTTAGATGCTTCATCTGTGTTCTACTATGGTGCTTTTAGTGTCTCAGCATACAGCAGCACGCGACATAGCTGTGCAGACGATAAGTACAACCGTTTCAGAGAGAAGAGCGGCCAATGTGACGATCTGGCTTTAAGTCGATTCGATAACAAATGACGAAAACGGACGGATTTCTCAGGTTTTTACTACATATGAACACTTTTCACATTCTCCCATGCAACTCGGCTGCTAGTCCTCCTTTCATGCAGAATCTTAAGGTCCTTGCTCATGTCCAAGGCACCAAAGCCAGCTAAAAAGTCAATAATCGATACCTAAAACTTGAATTCTACTTCTTCTTACTGGCTATTACATCAACTTAGAAGCTTCATCTCTGTTCTACTATGGTGCTATTAGTGTGTCCACATACCGCAGCACGCGACATAGCTTTGCAGAAGATAAGTACAACCGTTTCAGAGAGAAGAGCGGCCAATGTGACGATCTGGCTTTAAGTCGATTCGATAACAAATGACGAAAATGGATGGATTTCTCAGGTTTTTACTACATATGAACACTTTTCACATTCTCCCGTGCAACTCGGCTGCTAGTCTTACTTTCATGCAGAATCTTAAGGTAATAGCTCATGTCCAAGGCACCAAAGCCAGCTAAGAAGTCAATAATAAATACCTAAAACTTGAATTGTACTACTTCTTACTGGCTATTACATCAACTTAGAAGCTTCATCTGTGTTCTACTATGGTGCTTTTAGTGCCTCCGCGTAGCGCAGCACGCGACATAGCTTTGCAGACGATAAGTACAAACCGTTTCAGAGAGAAGAGCGGCAAATTTGACGATCTGGCTCTAACTCGATTCGATAACAAATGACGAAAACGGACGGATTTCTCAGGTTTTTACTACATATGAACACTTTTCACATTCTCCCGTGCAAGTCGGCTGCTAGTCCTCCTTTCATGCAGAATCTTAAGGTCCTAGCTCATGTCCAAGGCACCAAAGCCAGCTAAAAAGTCAATAACCGATACCTATAACTTGAATTGTACTACTTCTTACTGGCTATTACATCATCTTAGGAGCTTCATCTGTGTTCTACTATGGTGCTTTTAGTGTCTCCGAATACCGCAGTACGCGACATAGCTTTGCAGACGATACGTACAACCGTTTCAGAGAGAAGAGCGGCCAATGTGACGATCTGGCTTTAAGTCGATTCGATAGCAAATGACGAAAACGGACGGATTTCTCAGGTTTTTACTACATCTGAACACTTTTCACATTCTCCCGTGCAACTCGGCTGCTAGTCCTCCTTTCATGCAGAATGTTAAGGTCCTAGCTCATGTCCAAGGCACCAAAGCCAGCAAAAAAGTCAATAATCGATACCTAAAATTTAAAATTGGACTACTTCCTACTGGCTATTACATCAACTTAGAAGCTTCATCTGTGTTCTACTATGGTGCTTTTAGTGTCTCCGCATACCGCAGCACGCGACATAGCTTTGCAGACGATAAGTACAACCGTTTCAGAGAGAAGAGCGGCCAATGTGACGATCTGGCTTTAAGTCGATTCGGTAACAAATGACGAAACCGGACGGATTTCTCAGGTTTTTACTACATATGAACACTTTTCACATTCTCCCGAGCAACGCGGCTGCTAGTCCTCCTTTCATGCAGAATGTTAAGGTCCTAGCTCATGTCCATGGCATCAAAGCCAGCTAAAAAGTCAATAATCGATACCTAACTTCTTACTGGCTATTACATCAACTTAGAAGCTTCATCTGTGTTCTACTACGGTGCTTTTAGTTTCTCCGCATACCGCAGCACGTGACACAGCTTTGCAGACGATAAGTACAACCGTTTCAGAGAGAAGAGCGGCCAATGTGACGATCTGGCTTTAAGTCGATTCGATAACAAATGACGAAAACTGAGGGATTTCTCAGGTTTTTACTACATATGAACACTTTTCACATTCTCCCATGCAACTCGGCTGCTAGTCCTCCTTTCATGCAGAATGTTAAGGTCCTAGCTCATGTCCAAGTCACCAAAGCCAGCTAGAAAGTCAATAGTCGATACGTAAAAATCGAATTGGACGACTTCTTACTGGCTATTACATCAACTTAGATGCTTCATCTGTGTTCTACTATGGTGCTTTTAGTGTCTCAGCATACAGCAGCACGCGACATAGCTGTGCAGACGATAAGTACAACCGTTTCAGAGAGAAGAGCGGCCAATGTGACGATCTGGCTTTAAGTCGATTCGATAACAAATGACGAAAACGGACGGATTTCTCAGGTTTTTACTACATATGAACACTTTTCACATTCTCCCATGCAACTCGGCTGCTAGTCCTCCTTTCATGCAGAATCTTAAGGTCCTTGCTCATGTCCAAGGCACCAAAGCCAGCTAAAAAGTCAATAATCGATACCTAAAACTTGAATTCTACTTCTTCTTACTGGCTATTACATCAACTTAGAATCTTCATCTCTGTTCTACTATGGTGCTATTAGTGTGTCCACATACCGCAGCACGCGACATAGCTTTGCAGAAGATAAGTACAACCGTTTCAGAGAGAAGAGCGGCCAATGTGACGATCTGGCTTTAAGTCGATTCGATAACAAATGACGAAAATGGATGGATTTCTCAGGTTTTTACTACATATGAACACTTTTCACATTCTCCCGTGCAACTCGGCTGCTAGTCTTACTTTCATGCAGAATCTTAAGGTAATAGCTCATGTCCAAGGCACCAAAGCCAGCTAAGAAGTCAATAATAAATACCTAAAACTTGAATTGTACTACTTCTTACTGGCTATTACATCAACTTAGAAGCTTCATCTGTGTTCTACTATGGTGCTTTTAGTGCCTCCGCGTAGCGCAGCACGCGACATAGCTTTGCAGACGATAAGTACAAACCGTTTCAGAGAGAAGAGCGGCCAATTTGACGATCTGGCTCTAACTCGATTCGATAACAAATGACGAAAACGGACGGATTTCTCAGGTTTTTACTACATATGAACACTTTTCACATTCTCCCGTGCAAGTCGGCTGCTAGTCCTCCTTTCATGCAGAATCTTAAGGTCCTAGCTCATGTCCAAGGCACCAAAGCCAGCTAAAAAGTCAATAACCGATACCTATAACTTGAATTGTACTACTTCTTACTGGCTATTACATCATCTTAGGAGCTTCATCTGTGTTCTACTATGGTGCTTTTAGTGTCTCCGAATACCGCAGTACGCGACATAGCTTTGCAGACGATACGTACAACCGTTTCAGAGAGAAGAGCGGCCAATGTGACGATCTGGCTTTAAGTCGATTCGATAGCAAATGACGAAAACGGACGGATTTCTCAGGTTTTTACTACATCTGAACACTTTTCACATTCTCCCGTGCAACTCGGCTGCTAGTCCTCCTTTCATGCAGAATGTTAAGGTCCTAGCTCATGTCCAAGGCACCAAAGCCAGCAAAAAAGTCAATAATCGATACCTAAAATTTAAAATTGGACTACTTCTTACTGGCTATTACATCAACTTAGAAGCTTTATCTGTGTTCTACTATGGTGCTTTTAGTGTCTCCGCATACCGCAGCACGCGACATAGCTTTGCAGACGATAAGTACAACCGTTTCAGAGAGAAGAGCGGCCAATGTGACGATCTGGCTTTAAGTCGATTCGGTAACAAATGACGAAACCGGACGGATTTCTCAGGTTTTTACTACATAAGAACACTTTTCACATTCTCCCGAGCAACGCGGCTGCTAGTCCTCCTTTCATGCAGAATGTTAAGGTCCTAGCTCATGTCCATGGCATCAAAGCCAGCTAAAAAGTCAATAATCGATACCTAACTTCTTACTGGCTATTACATCAAGTTAGAAGCTTCATCTGTGTTCTACTACGGTGCTTTTAGTTTCTCCGCATACCGCAGCACGCGACACAGCTTTGCAGACGATAAGTACAACCGTTTCAGAGAGAAGAGCGGCCAATGTGACGATCTGGCTTTAAGTCGATTCGATAACAAATGACGAAAACGGAGGGATTTCTCAGGTTTTTACTACATATGAACACTTTTCACATTCTCCCATGCAACTCGGCTGCTAGTCCTCCTTTCATGCAGAATGTTAAGGTCCTAGCTCATGTCCAAGTCACCAAAGCCAGCTAGAAAGTCAATAGTCGATACGTAAAAATCGAATTGGACGACTTCTTACTGGCTATTACATCAACTTAGATGCTTCATCAGTGTTCTACTATGGTGCTTTTAGTGTCTCAGCATACAGCAGCACGCGACATAGCTGTGCAGACGATAAGTACAACCGTTTCAGAGAGAAGAGCGGCCAATGTGACGATCTGGCTTTAAGTCGATTCGATAACAAATGACGAAAACGGACGGATTTCTCAGGTTTTTACTACATATGAACACTTTTCACATTCTCCCGTGCAACTCGGCTGCTAGTCTTACTTTCATGCAGAATCTTAAGGTAATAGCTCATGTCCAAGGCACCAAAGCCAGCTAAGAAGTCAATAATAAATACCTAAAACTTGAATTGTACTACTTCTTACTGGCTATTACATCAACTTAGAAGCTTCATCTGTGTTCTACTATGGTGCTTTTAGTGCCTCCGCGTAGCGCAGCACGCGACATAGCTTTGCAGACGATAAGTACAAACCGTTTCAGAGACAAGAGCGGCCAATTTGACGATCTGGCTCTAACTCGATTCGATAACAAATGACGAAAACGGACGGATTTCTCAGGTTTTTACTACATATGAACAGAACACTTTTCACATTCTCCCGTGCAAGTCGGCTGCTAGTCCTCCTTTCATGCAGAATCTTAAGGTCCTAGCTCATGTCCAAGGCACCAAAGCCAGCTAAAAAGTCAATAACCGATACCTATAACTTGAATTGTACTACTTCTTACTGGCTATTACATCATCTTAGGAGCTTCATCTGTGTTCTACTATGGTGCTTTTAGTGTCTCCGAATACCGCAGTACGCTACATAGCTTTGCAGACGATACGTACAACCGTTTCAGAGAGAAGAGCGGCCAATGTGACGATCTGGCTTTAAGTCGATTCGATAGCAAATGACGAAAACGGACGGATTTCTCAGGTTTTTACTACATCTGAACACTTTTCACATTCTCCCGTGCAACTCGGCTGCTAGTCCTCCTTTCATGCAGAATGTTAAGGTCCTAGCTCATGTCCAAGGCACCAAAGCCAGCTAAAAAGTCAATAATCGATACCTAACTTCTTACTGGCTATTACATCAACTTAGAAGCTTCATCTGTGTTCTACTACGGTGCATTTTGTTTCTCCGCATCCCGCAGCACGCGACACAGCTTTGCAGACGGTAAGTACAACCGTTTCAGAGAGAAGAGCGGCCAATGTGACGATCTGGCTTTCAGTCGATTCGATAACAAATGACGAAAACGGACGGATTTCTCAGGTTTTTACTACATATGAACACTTTTCACATTCTCTCGTGCAGCTCGGCTGCTACTCCTCCTTTTATGCAGAATCTTAAGGTCCTAGCTCATGTCCAAGGCACCAAAGCCAGCTAAAAGGTCAATTTTCATTACCTAAAACTTGAATTGTACTACTTCTTACTGGCTATTACAAACATCTTAGGAGCTTCATCTGTGTTCTACTATGGTGGTTTTAGTGTCTCCGAATACCGCAGTACGCGACATAGCTTTGCAGACGATACGTACAACCGTTTCAGAGAGAAGAGCGGCCAATGTGACGATCTGGCTTTAAGTCGATTCGATAGCAAATGACGAAAACGGACGGATTTCTCAGGTTTTCACTACATCTGAACACTTTTCACATTCTCCCGTGCAACTCGGCTGCTAGTCCTCCTTTCATGCAGAATGTTAAAGTCCTAGCTCATGTCCAAGGCACCAAAGCCAGCTAAGAAGTCAATAATCGATACCTAACTTCTTACTGGCTATTACATCAACTTAGAAGCTTCATCTGTGTTCTACTACGGTGCTTTTAGTTTCTCCGCATACCGCAGCACGCGGCACAGCTTTGCAGACGATAAGTACAACCGTTTCAGAGAGAAGAGCGGCCAATGTGACGATCTGGCTTTAAGTCGATTCGATAACTAATGACGAAAACGGACGGATTTCTCAGGTTTTTTCTACATATGAACACTTTTCACATTCTCTCGTGCAGCTCGGCTGCTAGTCCTCCTTTCATGCAGAATCTTAAGGTCATAGCTTATGTCCAAGGTAGCGAAGCCAGCTAAAAAGTCAATAATCGATACCTAAATCTTGAATTGGACTACTTCTTACTGGCTATTGCATCAACTTAGTAGCTTCACCTGTGTTCTACTATGGTGATTTTAGTGTCTCCGCATACCGCAGCACGTGACATAGCTTTGCAGACGATACGTACAAGCGTTTCAGAGAGAAGAGCAGCCAATGTGACTATCTGGCTTTCTATCGATTCGATAACAAATGACGAAAACGGACGAATTTCACCGGTTTTTACTACATATAAACACTTTTTACATTCTCCCGTGCAACTCGGCTGATACTCCTCCTTTCATACAGAATCTTAAGGTCCTAGCTCATGTCCAAGGCACCAAAGCCGGCTAAGAAGTCAATAATCGAAACCTTAAACTTGAATTGCACTACTTCTTACTGGCTATTACATCAACTTAGAAGTTTCATTTGTGTTCTACTATGGTGCTTTTAGTGTCTCCGCATAGCGCAGCACGCGACATAGCTTTGCAGACGATAAATACAACCGTTTCAGAGAGAAGAGCGGCCAATGTGACGATCTGGCTTTAAGTCGATTCGATAACAAATGACGAAAACGGACGGATTTCTCAGGTTTTTACTACATATGAACACTTTTCACATTCTCCCGTGCAACTCGGCTGCTAGTCCTCCTTTCATGCAGAATCTTAAGGTCCTAGCTCATGTCCAAAGCACCAAAGCCAGCTAAAAGGTCAATATTCATTACCTAAAAATTGAATTGTACTACTTCTTTCTGGCTATTACATCATCTTAGGAGCTTCATCTGTGTTCTACTATGGTGCTTTTAGTGTCTCCGAATACCGCAGTACGCGACATAGCTTTGCAGACGATAAGTACAACCGTTTCAGAGAGCAGAGCGGCCAATGTGATGATCTGGCTTTAAGTCGATTCGATAACAAATGACGAAAATGGACGGATTTCTCAGGTTTTTACTACATATGAACACTTTTCACATTCTCCCGTGCAACTCGGCTGCTAGTCTTACTTTCATGCAGAATCTTAAGGTAATAGCTCATGTCCAAGGCACCAAAGCCAGCTAAGAAGTCAATAATCGATACCTAAAACTTGAATTGTACTACTTCTTACTGGCTATTACATCAACTTAGAAGCTTCATCTGTGTTCTACTATGGTGCTTTTAGTGCCTCCGCGTAGCGCACCACGCGACATAGCTTTGCAGACGATAAGTACAACCGTTTCAGAGAGAAGAGCGGCCAATGTGACGATCTGGCTTTAACTCGATTCGATAACAAATGACGAAAACGGACGGATTTCTCAGGTTTTTACTACATATGAACACTTTTCACATTCTCCCGTGCAAGTCGGCTGCTAGTCCTAATTTCATGCAGAATCTTAAGGTCCTAGCTCATGTCCAAGGCACCAAAGCCAGCTAAAAAGTCAATAACCGATACCTATAACTTGAATTGTACTACTTCTTACTGGCTATTACATCATCTTAGGAGCTTCATCTGTGTTCTACTATGGTGCTTTTAGTGTCTCCGAATACCGCAGTACGCGACATAGCTTTGCAGACGATACGTACAACCGTTTCAGAGGGAAGAGCGGCCAATGTGACGATCTGGCTTTAAGTCGATTCGATAGCAAATGACGAAAACGGACAGATTTCTCAGGTTTTTACTACATCTGAACACTTTTCACATTCTCCCGTGCAACTCGGCTGCAAGTCCTCCTTTCATGCAGAATGTTAAGGTCCTAGCTCATGTCCAAGGCACCAAAGCCAGCTAAAAAGTCAATAATCGATACCTAACTTCTTACTGGCTATTACATCAACTTAGAAGCTTCATCTGTGTTCTACTACGGTGCATTTAGTTTCTCCGCATACCGCAGCACGCGACACAGCTTTGCAGACGATAAGTACAACCGTTTCAGAGAGAAGAGCGGCCAATGTGACGATCTGGCTTTAAGTCGATTCGATAACAAATGACGAAAACGGACGGATTTCTCAGGTTTTTACTACATATGAACACTTTTCACATTCTGTGCAGCTCGGCTGCTAGTCCTCCTTTCATGCAGAATCTTAAGGTCCTAGCTCATGTCCAAGGCACCAAAGCCAGCTAAAAAGTCAATAACCGATACCTATAACTTGAATTGTACTACTTCTTACTGGCTATTACATCATCTTACTAGCTTCATCTGTGTTCTACTATGGTGCTTTTAGTGTCTCCGAATACCGCAGTACGCGACATAGCTTTGCAGACGATACGTACAACCCTTTCAGAGAGAAGAGCGGCCAATGTGACGATCTGGCTTTAAGTCGATTCGATAGCAAATGACGAAAACGGACGGATTTCTCAGGTTTTTACTACATCTGAACACTTTTCACATTCTCCCGTGCAACTCGGCTGCTAGTCCTCCTTTCATGCAGAATGTTAAGGTCCTAGCTCATGTCCAAGGCACCAAAGCCAGCTAAAAAGTCAATAATCGATACCTAACTTCTTACTGGCTATTACATCAACTTAGAAGCTTCATCTGTGTTCTACTACGGTGCATTTAGTTTCTCCGCATACCGCAGCACGCGACACAGCTTTGCAGACGATAAGTACAACCGTTTCAGAGAGAAGAGCGGCCAATGTGACGATCTGGCTTTAAGTCGATTCGATAACAAATGACGAAAACGGACGGATTTCTCAGGTTTTTACTACATATGAACACTTTTCACATTCTCTCGTGCAGCTCGGCTGCTACTCCTCCTTTTATGCAGAATCTTAAGGTCCTAGCTCATGTCCAAGGCACCAAAGCCAGCTAAAAGGTCAATATTCATTACCTAAAACTTGAATTGTACTACTTCTTACTGGCTATTACAAACATCTTAGGAGCTTCATCTGTGTTCTACTATGGTGCTTTTAGTGTCTCCGAATACCGCAGTACGCGACATAGCTTTGCAGACGATACGTACAACCGTTTCAGAGAGAAGAGCGGCCAATGTGACGATCTGGCTTTAAGTCGATTCCATAGCAAATGACGAAAACGGACGGATTTCTCAGGTTTTTACTACATCTGAACACTTTTCACATTCTCCCGTGCAACTCGGCTGCTAGTCCTCCTTTCATGCAGAATGTTAAGGTCCTAGCTCATGTCCAAGGCACCAAAGCCAGCTAAAAAGTCAATAATCGATACCTAACTTCTTACTGGCTATTACATCAACTTAGAAGTTTCATCTGTGTTCTACTACGGTGCATTTAGTTTCTCCGCATACCGCAGCACGCGACACAGCTTTGCAGACGATAAGTACAACCGTTTCAGAGAGAAGAGCGGCCAATGTGACGATCTGGCTTTAAGTCGATTCGATAACAAATGACGAAAACGGACGGATTTCTCAGGTTTTTACTGCATATGAACACTTTTCACATTCTCCCGTGCAACTGGGCTGCTAGTCCTCCTTTTATGCAGAATCTTAAGGTCCTAGCTTATGTCCAAGGTACCGAAGCCAGCTAAAAAGTCAATAATCGATACCTAAATCTTGAATTGGACTACTTCTTACTGGCTATTGCATCAACTTAGTAGCTTCACCTGTGTTCTACTATGGTGATTTTAGTGTCTCCGCATACCGCAGCACGTGACATAGCTTTGCAGACGATACGTACAAGCGTTTCAGAGAGAAGAGCAGCCAATGTGACTATCTGGCTTTCAGTCGATTCGATAACAAATGACGAAAACGGACGAATTTCACCGGTTTTTACTACATATAAACACTTTTCACATTCTCCCGTGCAACTCGGCTGATACTCCTCCTTTCATGCAGAATCTTAAGGTCCTAGCTCATGTCCAAGGCACCAAAGCCGGCTAAGAAGTCAATAATCGAAATTTTAAACTTGAATTGCACTACTTCTTACTGGCTATTACATCAACTTAGAAGTTTCATTTGTGTTCTACTATGGTGCTTCTAGTGTCTCCGCATAGCGCAGCACGCGACATAGCTTTGCAGACGATAAATACAACCGTTTCAGAGAGAAGAGCGGCCAATGTGACGATCTGGCTTTAAGTCGATTCGATAACAAATGACGAAAACGGACGGATTTCTCAGGTTTTTACTACATATGAACACTTTTCACATTCTCCCGTGCAACTCGGCTGCTAGTCCTCCTTTCATGCAGAATCTTAAGGTCCTAGCTCATGTCCAAAGCACCAAAGCCAGCTAAAAGGTCAATATTCATTACCTAAAAATTGAATTGTACTACTTCTTTCTGGCTATTACATCATCTTAGGAGCTTCATTTGTGTTCTACTATGGTGCTTTTAGTGTCTCCGAATACCGCAGTACGCGACATAGCTTTGCAGACGATAAGTACAACCGTTTCAGAGAGCAGAGCGGCCAATGTGATGATCTGGCTTTAAGTCGATTCGATAACAAATGACGAAAATGGACGGATTTCTCAGGTTTTTACTACATATGAACACTTTTCACATTCTCCCGTGCAACTCGGCTGCTAGTCTTACTTTCATGCAGAATCTTAAGGTAATAGCTCATGTCCAAGGCACCAAAGCCAGCTAAGAAGTCAATAATCGATACCTAAAACTTGAATTGTACTACTTCTTACTGGCTATTACATCAACTTAGAAGCTTCATCTGTGTTCTACTATGGTGCTTTTAGTGCCTCCGCGTAGCGCACCACGCGACATAGCTTTGCAGACGATAAGTACAACCGTTTCAGAGAGAAGAGCGGCCAATGTGACGATCTGGCTTTAACTCGATTCGATAACAAATGACGAAAACGGACGGATTTCTCAGGTTTTTACTACATATGAACACTTTTAACATCCTCCCGTGCAAGTCGGCTGCTAGTCCTAATTTCATGCAGAATCTTAAGGTCCTAGCTCATGTCCAAGGCACCAAAGCCAGCTAAAAAGTCAATAACCGATACCTATAACTTGAATTGTACTACTTCTTACTGGCTATTACATCATCTTAGGAGCTTCATCTGTGTTCTACTATGGTGCTTTTAGTGTCTCCGAATACCGCAGTACGCGACATAGCTTTGCAGACGATACGTACAACCGTTTCAGAGAGAAGAGCGGCCAATGTGACGATCTGGCTTTAAGTCGATTCGATAGCAAATGACGAAAACGGACGGATTTCTCAGGTTTTTACTACATCTGAACACTTTTCACATTCTCCCGTGCAACTCGGCTGCAAGTCCTCCTTTCATGCAGAATGTTAAGGTCCTAGCTCATGTCCAAGGCACCAAAGCCAGCTAAAAAGTCAATAATCGATACCTAACTTCTTACTGGCTATTACATCAACTTAAAAGCTTCATCTGTGTTCTACTACGGTGCATTTAGTTTCTCCGCATACCGCAGCACGCGACACAGCTTTGCAGACGATAAGTACAACCGTTTCAGAGAGAAGAGCGGCCAATGTGACGATCTGGCTTTAAGTCGATTCGATAACAAATGACGAAAACGGACGGATTTCTCAGGTTTTTACTACATATGAACACTTTTCACATTCTCTCGTGCAGCTCGGCTGCTACTCCTCCTTTTATGCAGAATCTTAAGGTCCTAGCTCATGTCATAGGCACCAAAGCCAGCTAAAAGGTCAATATTCATTACCTAAAACTTGAATTGTACTACTTCTTACTGGCTATTACAAACATCTTAGGAGCTTCATCTGTGTTCTACTATGGTGCTTTTAGTGTCTCTGAATACCGCAGTACGCGACATAGCTTTGCAGACGATACGTACAACCGTTTCAGAGAGAAGAGCGGCCAATGTGACGATCTGGCTTTAAGTCGATTCGATAGCAAATGACGAAAACGGACGGATTTCTCAGGTTTTTACTACATCTGAACACTTTTCACATTCTCCCGTGCAACTCGGCTGCTAGTCCTCCTTTCATGCAGAATGTTAAGGTCCTAGCTCATGTCCAAGGCACCAAAGCCAGCTAAAAAGTCAATAATCGATACCTAACTTCTTACTGGCTATTACATCAACTTAGAAGCTTCATCTGTGTTCTACTACGGTGCATTTAGTTTCTCCGCATACCGCAGCACGCGACACAGCTTTGCAGACGATAAGTACAACCGTTTCAGAGAGAAGAGCGGCCAATGTGACGATCTGGCTTTAAGTCGATTCGATAACAAATGACGAAAACGGACGGATTTCTCAGGTTTTTACTACATATGAACACTTTTCACATTCTCTCGTGCAGCTCAGCTGCTACTCCTCCTTTTATGCAGAATCTTAAGGTCCTAGCTCATGTCCAAGGCACCAAAGCCAGCTAAAAGGTCAATATTCATTACCTAAAACTTGAATTGTACTACTTCTTACTGGCTATTACAAACATCTTAGGAGCTTCATCTGTGTTCTACTATGGTGCTTTTAGTGTCTCCGAATACCGCAGTACGCGACATAGCTTTGCAGACGATACGTACAACCGTTTCAGAGAGAAGAGCGGCCAATGTGAAGATCTGGCTTTAAGTCGATTCGATAGCAAATGACGAAAACGGACGGATTTCTCAGGTTTTCACTACATCTGAACACTTTTCACATTCTCCCGTGCAACTCGGCTGCTAGTCCTCCTTTCATGCAGAATGTTAAAGTCCTAGCTCATGTCCAAGGCACCAAAGCCAGCTAAAAAGTCAATAATCGATTCCTAACTTCTTACTGGCTATTACATCAACTTAGAAGCTTCATCTGTGTTCTACTACGGTGCTTTTAGTTTCTCCGCATACCGCAGCACGCGGCACAGCTTTGCAGACGATAAGTACAACCGTTTCAGAGAGAAGAGCGGCCAATGTGACGATCTGGCTTTAAGTCGATTCGATAACTAATGACGAAAACGGACGGATTTCTCAGGTTTTTTCTACATATGAACACTTTTCAAATTCTCCCGTGCAACTCGGCTGCTAGTCCTCCTTTTATGCAGAATCTTAAGGTCCTAGCTTATGTCCAAGGTACCGAAGCCAGCTAAAAAGTCAATAATCGATACCTAAATCTTGAATTGGACTACTTCTTACTGGCTATTGCATCAACTTAGTAGCTTCACCTGTGTTCTACTATGGTGATTTTAGTGTCTCCGCATACCGCAGCACGTGACATAGCTTTGCAGACGATACGTACAAGCGTTTCAGAGAGAAGAGCAGCCAATGTGACTATCTGGCTTTCAGTCGATTCGATAACAAATGACGAAAACGGACGAATTTCACCGGTTTTTACTACATATAAACACTTTTCACATTCTCCCGTGCAACTCGGCTGATACTCCTCCTTTCATGCAGAATCTTAAGGTCCTAGCTCATGTCCAAGGCACCAAAGCCGGCTAAGAAGTCAATAATCGAAACCTTAAACTTGAATTGCACTACTTCTTACTGGCTATTACATCAACTTAGAAGTTTCATTTGTGTTCTACTATGGTGCTTTTAGTGTCTCCGCATAGCGCAGCACGCGACATAGCTTTGCAGACGATAAATACAACCGTTTCAGAGAGAAGAGCGGCCAATGTGACGATCTGGCTTTAAGTCGATTCGATAACAAATGACGAAAACGGACGGATTTCTCAGGTTTTTACTACATATGAACACTTTTCACATTCTCCCGTGCAACTCGGCTGCAAGTCCTCCTTTCATGCAGAATGTTAAGGTCCTAGCTCATGTCCAAGGCACCAAAGCCAGCTAAAAAGTCAATAATCGATACCTAACTTCTTACTGGCTATTACATCAACTTAGAAGCTTCATCTGTGTTCTACTACGGTGCATTTAGTTTCTCCGCATACCGCAGCACGCGACACAGCTTTGCAGACGATAAGTACAACCGTTTCAGAGAGAAGAGCGGCCAATGTGACGATCTGGCTTTAAGTCGATTCGATAACAAATGACGAAAACGGACGGATTTCTCAGGTTTTTACTACATATGAACACTTTTCACATTCTCTCGTGCAGCTCGGCTGCTACTCCTCCTTTTATGCAGAATCTTAAGGTCCTAGCTCATGTCCAAGGCACCAAAGCCAGCTAAAAGGTCAATATTCATTACCTAAAACTTGAATTGTACTACTTCTTACTGGCTATTACAAACATCTTAGGAGCTTCATCTGTGTTCTACTATGGTGCTTTTAGTGTCTCCGAATACCGCAGTACGCGACATAGCTTTGCAGACGATACGTACAACCGTTTCAGAGAGAAGAGCGGCCAATGTGACGATCTGGCTTTAAGTCGATTCGATAGCAAATGACGAAAACGGACGGATTTCTCAGGTTTTCACTACATCTGAACACTTTTCACATTCTCCCGTGCAACTCGGCTGCTAGTCCTCCTTTCATGCAGAATGTTAAGGTCCTAGCTCATGTCCAAGGCACCAAAGCCAGCTAAAAAGTCAATAATCGATACCTAACTTCTTACTGGCTATTACATCAACTTAGAAGCTTCATCTGTGTTCTACTACGGTGCATTTAGTTTCTCCGCATACCGCAGCACGCGACACAGCTTTGCAGACGATAAGTACAACCGTTTCAGAGAGAAGAGCGGCCAATGTGACGATCTGGCTTTAAGTCGATTCGATAACAAATGACGAAAACGGACGGATTTCTCAGGTTTTTACTACATATGAACACTTTTCACATTCTCTCGTGCAGCTCAGGTGCTACTCCTCCTTTTATGCAGAATCTTAAGGTCCTAGCTCATGTCCAAGGCACCAAAGCCAGCTAAAAGGTCAATATTCATTACCTAAAACTTGAATTGTACTACTTCTTACTGGCTATTACAAACATCTTAGGAGCTTCATCTGTGTTCTACTATGGTGCTTTTAGTGTCTCCGAATACCGCAGTACGCGACATAGCTTTGCAGACGATACGTACAACCGTTTCAGAGAGAAGAGCGGCCAATGTGACGATCTGGCTTTAAGTCGATTCGATAGCAAATGACGAAAACGGACGGATTTCTCAGGTTTTCACTACATCTGAACACTTTTCACATTCTCCCGTGCAACTCGGCTGCTAGTCCTCTTTCATGCAGAATGTTAAAGTCCTAGCTCATGTCCAAGGCACCAAAGCCAGCTAAAAAGTCAATAATCGATTCCTAACTTCTTACTGGCTATTACATCAACTTAGAAGCTTCATCTGTGTTCTACTACGGTGCTTTTAGTTTCTCCGCATACCGCAGCACGCGGCACAGCTTTGCAGACGATAAGTACAACCGTTTCAGAGAGAAGAGCGGCCAATGTGACGATCTGGCTTTAAGTCGATTCGATAACTAAGGACGAAAACGGACGGATTTCTCAGGTTTTTTCTACATATGAACACTTTTCAAATTCTCCCGTGCAACTCGGCTGCTAGTCCTCCTTTTATGCAGAATCTTAAGGTCCTAGCTTATGTCCAAGGTACCGAAGCCAGCTAAAAAGTCAATAATCGATACCTAAATCTTGAATTGGACTACTTCTTACTGGCTATTGCATCAACTTAGTAGCTTCACCTGTGTTCTACTATGGTGATTTTAGTGTCTCCGCATACCGCAGCACGTGACATCGCTTTGCAGACGATACGTACAAGCGTTTCAGAGAGAAGAGCAGCCAATGTGACTATCTGGCTTTCAGTCGATTCGATAACAAATGACGAAAACGGACGAATTTCACCGGTTTTTACTACATATAAACACTTTTCACATTCTCCCGTGCAACTCGGCTGATACTCCTCCTTTCATGCAGAATCTTAAGGTCCTAGCTCATGTCCAAGGCACCAAAGCCGGCTAAGAAGTCAATAATCGAAACCTTAAACTTGAATTGCACTACTTCTTACTGGCTATTACATCAACTTAGAAGTTTCATTTGTGTTCTACTATGGTGCTTTTAGTGTCTCCGCATAGCGCAGCACGCGACATAGCTTTGCAGACGATAAATACAACCGTTTCAGAGAGAAGAGCGGCCAATGTGACGATCTGGCTTTAAGTCGATGCGATAACAAATGACGAAAACGGACGGATTTCTCAGGTTTTTACTACATATGAACACTTTTCACATTCTCCCGTGCAACTCGGCTGCTAGTCCTCCTTTCATGCAGAATCTTAAGGTCCTAGCTCATGTCCAAAGCACCAAAGCCAGCTAAAAGGTCAATATTCATTACCTAAAAATTGAATTGTACTACTTCTTTCTGGCTATTACATCACCTTAGGAGCTTCATCTGTGTTCTACTATGGTGCTTTTAGTGTCTCCGAATACCGCAGTACGCGACATAGCTTTGCAGACGATAAGTACAACCGTTTCAGAGAGCAGAGCGGCCAATGTGATGATATGGCTTTAAGTCGATTCGATAACAAATGACGAAAATGGACGGCTTTCTCAGGTTTTTACTACATATGAACACTTTTCACATTCTCCCGTGCAACTCGGCTGCTAGTCTTACTTTCATGCAGAATCTTAAGGTAATAGCTCATGTCCAAGGCACCAAAGCCAGCTAAGAAGTCAATAATCGATACCTAAAACTTGAATTGTACTACTTCTTACTGGCTATTACATCAATTTAGAAGCTTCATCTGTGTTCTACTATGGTGCATTTAGTGCCTCCGCGTAGCGCAGCACGCGACATAGCTTTGCAGACGATAAGTACAACCGTTTCAGAGAGAAGAGCGGCCAATGTGACGATCTGGCTTTAACTCGATTCGATAACAAATGACGAAAACGGACGGATTTCTCAGGTTTTTACTACATATGAACACTTTTCACATTCTCCCGTGCAAGTCGGCTGCTAGTCCTAATTTCATGCAGATTCTTAAGGTCCTAGCTCATGTCCAAGGCACCAAAGCCAGCTAAAAAGTCAATAACCGATACCTATAACTTGAATTGTACTACTTCTTACTGGCTATTACATCATCTTAGGAGCTTCATCTGTGTTCTACTATGGTGCTTTTAGTGTCTCCGAATACCGCAGTACGCGACATAGCTTTGCAGACGATACGTACAACCGTTTCAGAGAGAAGAGCGGCCAATGTGACGATCTGGCTTTAAGTCGATTCGATAGCAAATGACGAAAACGGACGGATTTCTCAGGTTTTTACTACATCTGAACACTTTTCACATTCTCCCGTGCAACTCGGCTGCAAGTCCTCCTTTCATGCAGAATGTTAAGGTCCTAGCTCATGTCCAAGGCACCAAAGCCAGCTAAAAAGTCAATAATCGATACCTAACTTCTTACTGGCTATTACATCAACTTAGAAGCTTCATCTGTGTTCTACTACGGTGCATTTAGTTTCTCCGCATACCGCAGCACGCGACACAGCTTTGCAGACGATAAGTACAACCGTTTCAGAGAGAAGAGCGGCCAATGTGACGATCTGGCTTTAAGTCGATTCGATAACAAATGACGAAAACGGACGGATTTCTCAGGTTTTTACTACATATGAACACTTTTCACATTCTCTCGTGCAGCTCGGCTGCTAGTCCTCCTTTCATGCAGAACCTTAAGGTCCTAGCTCATGTCCAAGGCACCAAAGCCAGCTAAAAGGTCAATATTCATTACCTAAAACTTGAATTGTACTACTTCTTGCTGGCTATTACATCATCTTAAGAGCTTCATCTGTGTTCTACTATGGTGCTTTTAGTGTCTCCGAATACCGCAGTACGCGACATAGCTATGCAGACGATACGTACAACCGTTTCAGAGAGAAGAGCGGCCAATATGACGATCTGGCTTTAAGTCGATTCGATAGCAAATGACGAAAACGGACGGATTTCTCAGGTTTTCACTACATCTGAACACTTTTCACATTCTCCCGTGCAACTCGGCTGCTAGTCCTCCTTTCATGCAGAATGTTAAAGTCCTAGCTCATGTCCAAGGCACCAAAGCCAGCTAAAAAGTCAATAATCGATACCTAACTTCTTACTGGCTATTACATCAACTTAGAAGCTTCATCTGTGTTCTACTACGGTGCTTTTAGTTTCTCCGCATACCGCAGCACGCGGCACAGCTTTGCAGACGATAAGTACAACCGTTTCAGAGAGAAGAGCGGCCAATGTGACGATCTGGCTTTAAGTCGATTCGATAACTAATGACGAAAACGGACGGATTTCTCAGGTTTTTACTACATATGAACACTTTTCAAATTCTCCCGTGCAACTCGGCTGCTAGTCCTACTTTCATGCAGAATCTTAAGGTAATAGCTCATGTCCAAGGCACCAAAGCCAGCTAAGTAGTCAATAATCGATACCTAAAACTTAAATTGTACTACTTCTTACTGGCTATTACATCAACTTAGAAGCTTCATCTCTGTTCTACTATGGTGCTTTTAGTGCCTCCGCGTAGCGCAGCACGCGACATAGCTTTGCAGACGATAAGCACAACCGTTTCAGAGAGAAGAGCGGCCAATGTGACGATCTGGCTTTAAGTCGATTCGATAACAAATGACGAAAACGGACGGATTTCTCAGGTTTTTACTGCATATGAACACTTTTCACATTCTCCCGTGCAACTGGGCTGCTAGTCCTCCTTTTATGCAGAATCTTAAGGTCCTAGCTTATGTCCAAGGTACCGAAGCCAGCTAAAAAGTCAATAATCGATATCTAAATCTTGAATTGGACTACTTCTTACTGGCTATTGCATCAACTTAGTAGCTTCACCTGTGTTCTACTATGGCGATTTTAGTGTCTCCGGATACCGCAGCACGTGACATAGCTTTGCAGACGATACGTACAAGCGTTTCAGAGAGAAGAGCGGCCAATATGACTATCTGGCTTTCAGTCGATTCGATAACAAATGACGAAAACGGACGTATTTCTCCGGTTTTTACTACATATAAACACTTTTCACATTCTCCCGTGCAACTCGGCTGATACTCCTCCTTTCATGCAGAATCTTAAGGTCCTAGCTCATGTCCAAGGCACCAAAGCCGGCTAAGAAGTCAATAATCGAAACCTAAAACTTGAATTGTACTACTTCTTACTGGCTATTACATCAACTTAGAAGTTTCATTTGTGTTCTACTATGGTGCTTTTAGTGTCTCCGCATAGCGCAGCACGCGACATAGCTTTGCAGACGATAAATACAACCGTTTCAGAGAGAAGAGCGGCCAATGTGACGATCTGGCTTTAAGTCGATTCGATAACAAATGACGAAAACGGACGGATTTCTCAGGTTTTTACTACATATGAACACTTCACATTCTCCCGTGCAACTCGGCTGCTAGTCCTCCTTTCATGCAGAATCTTAAGGTCCTAGCTCATGTCCAAAGCACCATAGCCAGCTAAAAGGTCAATATTCATTACCTAAAACTTGAATTGTACTACTTCTTTCTGGCTATTACATCATCTTAGGAGCTTCATCTGTGTTCTACTATGGTGCTTTTAGTGTCTCCGAATACCGCAGTACGCGACATAGCTTTGCAGACGATAAGTACAACCGTTTCAGAAAGCAGAGCGGCCAATGTGATGATCTGGCTTTAAGTCGATTCGATAACAAATGACGAAAACGGACGGATTTCTCAGGTTTTTACTACATATGAACACTTTTCACATTCTCCCGTGCAACTCGGCTGCTAGTCCACCTTTCTTGCAGAATCTTAAGGTCCTTGCTCATGTCCAAGGCACCAAAGCCAGCTAAAAGGTCAATATTTAATACCTAAATCTTGAATTGGACTACTTCTTACTGGCTATTGCATCAACTTAGTAGCTTCATCTGTGTTCTACTATGGTGCTTTTAGTGTCTCCGCATACCGCAGCACGTGACATAGCTTTGCAGACGATAAGTACAACCGTTTCACGGAGAAGAGTGGCCAATGTGACGATCTGGCTTTAAGTTGCTGATAACAAATGACGAAAACGGACGGATTTCTCAGGTTTTTACTACATATGAACACTTTTCACATTCTACCGTGCAACTCGGCTGCTAGTCCTCCTTTCATGCAGAATCTTAAGGTCCTTGCTCATGTCCAAGGCACCAAAGCTAGCTAAAAAGTCAATAATCGATACCTACAACTTGAATTCTACTTCTTCTTATTGGCTATTACATCAACTTCGAAGCTTCATCTCTGTTCTACTATGGTGCTTTTAGTGTCTCCACATACCGCAGCACGCGACATAGCTTTGCAGAAGATAAGTACAACCGTTTCAGAGAGAAGAGCGGCCAATGTGAAGATCTGGCTTTAAGTCGATTCGATAACAAATGACGAAAACGGACGGATTTCTAAGGTTTTTACTACATATGAACACTTTTCACATTCTCCCGTGCAACTCGGCTGATAGTCCTCCTTTCATGCAGAATCTTAAGGTCCTAGCTCATGTCCAAGGCACCAAGGACAGCTAAAAAGTCAATAATTGATACCTAAGACTTGAACTGTACTACTTCTTACTGACTATTGCATCAACTTAGAAGCTTCATCTGTGTTCTACTATGATGATTTTCGTGTCTCCGCATACCGCAGCACGCGACATAGCTTTGCAGACGATAAGTACAACCGTTTCACGGAGAGAGTGGCCAATGTGACGATCTGGCTTTAAGTCGATTCGATACAAATGACGAAAACGGACGGATTTCTAAGGTTTTTACTACATATGAACACTTTTCACATTCTCCCATGCAACTCGGCTGCTAGTCCTCCTTTCATCCAGAACGTTAAGGTCCTAGCTCATGTCCAATGCACCAAAGCCAGCTAAAAAGTCAATAATCGATACCTAAAACTTGAACTGTACTACTTGTTACTGGCTATTACATCAACGTTAAAGCTTCATATGTGTTCTACTATGATACTTTTAGTGTCTCCGCATACCGCAGCACGCGACATAGCTTTGCAGACGATAAGTACAACCGTTTCAGAGAGAAGAGCGGCCAATGTGACGATCTGGCTTTAAGTCGATTCGATAACAAATGACGAAAACGGACGGATTTCTCAGGTTTTTACTACATATGAGCACTTTTCACATTCTCCCGTGCAACTGGGCTGCTAGTCCTCCTTTTATGCAGAATCTTAAAGTCCTAGCTCATGTCCAAGGCACCAAAGCCAGCTAAAAAGTCAATAGTCGATACCTAAAACTTGAATTGGACTACTTCTTACAGGCTATTACATCAACTTAGAAGCTTCATCTGTGTTCTACTATGGTGCTTTTAGTGTCTCAGCATACCGCAGCACGCGACATAGCTTTGCAGACGATAAGTACAACCGTTTCAGAGAGAAGAGCGGCCAATGTGACGATCTGGCTTTAACTCGATTCGATAACAAATGACGAAACCGGACGGATTTCTCAGGTTTTTACTACATATGAACACTTTTCACATACTCCCGTGCAACTCGGCTGCTAGTCCTCCTTTCATGCAGAATCGTAAGGTCCTAGCTCATGTCCAAGGCACCAAAGCCAGCTAAAAGGTCAATATTCATTACCTAAAACTTGAATTCTACTACTTCTTACTGGCTATTACATCATCTTAGGAGCTTCATCTGTGTTCTACTATGGTGCATTTAGTGTCTCCGAATACCGTAGTACGCGACATAGCTTTGCAGACGATAAGTACAAGCGTTTCAGAGAGAATTGCGGCCAATGTGACGATCTGGCTTTAAGTCGATTCGATAACAAATGACGAAAACCGACGGATTTCTCAGGTTTTTACTGCATATGAACACTTTTCACATTCTCCCGTGCAACTGGGCTATTAGTCCTCCTTTTATGCAGAAACTTAAGGTCCTAGCTCATGTCAAATGTACCGAAGCCAGCTAAAAGGTCAATAATCGATACCTAAATCTTGAATTGGACTACTTCTTACTGGCTATTGCATCATCTTAGTAGCTTCATCTGTGTTCTACTATGGTGATTTTAGTGTCTACGCATACCGCAGCACGTGACATAGCTTTGCAGACGATAAGTACAACCGTTTCAGAGAGAAGAGCGGCCAATGTGACGATCTGGCTTTCAGTCGATTCGATAACAAATGACGAAAACGGACGAATTTCTCCGGTTTTTACTACATATAAACACTTTTCACATTCTCCCGTGCAACTCGGCTGCTACTCCTCCTTTCATGCAGAATCTTAAGGTCCTAGCTCATGTACAAGGCACCAAAGCCAGCTAAGAAGTCAATAATCGATACCTAAAACTTGAATTGTACTACTTCTTACTGGCTATTACATCAACTTAGAAGCTTCATCTGTGTTCTACTATGGTGCTTTTAGTGTCTCCGCATAGCGCAGCACGCGACATCGCTTTGCAGACGATAAATACAACCGTTTCAGAGAGAAGAGCGGCCAATGTGACGATCTGGCTTTAAGTCGATTCGATAACAAATGACGAAAACGGACGGATTTCTCAGGTTTTTATTACATATGAAAACTTTTCACAGTCTCCCGTGCAACTCGGCTGCTAGTCCTTCTTTCATGCAGAATGTCAAGGTCCTAGCTCATGTCCAAGGCACCAAAGCCAGCTAAAAAGTCAATAATCGATACCTAAAACTTGAATTGTACTACTTCTTACTGGCTATTACATCAACTTAGAAGCTTCATCTGTGTTCTACTATGGTGCTTTTAGTGTCTCAGCATACCGCAGCACGCGACATAGCTTTGCAGACGATAAGTACAACCGTTTCAGAGAGAAGAGCGGCCAATGTGACGATCTGGCTTTAAGTCGATTTGATAACAAATGACGAAAACTGATTTCTCAGGTTTTTACTACATATGAACACTTTTCAAATTCTCCCGTGCAACTCGGCTGCTAGTCCTACTTTCATGCAGAATCTTAAGGTAATAGCTCATGTCCAAGGCACCAAAGCCAGCTAAGTAGTCAATAATCGATACCTAAAACTTAAATTGTACTACTTCTTACTGGCTATTACATCAACTTAGAAGCTTCATCTCTGTTCTACTATGGTGCGTTTAGTGCCTCCGCGTAGCGCAGCACGCGACATAGCTTTGCAGACGATAAGCACAACCGTTTCAGAGAGAAGAGCGGCCAATGTGACGATCTGGCTTTAAGTCGATTCGATAACAAATGACGAAAACGGACGGATTTCTCAGGTTTTTACTGCATATGAACACTTTTCACATTCTCCCGTGCAACTGGGCTGCTAGTCCTCCTTTTATGCAGAATCTTAAGGTCCTAGCTTATGTCCAAGGCACCGAAGCCAGCTAAAAAGTCAATAATCGATACCTAAATCTTGAATTGGACTACTTCTTACTGGCTATTGCATCAACTTAGTAGCTTCACCTGTGTTCTACTATGGTGATTTTAGTGTCTCCGCATACCGCAGCACATGACATAGCTTTGCAGACGATACGTACAAGCGTTTCAGAGAGAAGAGCGGCCAATGTGACGATCTGGCTTTCAGTCGATTCGATAACAAATGACGAAAACGGACGAATTTCTCCGGTTTTTACTACATATAAACACTTTTCACATTCTCCCGTGCAACTCGGCTGATACTCCTCCCTTCATGCAAAATCTTAAGGTCCTAGCTCATGTCCAAGGCACCAAAGCCGGCTAAGAAGTCAATAATTGAAACCTAAAACTTGAATTGTACTACTTCTTACTGGCTATTACATCAACTTAGAAGTTTCATTTGTGTTCTACTATGGTGCTTTTAGTGTCTCCGCATAGCGCAGCACGCGACATAGCTTTGCAGACGATAAATACAACCGTTTCAGGGAGAAGAGCGGCCAATGTGACGATCTGGCTTTAAGTCGATTCGATAACAAATGACGAAAGCGGACGGATTTCTCAGGTTTTTACTACATATGAACACTTTTCACATTCTCCCGTGCAACTCGGCTGCTAGTACACCTTTCATGCAGAATCTTAAGGTCCTTGCTCATGTCCAAGGCACCAAAGCCAGCTAAAAGGTCAATATTCAATACCTAAATCTTGAATTGGACTACTTCTTACTGGCTATTGCATCAACTTAGTAGCTTCATCTGTGTTCTACTATGGTGATTTTAGTGTCTCCGCATACCGCAGCACGCGATATAGCTTTGTAGACGATAAGTACAACCGTTTCAGAGAGACGAGCGGCCAATGTGACGATCTGGCTTTAAGTCGATTCGATAACAAATGACGAAAACGGACGGATTTCTCAGGTTTTTATTACATATGAACACTTTTCACATTCTCCCGTGCAACTCGGCTGCTAGTCCTCATTTCATGCAGAATATTAAGGTCCTAGCTCATGTCCAAGGCACCAAAGCCATCTAAATATTCAATATTCAGTTCCTAAAACTTGAATTGTACTACTTCTTACTGGCTATTACATCAACTTAGAAGCTTCATCTCTGTTCTACTATGGTGCTTTTATTGTCTTCACATACCGCAGCACGCGACATAGCTTTGCAGAAGATAAGTACAACCGTTTCAGAGAGAAGAGCGGCCAATGTGACGATCTGGCTTTAAGTCGATTCGATAACAAATGAAGAAAACGGACGGATTTCTCAGGTTTTTACTACATGCGAACACTTTTCACATTCTCCCGTGCAACTCTGCTGCTAGTCCTCCATTCACGCAGAATCTCAAGGTCGTAGCTCATGTCCAAGGCACCAAAGCCAGCTAAAAAGTCAATAATCGATACCTAGAACTTGAATTGTACTACTTCTTACTGGCTATTACATCATCTTAGAAGTTTCATCTGTGTTCTACTCTGATGATTTTCGTGTCTCCGCATACCGCAGCACGTGACATAGCTTTGCAGGCGATAAGTACAACCGTTTCACGGAGAAGAGTGGCCAATGTGACGATCTGGCTTTAAGTTGCTGATAACAAATGACGAAAACGGACGGATTTCTCAGGTTTTTACTACATATGAACACTTTTCACATTCTACCGTGCAACTCGGCTGCTAGTCCTCCTTTCATGCAGAATCTTAAGGTCCTTGCTCATGTCCAAGGCACCAAAGCCAGCTAAAAAGTCAATAATCGATACCTAAAACTTGAATTCTACTTCTTCTTACTGGCTATTACATCAACTTCGAAGCTTCATCTCTGTTCTACTATGGTGCTTTTAGTGTCTCCACATACCGCAGCACGCGACATAGCTTTGCAGAAGATAAGTACAACCGTTTCAGAGAGAAGAGCGGCCAATGTTAAGATCTGGCATTAAGTCGATTCGATAACAAATGACGAAACCGGACGGATTTCTCAGGTTTTTACTACATATGAACACTTTTCACATTCTCCCGTGCAACTCGGCTGCTAGTCCTCCTTTCATGTAGAATCTTAAGGTCCTAGCTCATGTCCAAGGCACCAAAGCCAGCTAAAAGGTCAATATTCATTACCTAAAACTTGAATTCTACTACTTCTTACTGGCTATTACATCATCTTAGGAGCTTCATCTGTGTTCTACTATGGTGCATTTAGTGTCTCCGAATACCGTAGTACGCGACATAGCTTTGCAGACGATAAGTACAAGCGTTTCAGAGAGAAGGGCGGCCAATGTGACGATCTGGCTTTAAGTCGATTCGATAACAAATGACGAAAACCGACGGATTTCTCAGGTTTTTACTGCATATGAACACTTTTCACATTCTCCCGTGCAACTGGGCTGCTAGTCCTCCTTTTATGCAGAAACTTAAGGTCCTAGCTCATGTCCAAGGTACCGAAGCCAGCTAAAAGGTCAATAATCGATACCTAAATCTTGAATTGGACTACTTCTTACTGGCTATTGCATCATCTTAGTAGCTTCATCTGTGTTCTACTATGGTGATTTTAGTGTCTACGCATACCGCAGCACGTGACATAGCTTTGCAGACGATAAGTACAACCGTTTCAGAGAGAAGAGCGGCCAATGTGACGATCTGGCTTTCAGTCGATTCGATAACAAATGACGAAAACGGACGAATTTCTCCGGTTTTTACTACATATAAACACTTTTCACATTCTCCCGTGCAACTCGGCTGCTACTCCTCCTTTCATGCAGAATCTTAAGGTCCTAGCTCATGTACAAGGCACCAAAGCCAGCTAAGAAGTCAATAATCGATACCTAAAACTTGAATTGTACTACTTCTTACTGGCTATTACATCATCTTAGGAGCTTCATCTGTGTGCTACTACGGTGCTTTTAGCTTCTCCGCATACCGCAGCACGCGACACAGCTTTGCAGACGACAAGTACAACCGTTTCAGAGAGAAGAGCGGCCAATGTGACGATCTGGCTTTAAGTCAATTCGATAACAAATGACGAAAAAGGACGGATTTCTCAGGTTTTTACTACATATGAACACTTTTCACATTCTGCCGTGGAACTCGGCTGCTAGTCCTCCATTCATGCAGAATCTTAAGGTCCTAGCTCATGTCCAAGGCTCCAAAGCCAGCTAAAAGTTCAATATTCAATACCTAAAACTTGAACTGTACTACTTCTTACTGGCTATTACATCAACTTAGAAGCTTGATCTGTGTTCTACTATGGTGTTTTTAGTGTCTCCGCATACCGCAGCACGCGACATAGCTTTGCAGACGATAAATACAACTGTTTCAGAGAGAAGAGCGGCCAATGTGACGATCTGGCTTTAAGTCGATTCGATAACAAATGACGAAAACGGACGGATTTCTCAGGTTTTTACTACATATGAACACTTTTCACATTCTACCGTGCAACTCGGCTGCTAGTCCTCCTTTCATGCAGAATCTTAAGGTCCTAGCTCATGTCCAAGGCACCAAAGCCAGCTAAAAGGTCAATATTCATTACCTAAAACTTGAATTCTACTACTTCTTACTGGCTATTACATCATCTTAGGAGCTTCATCTGTGTTCTACTATGGTTCATCTAGTGTCTCCGAATACCGTAGTACGCGACAAATCTTTGCAGACGATAAGTACAACCTTTTCAGAGAGAAGAGCGGCCAATGTGACGATATTGCTTTAAGCCGATTCGATAACAAATGACGAAAACGGACGGATTTCTCAGGTTTTTACTACATATGAACACTTTTCACATTCTCCCGTGCAACTGGGCTGCTAGTCCTCCTTTTATGCAGAATCTTAAGGTCATGGCTCATGTCCAAGGCACGAAAGCCAGCTAAAAAGTCAATAATCGATACCTAAATCTTGAATAGGACTACTTATTACTGTCTATTACATCAACTTAGAAGCTTCATCTGTGTTCTACTATGGTGCTTTTCCTGTTTCCGCCTACGGCAACACGCGACATAGCTTTGCAGACGGTAAGCACAACCGTTTCAGAGAGAAGAGCGGCCAATGTGAGGATCTGGCTTTCAGTCGATTCGATAACAAATGACGAAAACGGACGAATTTCTCCGGTTTTTACTACATATAAACACTTTTCACATTCTCCCGTGCAACTCGGCTGCTACTCCTCCTTTCATGCAGAATCTTAAGGTCCTAGCTCATGTACAAGGCACCAAAGCCAGCTAAGAAGTCAATAATCGATACCTAAAACTTGAATTGTACTACTTCTTACTGGCTATTACATCAACTTAGAAGCTTCATCTGTGTTCTACTATGGTGCTTTTAGTGTCTCCGCATAGCGCAGCACGCGACATAGCTTTGCAGACGATAAATACAACCGTTTCAGAGAGAAGAGCGGCCAATGTGACGATCTGGCTTTAAGTCGATTCGATAACAAATGACGAAAACGGACGGATTTCTCATTTTTTTATTACATATGAACACTTTTCACATTCTCCCGTGCAACTCGGCTGCTAGTCCTCCTTTCATGCAGAATCTTAAGGTCCTTGGTCATGTCCAAGGCACCAAAGCCAGCTAAAAGGTCAATATTCAATACCTAAATCTTGAATTGGACTACTTCTTACTGGTTATTGCATCAACTTAGTAGCTTCATCTGTGTTCTACTATGGTGATTTTAGTGTCTCCGCATACCGCAGCACGCGACATAGCTTTTCAGACGATAAGTACAAGCGTTTCAGAGAGAAGAGCGGCCATAGTGACGATCTGGCTTTAAGTCGATTCGATAACAAATGACGAAAACGGACGAATTTCTCAGGTTTTTACCACATATGAACACTTTTCAGATTCTCCCGTGCAACTCGGCTTCTAGTCCTCCTTTCATGCAGAATGTTAAGGTCCTAGCTCATGTCCAATGCACCAAAGCCAGCTTAAAAGTCAATAATCCATACCTAAAACTTGAACTGTACTACTTGTTACTGGCTATTACATCAACTTTGAACCTTCATATGTGTTCTACTATGGTGCTTTTAGTGTCTCCGCACACCGCAGCACGAGACATAGCTTTGCAGACGATAAGTACAACCGTTTCAGAGAGAAGAGCGGCCAATGTGACGATCTGGCTTTAAGTCGATTCGATAACAAATGACGAAAACGGACGGATTTCTCAGGTTTTTACTACATATGAGCACTTTTCACATTCTCCCGTGCAACTGGGCTGCTAGTCCTCCTTTTATGCAGAATCTTAAGGTCCCAGCTCATGTCCAAGGCACCAAAGCCAGCTAAAAAGTCAATAATCGATACCTAAAACTTGAATTGGCCTACTTCTTTCTGGCTATTACATCAACTTAGAAGCTTCATCTGTGTTCTACTATGGTGCTTTTAGTGTCTCAGCATACCGCAGCACGCGACATAGCTTTGCAGACGATAAGTACAACCGTTTCAGAGAGAAGAGCGGCTAATGTGACGATCTGGCTTTAACTCGATTCGATAACAAATGACGAAACCGGACGGATTTCTCAGGTATTTACTACATATGAACACTTTTCACATTCTCCCGAGCAACGCGGCTGCTAGTCCTCCTTTCATGCAGAATGTTAAGGTCCTAGCTCATTTCCAAGGCACCAAAGCCAGCTAAAAAGTCAATAATCGATACCTAACTTCTTACTGGCTATTACATCAACTTAGAAGCTTCATCTGTGTTCTACTACGGTGCTTTTTGTTTCTCCGCATACCGCAGCACGCGACACAGCTTTGCAGACGATAAGTACAACCGTTTCAGAGAGAAGAGCGGCCAATGTGACGATCTGGCTTTAAGTCAATTCGATAACAAATGACGAAAACGGACGGATTTCTCAGGTTATTACTACATATGAACACTTTTCACATTCTGCCGTGCAACTCGGCTGCTAGTCCTCCTTTCATGCAGAATCTTAAGGTCGTAGCTCATGTCCAAGGCACCAAAGCCAGCTAAAAGGTCAATATTCAATACCTAAAACTTGAACTGTACTACTTCTTACTGGCTATTACATCAACTTAGAAGCATGATCTGTGTTCTACTATGGTGTTTTTAGTGTCTCCGCATACCGCAGCACGCGACATAGCTTTGCAGACGATAAATACAACCGTTTCAGAGAGAAGAGCGGCCAATGTGACGATCTGGCTTTAAGTCGATTCGATAACAAATGACGAAAACGGACGGATTTCTCAGGTTTTTACTACATATGAACACTTTTCACATTCTCCCGTGCAACTCGGCTGCTAGTCCTCCTTTCATGCAGAATTTCAAGGTCCTAGCTCATGTCCAAGGCACCAAAGCCAGTTAAAAAGTCAATAATCGATATCTAAAACTTGAATTGTACTACTTCTTACTGGCTATTACATCAACTTAGAAGCTTCTTCTGTGTTCTACTATGGTGCTTTTAGTGTCTCCGCATACCGCAGCACGCGACAAATCTTTGCAGACGATAAGTACAACCTTTTCAGAGAGAAGAGCGGCCAATGTGACGATCTTGCTTTAAGTCGATTCGATAACAAATGACGAAAACGGACGGATTTCTCAGGTTTTTACTACATATGAACACTTTTCACATTCTCCCGTGCAACTGGGCTGCTAGTCCTCCTTTTATGCAGAATCTTAAGGTCATGGCTCATGTCCAAGGCACCAAAGCCAGCTCAAAGGTCAATATTCAATACCTAAATCTTGAATTGGACTACTTCTTACTGGTTATTGCATCAACTTAGTAGCTTCATCTGTGTTCTACTATGGTGATTTTAGTGTCTCCGCATACCGCAGCACGCGACATAGCTTTTCAGACGATAAGTACAAGCGTTTCAGAGAGAAGAGCGGCCAATGTGACGATCTGGCTTTAAGTCGATTCGATAACAAATGACGAAAACGGACGAATTTCTCAGGTTTTTACCACATATGAACACTTTTCAGATTCTCCCGTGCAACTCGGCTGCTAGTCCTCCTTTCATGCAGAATGTTAAGGTCCTAGCTCATGTCCAATGCACCAAAGCCAGCTAAAAAGTCAATAATCCATACCTAAAACTTGAACTGTACTACTTGTTACTGGCTATTACATCAACTTTGAACCTTCATATGTGTTCTACTATGGTGCTTTTAGTGTCTCCGCATACCGCAGCACGAGACATAGCTTTGCAGACGATAAGTACAACCGTTTCAGAGAGAAGAGCGGCCAATGTGACGATCTGGCTTTAAGTCGATTCGATAACAAATGACGAAAACGGACGGATTTCTCAGGTTTTTACTACATATGAGCACTTTTCACATTCTCCCGTGCAACTGGGCTGCTAGTCCTCCTTTTATGCAGAATCTTAAGGTCCCAGCTCATGTCCAAGGCACCAAAGCCAGCTAAAAAGTCAATAATCGATACCTAAAACTTGAATTGGCCTACTTCTTTCTGGCTATTACATCAACTTAGAAGCTTCATCTGTGTTCTACTATGGTGCTTTTAGTGTCTCAGCATACCGCAGCACGCGACATAGCTTTGCAGACGATAAGTACAACCGTTTCAGAGAGAAGAGCGGCTAATGTGACGATCTGGCTTTAACTCGATTCGATAACAAATGACGAAACCGGACGGATTTCTCAGGTATTTACTACATATGAACACTTTTCACATTCTCCCGAGCAACGCGGCTGCTAGTCCTCCTTTCATGCAGAATGTTAAGGTCCTAGCTCATTTCCAAGGCACCAAAGCCAGCTAAAAAGTCAATAATCGATACCTAACTTCTTACTGGCTATTACATCAACTTAGAAGCTTCATCTGTGTTCTACTACGGTGCTTTTTGTTTCCCCGCATACCGCAGCACGCGACACAGCTTTGCAGACGATAAGTACAACCGTTTCAGAGAGAAGAGCGGCCAATGTGACGATCTGGCTTTAAGTCAATTCGATAACAAATGACGAAAACGGACGGATTTCTCAGGTTATTACTACATATGAACACTTTTCACATTCTGCCGTGCAACTCGGCTGCTAGTGCTCCTTTCATGCAGAATCTTAAGGTCGTAGCTCATGTCCAAGGCACCAAAGCCAGCTAAAAGGTCAATATTCAATACCTAAAACTTGAACTGTACTACTTCTTACTGGCTATTACATCAACTTAGAAGCATGATCTGTGTTCTACTATGGTGTTTTTAGTGTCTCCGCATACCGCAGCATGCGACATAGCTTTGCAGACGATAAATACAACCGTTTCAGAGAGAAGAGCGGCCAATGTGACGCTCTGGCTTTAAGTCGATTCGATAACAAATGACGAAAACGGACGGATTTCTCAGGTTTTTACTACATATGAACACTTTTCACATTCTCCCGTGCAACTCGGCTGCTAGTCCTCCTTTCATGCAGAATTTCAAGGTCCTAGCTCATGTCCAAGGCACCAAAGCCAGTTAAAAAGTCAATAATCGATATCTAAAACTTGAATTGTACTACTTCTTACTGGCTATTACATTAACTTAGAAGCTTCTTCTGTGTTCTACTATGGTGCTTTTAGTGTCTCCGCATACCGCAGCACGCGACAAATCTTTGCAGACGATAAGTACAACCTTTTCAGAGAGAAGAGCGGCCAATGTGACGATCTTGCTTTAAGTCGATTCGATAACAAATGACGAAAACGGACGGATTTCTCAGGTTTTTACTACATATGAACACTTTTCACATTCTCCCGTGCAACTGGGCTGCTAGTCCTCCTTTTATGCAGAATCTTAAGGTCATGGCTCATGTCCAAGGCACGAAAGCCAGCTAAAAAGTCAATAATCGATACCTAAATCTTGAATAGGACTACTTATTACTGTCTATTACATCAACTTAGAAGCTTCATTTGTGTTCTACTATGGTGCTTTTCCTGTTTCCGCCTACGGCAACACGCGACATAGCTTTGCAGACGATAAGCACAAACGTTTCAGAGAGAAGAGCGGCTAATGTGACGATCAGGCTTTATGTCGATTCGATAACAAATGACGAAAAAGGACGGATTTCTCAGGTTTTTACTACATATGAACACTTTTCACATTCTTCCGTGCAACTCGGCTGCTAGTCCTCCTTTCATGCAGAATCTTAAGGTCCTAGCTCATGTCCAAGGCACCAAAGCCAGCTAAAAGGTCAATATTCAATACCTAAAACTTGAATTGTACTACTTCTTACTGGCTATTACATCAACTTAGAAGCTTGATCTGTGTTCTACTATGGTGCTTTTAGTGTCTCAGCATACCGCAGTACGCGACATAGCTTTGCAGACGATAAGTACAACCGTTTCAGAGAGAAGAGCGGCCAATGTGACGATCTGACTTTAAGTCGATTCAATAACAAATGACGAAAACGGACGGATGTCTCAGGTTTTTACTACATGTGAACACTTTTCACATTCTCCCGTGCAACTGGGCAGCTAGTCCTCCTTTTATGCAGAATCTTAAAGTCCTAGCTCATGTCCAAGGCAAAAGCCAGCTAAAAAGTCAATAATCGATTCCTAAAACTTGAATTGTACTACTTCTTACTGGCTATTACATCAACTTAGAAGCTTCATCTGTGTTCTACTATGGTGATTTTAGTGTCTCAGCATACCGCAGCAAGCGACATAGCTTTGCAGACGATAAGTACAACCGTTTCAGAGAGAAGAGCGGCCAATGTGACGATCTGGCTTTAAGCCGATTCAATAACAAATGACGAAAACGGACGGATGTCTCAGGTTTTTACTACATGTGAACACTTTTCACATTCTCCCGTGAGACTAGGCTGCTAGTCCTCATTTTATGCAGAATCTTTAAGTCATAGCTCATGTCCAAGGCACCAAAGCCAGCTAAAAAGTCAATAATCGATATCTAAAACTTGAATTGGACTACTTCTTACTGGCTATTACATCAACTTAGAAGCTTCATCTGTGTTCTACTACGGTGCTTTTAGTGTCTCCACATACCGCAGCACGCGACATAGCTTTGCAGACGATAAGTACAACCGTTTCAGAGAGAAGAGTAGCCAATGTGACGATTTGGCTTTAAGTCGATTCGATAACAAATGACGAAAACGGACGGATTTCTCAGGTTTTTACTACATATGAAAACTTTTCACAGTCTCCCGTGCAACTCGGCTGCTAGTCCTTCTTTCATGCAGAATGTCAAGGTCCTAGCTCATGTCCAAGGCACCAAAGCCAGCTAAAAAGTCAATAATCGATACCTAAAACTTGAATTGTACTACTTCTTACTGGCTATTACATCAACTTAGAAGCTTCATCTGTGTTCTACTATGGTGCTTTTAGTGTCTCAGCATACCACAGCACGCGACATAGCTTTGCAGACGATAAGTACAACCGTTTCAGAGAGAAGAGCGGCCAATGTGACGATCTGGCTTTAAGTCGATTCGATAACAAATGACGAAAACGGACGGATTTCTCAGGTTTTTACTACATATGAACACTTTTCACATTCTCCCGTGCAACTGGGCTGCTAGTCCTCCTTTTATGCAGAATCTTAAAGTCCTGGCTCATGTCCAAGGCACGAAAGCCAGCTAAAAAGTCAATAATCGATACCTAAATCTTGAATTGGACTACTTATTACTGGCTATTACATCAACTTAGAAGCTTCATCTGTGTTCTACTATGGTGCTTTTCCTGTTTCCGCCTACGACAACGCGCGACATAGCTTTGCAGACGGTAAGCACAACCGTTTCAGAGAGTAGAGCGGCCAATGTGACGATCTGGCTTTATGTCGATTCGATAGCAAATGACGAAAAAGGACGGATTTCTCAGGTTATTACTACATATGAACACTTTTCACATTCTCCCGTGCAACTCGGCTGCTAGTCTTCCTTTCATGCAGAATCTTAAGGTCCTAGCTCATGTCCAAGACACCAAAGCCAGCTAAAAGTTCCATATTCAATACCTAAAACTTGAATTGTACTACTTTTTACTGGCTATTACATCAACTTAGAACCTTGATCTGTGTTCTACTATGGTGCTTTTAGTGTCTCAGCATACCGCAGCACGCGACATAGCTTTGCAGACGATAAGTACAACCGTTTCAGAGAGAAGAGCGGCCAATGTGACGATCTGGCTTTAAGTCGATTCGATAACAAATGACGAAAACGGACGGATTTCTAAGGATTTTACTACATATGAAAACTTTTCACAGTCTCCCGTGCAACTCGGCTGCTAGTCCTCCTTTCATGCAGAATCTTAAGGTCCTAGCTCATGTCCAAGGCACCAAAGCCAGCTAAAAAGTCAATAACCGATACCTAAAACTTGAATTGTACTACTTCTTACTGGCTATTACATCATCTTAGGAGCTTCATCTGTGTTCTACTATGGTGCTATTAGTGTCTGCGAATACCGCAGTACGCGACATAGCTTTGCAGACGATAAGTACAACCGTTTCAGAGAGCAGAGCGGCCAATGTGACGATCTGGCTTTAAGTCGATTAGATAACAAATGACGAAAACGGAAGGATTTCTCAGGTTTTTACTACATATGAACACTTTTCACATTCTCCCGTGCAAATCGGCTGCTAGTCCTCCTTTCATGCAGAATCTTGAGGTCCTAGCTCATGTCCAAGGCACCAAAGCCAGCTAAAAAGTCAATAATCGATACCTAAAACATTAATTGTTCTACTTCTTACTGGCTATTGCATCAACTTAGAAGCTTCATCTGTGTTCTACTATGGTGATTTTAGTGTCACGGCATACCGCAGCACGCGACATAGCTTTGCAGACGATAAGTACAACCGTTTCAGAGAGCAGAGCGGCCAATGTGACGATCTGGCTTTAAGTCGATTCGATAACAAATGACGAAAACGGACGGATTTCTCAGGTTTTTACTACATATGAACACTTTTCACATTCTCCCATGCAACTGGGCTGCTAGTCCTCCTTTTATGCAGAATCTTAAAGTCCTAGCTCATGTCCAAGGCAAAAGCCAGCTAAAAAGTCAATAATCGATATCTAAAACTTGAATTGTACTACTTCTTACTGGCTATTACATCAACTTAGAAGCTTCATCTGTGTTCTACTACGGTGCTTTTAGTGTCTCCACATACCGCAGCACGCGACATAGCTTTGCAGACGATAAGTACAACCGTTTCAGAGAGAAGAGTAGCCAATGTGACGATTTGGCTTTAAGTCGATTCGATAACAAATGACGAAAACGGACGGATTTCTCAGGTTTTTACTACATATGAAAACTTTTCACAGTCTCCCGTGCAACTCGGCTGCTAGTCCTTCTTTCATGCAGAATGTCAAGGTCCTAGCTCATGTCCAAGGCACCAAAGCCAGCTAAAAAGTCAATAATCGATACCTAAAACTTGAATTGTACTACTTCTTACTGGCTATTACATCAACTTAGAAGCTTCATCTGTGTTCTACTATGGTGCTTTTAGTGTCTCAGCATACCGCAGCACGCGACATAGCTTTGCAGACGATAAGTACAACCGTTTCAGAGAGAAGAGCGGCCAATGTGACGATCTGGCTTTAAGTCGATTCGATAACAAATGACGAAAACTGATTTCTCAGGTTTTTACTACATATGAACACTTTTCACATTCTCCCGTGCAACTGGGCTGCTAGTCCTCCTTTTATGCAGAATCTTAAAGTCCTGGCTCATGTCCAAGGCATGAAAGCCAGCTAAAAAGTCAATAATCGATACCTAAATCTTGAATTGGACTACTTATTACTGGCTATTACATCAACTTAGAAGCTTCATCTGTGTTCTACTATGGTGCTTTTCCTGTTTCCGCCTACGGCAACACGCGACATAGCTTTGCAGACGGTAAGCACAACCGTTTCAGAGAGAAGAGCGGCCAATGTGACGATCTGGCTTTAAGTCGATTCGATAACAAATGACGAAAACGGACGGATTTCTAAGGATTTTACTACATATGAAAACTTTTCACAGTCTCCCGTGCAACTCGGCTGCTAGTCCTTCTTTCATGCAGAATGTCAAGGTCCTAGCTCATGTCCAAGGCACCAAAGGCAGATAAAAAGTCAATAATCGATACCTAAAACTTGAATTGTACTACTTCTTACTGGCTATTACATCAACTTAGATGCTTCATCTGTGTTCTACTATGGTGCTTTTAGTGTCTCAGCATACCGCAGCAAGCGACATAGCTTTGCAGACGATAAGTACAACCGTTTCAGAGAGAAGAGCGGCCAATGTGACGATCTGGCTTTAAGTCGATTCGATAACAAATGACGAAAACGGACGGATTTCACAGGTTTTTACTACATATGAACACTTTTTACATTCTCTCGTGCAACCCGGCTGCTAGTCCTCCTTTCATGCAGAATCTTAAGGTCCTAGCTCATGTCCAAGGTACCGAAGCCAGCTAAAAAGTCAATAATCGATACCTAAAACTTGAATTGTTCTACTTCTTACTTGCTATTGCATCATCTTAGAAGCTTCATCTGTGTTCTACTATGGTGATTTTAGTGTCTCCGCATACCGCAGCACGCGACATAGCTTTGCAGACGATAACTACAACCGTTTCAGAGAGAAGAGGGGCCAATGTGACGATCTGGCTTTAAGTCGATTCGATAACAAATGACGAAAACGGATTTCTCAGGTTTTTACTACATATGAACACTTTTCACATTCTCCCGTGCAACTGGGCTGCTAGTCCTCCTTTTATGCAGAATCTTAAAGTCCTAGCTCATGTCCAAGGCACCAAAGCCAGCTAAAAAGTCAATAATCGATACCTAAATCTTGAATTGGATTACTTCTTACTGGCTATTACATCAACGTAGAAGGTTCATCTGTGTTCTACTATGGTGCTTTTACTGTTTCCGCCTACGGCAACACGCGACATAGCTTTGCAGACGAAAAGTGCAACCGTTTCAGAGAGAAGAGCGGCCAATGTGACGATCTGGCTTTAAGTCGATTCTATAACAAATGACGAAAACGGACGGATTTCTAAGGATTTTACTACATATGAAAACTTTTCACAGTCTCCCGTGCAACTCGGCTGCTAGTCCTTCTTTCATGCAGAATGTCAAGGTCCTAGCTCATGTCCAAGGCACCAAAGGCAGCTAAAAAGTCAATAATCGATACCTAAAACTTGAATTGTACTACTTCTTACTGGCTATTACATCAACTTAGATGCTTCATCTGTGTTCTACTATGGTGCTTTTAGTGTCTCAGCATACCGCAGCAAGCGACATAGCTTTGCAGACGATAAGTACAACCGTTTCAGAGAGAAGAGCGGCCAATGTGACGATCTGGCTTTAAGTCGATTCGATAACAAATGACGAAAACGGACGGATTTCTCAGGTTTTTACTACATATGAACACTTTTTACATTCTCTCGTGCAACCCGGCTGCTAGTCCTCCTTTCATGCAGAATCTTAAGGTCCTAGCTCATGTCCAAGGTACCGAAGCCAGCTAAAAAGTCAATAATCGATACCTAAAACTTGAATTGTTCTACTTCTTACTGGCTATTGCATCATCTTAGAAGCTTCATCTGTGTTCTACTATGGTGATTTTAGTGTCTCCGCATACCGCAGCACGCGACATAGCTTTGCAGACGATAACTACAACCGTTTCAGAGAGAAGAGGGGCCAATGTGACGATCTGGCTTTAAGTCGATTCGATAACAAATGACGAAAACAGATTTCTCAGGTTTTTACTACATATGAACACTTTTCACATTCTCCCGTGCAACTGGGCTGCTAGTCCTCCTTTTATGCAGAATCTTAAAGTCCTAGCCCATGTCCAAGGCACCAAAGCCAGCTAAAAAGTCAATACTCGATACCTAAATCTTGAATTGGATTACTTATTACTGGCTATTACATCAACGTAGAAGGTTCATCTGTGTTCTACTATGGTGCTTTTACTGTTTCCGCCTACGGCAACATGCGACATAGCTTTGCAGACGAAAAGTACAACCGTTTCAGAGAGAAGAGCGGCCAATGTGACGATCTGGCTTTAAGTCGATTCGATAACAAATGACGAAAACGGACGGATTTCTCAGGTTTTTACTACATATGAACACTTTTCACATTCTCCCGTGCAACTCGGCTGCTAGTCCTCCTTTCATGCAGAATCTTAAGGTCCTAGCTCATGTCCAAGGCACCAAAGCCAGCTAAAAAGTCAATAACCGATACCTAAAACTTGAATTGTACTACTTCTTACTGGCTATTACATTATCTTAGGAGCTTCATCTGTGTTCTACTATGGTGCTTTTAGTGTCTCCGAATACCGCAGTACGCGACATAGCTTTGCAGACGATAAGTACAACCGTTTCAGAGAGCAGAGCGGCCAATGTGACGATCTGGCTTTAAGTCGATTCGATAACAAATGACGAAAACGGACGGATTTCTCAGGTTTTTACTACATATGAACACTTTTCACATTCTCCCGTGCAACTCGGCTGCTAGTCCACCTTTCATGCAGAATCTTAACGTCCTAGCTCATGTCCAATGCACCAAAGCCAGCTAAAAAGTCAATAATCGATACCTAAAACTTGAATTGTACTACATATTACTGGATATTACATCAACTTAGAAGCTTCATCTGTGTTCTACTATGGTGATTTTAGTGTCTCCGCATACCGCAGCACGCGACATAGCTTTGCAGACGATAACTACAACCGTTTCAGAGAGAAGAGGGGCCAATGTGACGATCTGGCTTTAAGTCGATTCGATAACAAATGACGAAAACGGATTTCTCAGGTTTTTACTACATATGAACACTTTTCACATTCTACCGTGCAACTGGGCTGCTAGTCCTCCTTTTATGCAGAATCTTAAAGTCCTGGCTCATGTCCAAGGCACGAAACCCAGCTAAAAAGTCAATAATCGATACCTAAATCTTGAATTGGACTACTTATTACAGGCTATTACATCAACTTAGAAGCTTCATCTGTGTTCTACTATGGTGCTTTTCCTGTTTCCGCCTACGGCAACACGCGACATAGCTTTGCAGACGGTAAGCACAACCGTTTCAGAGAGAAGAGCGGCCAATGTGACGATCTGGCTTTATGTCGATTCGATAGCAAATGACGAAAAAGGACGGATTTCTCAGGTTATTACTACATATGAACACTTTTCACATTCTCCCGTGCAACTCGGCTGCTAGTCTTCCTTTCATGCAGAATCGTAAGGTCCTAGCTCATGTCCAAGACACCAAAGCCAGCTAAAAGGTCCATATTCAATACCTAAAACTTGAATTGTACTACTTTTTACTGGCTATTACATCAACTTAGAACCTTGATCTGTGTTCTACTATGGTGCTTTTAGTGTCTCAGCATACCGCAGCACGCGACATAGCTTTGCAGACGATAAGTACAACCGTTTCAGAGAGAAGAGCGGCCAATGTGACGATCTGGCTTTAAGTCGATTCGATAACAAATGACGAAAACGGACGGATTTCTAAGGATTTTACTACATATGAAAACTTTTCACAGTCTCCCGTGCAACTCGGCTGCTAGTCCTCCTTTCATGCAGAATCTTAAGGTCCTAGCTCATGTCCAAGGCACCAAAGCCAGCTAAAAAGTCAATAACCGATACCTAAAACTTGAATTGTACTACTTCTTACTGGCTATTACATCATCTTAGGAGCTTCATCTGTGTTCTACTATGGTGCTTTTAGTGTCTGCGAATACCGCAGTACGCGACATACCTTTGCAGACGATAAGTACAACCGTTTCAGAGAGCAGAGCGGCCAATGTGACGATCTGGCTTTAAGTCGATTAGATAACAAATGACGAAAACGGAAGGATTTCTCAGGTTTTTACTACATATGAACACTTTTCACATTCTCCCGTGCAAATCGGCTGCTAGTCCTCCTTTCATGCAGAATCTTGGGGTCCTAGCTCATGTCCAAGGCACCAAAGCCAGCTAAAAAGTCAATAATCGATACCTAAAACATTAATTGTTCTACTTCTTACTGGCTATTGCATCAACTTAGAAGCTTCATCTGTGTTCTACTATGGTGATTTTAGTGTCACGGCATACCGCAGCACGCGACATAGCTTTGCAGACGATAAGTACAACCGTTTCAGAGAGCAGAGCGGCCAATGTGACGATCTGGCTTTAAGTCGATTCGATAACAAATGACGAAAACGGACGGATTTCTCATGTTTTTACTACATATGAACACTTTTCACATTCTCCCATGCAACTGCGCTGCTAGTCCTCCTTTTATGCAGAATCTTAAAGTCCTAGCTCATGTCCAAGGCAAAAGCCAGCTAAAAAGTCAATAATCGATTCCTAAAACTTGAATTGTACTACTTCTTACAGGCTATTACATCAACTTAGAAGCTTCATCTGTGTTCTACTACGGTGCTTTTAGTGTCTCCACATACCGCAGCACGCGACATAGCTTTGCAGACGATAAGTACAACCGTTTCAGAGAGAAGAGTAGCCAATGTGACGATTTGGCTTTAAGTCGATTCGATAACAAATGACGAAAACGGACGGATTTCTCAGGTTTTTACTACATATGAAAACTTTTCACAGTCTCCCGTGCAACTCGGCTGCTAGTCCTTCTTTCATGCAGAATGTCAAGGTCCTAGCTCATGTCCAAGGCACCAAAGCCAGCTAAAAAGTCAATAATCGATACCTAAAACTTGAATTGTACTACTTCTTACTGGCTATTACATCAACTTAGAAGCTTCATCTGTGTTCTACTATGGTGCTTTTAGTGTCTCAGCATACCGCAGCACGCGACATAGCTTTGCAGACGATAAGTACAACCGTTTCAGAGAGAAGAGCGGCCAATGTGACGATCTGGCTTTAAGTCGATTCGATAACAAATGACGAAAACTGATTTCACAGGTTTTTACTACATATGAACACTTTTCACATTCTCCCGTGCAACTGGGCTGCTAGTCCTCCTTTTATGCAGAATCTTAAAGTCCTGGCTCATGTCCAAGGCACGAAAGCCAGCTAAAAAGTCAATAATCGATACCTAAATCTTGAATTGGACTACTTATTACTGGCTATTACATCAACTTAGAAGCTTCATCTGTGTTCTACTACGGTGCTTTTCCTGTTTCCGCCTACGGCAACACGCGACATAGCTTTGCAGACGGTAAGCACAACCGTTTCAGAGAGAAGAGCGGCCAATGTGACGATCTGGCTTTAAGTCGATTCGATAACAAATGACGAAAACGGACGGATTTCTAAGGATTTTACTACATATGAAAACTTTTCACCGTCTCCCGTGCAACTCGGCTGCTAGTCCTTCTTTCATGCAGAATGTCAAGGTCCTAGCTCATGTCCAAGGCACCAAAGGCAGATAAAAAGTCAATAATCGATACCTAAAACTTGAATTGTACTACTTCTTACTGGCTATTACATCAACTTAGATGCTTCATCTGTGTTCTACTATGGTGCTTTTAGTGTCTCAGCATACCGCAGCAAGCGACATAGCTTTGCAGACGATAAGTACAACCGTTTCAGAGAGAAGAGCGGCCAATGTGACGATCTGGCTTTAAGTCGATTCGATAACAAATGACGAAAACGGACGGATTTCTCTGGTTTTTACTACATATGAACACTTTTTACATTCTCTCGTGCAACCCGGCTGCTAGTCCTCCTTTCATGCAGAATCTTAAGGTCCTAGCTCATGTCCAAGGTACCGAAGCCAGCTAAAAAGTCAATAATCGATACCTAAAACTTGAATTGTTCTACTTCTTACTGGCAATTGCATCATCTTAGAAGCTTCATCTGTGTTCTACTATGGTGATTTTAGTGTCTCCGCATACCGCAGCACGCGACATAGCTTTGCAGACGATAACTACAACCGTTTCAGAGAGAAGAGGGGCCAATGTGACGATCTGGCTTTAAGTCGATTCGATAACAAATGACGAAAACGGATTTCTCAGGTTTTTACTACATATGAACACTTTTCACATTCTCCCGTGCAACTGGGCTGCTAGTCCTCCTTTTATGCAGAATCTTAAAGTCCTAGCTCATGTCCAAGGCACCAAAGCCAGCTAAAAAGTCAATAATCGATACCTAAATCTTGAATTGGATTACTTCTTACTGGCTATTACATCAACGTAGGAGGTTCATCTGTGTTCTACTATGGTGCTTTTACTGTTTCCGCCTACGGCAACACGCGACATAGCTTTGCAGACGAAAAGTGCAACCGTTTCAGAGAGAAGAGCGGCCAATGTGACGATCTGGCTTTAAGTCGATTCTATAACAAATGACGAAAACGGACGGATTTCTAAGGATTTTACTACATATGAAAACTTTTCACAGTCTCCCGTGCAAATCGGCTGCTAGTCCTTCTTTCATGCAGAATGTCAAGGTCCTAGCTCATGTCCAAGGCACCAAAGGCAGCTAAAAAGTCAATAATCGATACCTAAAACTTGAATTGTACTACTTCTTACTGGCTATTACATCAACTTAGATGCTTCATCTGTGTTCTACTATGGTGCTTTTAGTGTCTCAGCATACCGCAGCAAGCGACATAGCTTTGCAGACGATAAGTACAACCGTTTCAGAGAGAAGAGCGGCCAATGTGACGATCTGGCTTTAAGTCGATTCGATAACAAATGACGAAAACGGACGGATTTCTCAGGTTTTTACTACATATGAACACTTTTTACATTCTCTCGTGCAACCCGGCTGCTAGTCCTCCTTTCATGCAGAATCTTAAGGTCCTAGCTCATGTCCAAGGTACCGAAGCCAGCTAAAAAGTCAATAATCGATACCTAAAACTTGAATTGTTCTACTTCTTACTGGCTATTGCATCATCTTAGAAGCTTCATCTGTGTTCTACTATGGTGATTTTAGTGTCTCCGCATACCGCAGCACGCGACATAGCTTTGCAGACGATAACTACAACCGTTTCAGAGAGAAGAGGGGCCAATGTGACGATCTGGCTTTAAGTCGATTCGATAACAAATGACGAAAACGGATTTCTCAGGTTTTTACTACATATGAACACTTTTCACATTCTCCCGTGCAACTGGGCTGCTAGTCCTCCTTTTATGCAGAATCTTAAAGTCCTAGCCCATGTCCAAGGCACCAAAGCCAGCTAAAAAGTCAATAATCGATACCTACATCTTGAATTGGATTACTTATTACTGGCTATTACATCAACGTAGAAGGTTCATCTGTGTTCTACTATGGTGCTTTTACTGTTTCCGCCTACGGCAACATGCGACATAGCTTTGCAGACAAAAAGTACAACCGTTTCAGAGAGAAGAGCGGCCAATGTGACGATCTGGCTTTAAGTCGATTCGATAACAAATGACGAAAACGGACGGATTTCTCAGGTTTTTACTACATATGAACACTTTTCACATTCTCCCATGCAACTGCGCTGCTAGTCCTCCTTTTATGCAGAATCTTAAAGTCCTAGCTCATGTCCAAGGCAAAAGCCAGCTAAAAAGTCAATAATCGATTCCTAAAACTTGAATTGTACTACTTCTTACAGGCTATTACATCAACTTAGAAGCTTCATCTGTGTTCTACTACGGTGCTTTTAGTGTCTCCACATACCGCAGCACGCGACATAGCTTTGCAGACGATAAGTACAACCGTTTCAGAGAGAAGAGTAGCCAATGTGACGATTTGGCTTTAAGTCGATTCGATAACAAATGACGAAAACGGACGGATTTCTCAGGTTTTTACTACATATGAAAACTTTTCACAGTCTCCCGTGCAACTCGGCTGCTAGTCCTTCTTTCATGCAGAATGTCAAGGTCCTAGCTCATGTCCAAGGCACCAAAGCCAGCTAAAAAGTCAATAATCGATACCTAAAACTTGAATTGTACTACTTCTTACTGGCTATTACATCAACTTAGAAGCTTCATCTGTGTTCTACTATGGTGCTTTTAGTGTCTCAGCATACCGCAGCACGCGACATAGCTTTGCAGACGATAAGTACAACCGTTTCAGAGAGAAGAGCGGCCAATGTGACGATCTGGCTTTAAGTCGATTCGATAACAAATGACGAAAACTGATTTCACAGGTTTTTACTACATATGAACACTTTTCACATTCTCCCGTGCAACTGGGCTGCTAGTCCTCCTTTTATGCAGAATCTTAAAGTCCTGGCTCATGTCCAAGGCACGAAAGCCAGCTAAAAAGTCAATAATCGATACCTAAATCTTGAATTGGACTTCTTATTACTGGCTATTACATCAACTTAGAAGCTTCATCTGTGTTCTACTACGGTGCTTTTCCTGTTTCCGCCTACGGCAACACGCGACATAGCTTTGCAGACGGTAAGCACAACCGTTTCAGAGAGAAGAGCGGCCAATGTGACGATCTGGCTTTAAGTCGATTCGATAACAAATGACGAAAACGGACGGATTTCTAAGGATTTTACTACATATGAAAACTTTTCACCGTCTCCCGTGCAACTCGGCTGCTAGTCCTTCTTTCATGCAGAATGTCAAGGTCCTAGCTCATGTCCAAGGCACCAAAGGCAGATAAAAAGTCAATAATCGATACCTAAAACTTGAATTGTACTACTTCTTACTGGCTATTACATCAACTTAGATGCTTCATCTGTGTTCTACTATGGTGCTTTTAGTGTCTCAGCATACCGCAGCAAGCGACATAGCTTTGCAGACGATAAGTACAACCGTTTCAGAGAGAAGAGCGGCCAATGTGACGATCTGGCTTTAAGTCGATTCGATAACATATGACGAAAACGGACGGATTTCTCTGGTTTTTACTACATATGAACACTTTTTACATTCTCTCGTGCAACCCGGCTGCTAGTCCTCCTTTCATGCAGAATCTTAAGGTCCTAGCTCATGTCCAAGGTACCGAAGCCAGCTAAAAAGTCAATAATCGATACCTAAAACTTGAATTGTTCTACTTCTTACTGGCAATTGCATCATCTTAGAAGCTTCATCTGTGTTCTACTATGGTGATTTTAGTGTCTCCGCATACCGCAGCACGCGACATAGCTTTGCAGACGATAACTACAACCGTTTCAGAGAGAAGAGGGGCCAATGTGACGATCTGGCTTTAAGTCGATTCGATAACAAATGACGAAAACGGATTTCTCAGGTTTTTACTACATATGAACACTTTTCACATTCTCCCGTGCAACTGGGCTGCTAGTCCTCCTTTTATGCAGAATCTTAAAGTCCTAGCTCATGTCCAAGGCACCAAAGCCAGCTAAAAAGTCAATAATCGATACCTAAATCTTGAATTGGATTACTTCTTACTGGCTATTACATCAACGTAGGAGGTTCATCTGTGTTCTACTATGGTGCTTTTACTGTTTCCGCCTACGGCAACACGCGACATAGCTTTGCAGACGAAAAGTGCAACCGTTTCAGAGAGAAGAGCGGCCAATGTGACGATCTGGCTTTAAGTCGATTCTATAACAAATGACGAAAACGGACGGATTTCTAAGGATTTTACTACATATGAAAACTTTTCACAGTCTCCCGTGCAACTCGGCTGCTAGTCCTTCTTTCATGCAGAATGTCAAGGTCCTAGCTCATGTCCAAGGCACCAAAGGCAGCTAAAAAGTCAATAATCGATACCTAAAACTTGAATTGTACTACTTCTTACTGGCTATTACATCAACTTAGATGCTTCATCTGTGTTCTACTATGGTGCTTTTAGTGTCTCAGCATACCGCAGCAAGCGACATAGCTTTGCAGACGATATGTACAACCGTTTCAGAGAGAAGAGCGGCCAATGTGACGATCTGGCTTTAAGTCGATTCGATAACAAATGACGAAAACGGACGGATTTCTCAGGTTTTTACTACATATGAACACTTTTTACATTCTCTCGTGCAACCCGGCTGCTAGTCCTCCTTTCATGCAGAATCTTAAGGTCCTAGCTCATGTCCAAGGTACCGAAGCCAGCTAAAAAGTCAATAATCGATACCTAAAACTTGAATTGTTCTACTTCTTACTGGCTATTGCATCATCTTAGAAGCTTCATCTGTGTTCTACTATGGTGATTTTAGTGTCTCCGCATACCGCAGCACGCGACATAGCTTTGCAGACGATAACTACAACCGTTTCAGAGAGAAGAGGGGCCAATGTGACGATCTGGCTTTAAGTCGATTCGATAACAAATGACGAAAACGGATTTCTCAGGTTTTTACTACATATGAACACTTTTCACATTCTCCCGTGCAACTGGGCTGCTAGTCCTCCTTTTATGCAGAATCTTAAAGTCCTAGCCCATGTCCAAGGCACCAAAGCCAGCTAAAAAGTCAATAATCGATACCTACATCTTGAATTGGATTACTTATTACTGGCTATTACATCAACGTAGAAGGTTCATCTGTGTTCTACTATGGTGCTTTTACTGTTTCCGCCTACGGCAACATGCGACATAGCTTTGCAGACAAAAAGTACAACCGTTTCAGAGAGAAGAGCGGCCAATGTGACGATCTGGCTTTAAGTCGATTCGATAACAAATGACGAAAACGGACGGATTTCTCAGGTTTTTACTACATATGAACACTTTTCACATTCTCCCGTGCAACTCGGCTGCTAGTCCTCCTTTCATGCAGAATCTTAAGGTCCTAGCTCATGTCCAAGGCACCAAAGCCAGCTAAAAAGTCAATAACCGATACCTAAAACTTGAATTGTACTACATCTTACTGGATATTACATCAACTTAGAAGCTTCATCTGTGTTCTACTATGGTGATTTTAGTGTCTCCGCATACCGCAGCACGCGACATAGCTTTGCAGACGATAACTACAACCGTTTCAGAGAGAAGAGGGGCCAATGTGACGATCTGGCTTTAAGTCGATTCGATAACAAATGACGAAAACGGATTTCTCAGGTTTTTACTACATATGAACACTTTTCACATTCTCCCGTGCAACTGGGCTGCTAGTCCTCCTTTTATGCAGAATCTTAAAGTCCTGGCTCATGTCCAAGGCACGAAAGCCAGCTAAAAAGTCAATAATCGATACCTAAATCTTGAATTGGACTACTTATTACTGGCTATTACATCAACTTAGAAGCTTCATCTGTGTTCTACTATGGTGCTTTTCCTGTTTCCGCCTACGGCAACACGCGACATAGCTTTGCAGACGGTAAGCACAACCGTTTCAGAGAGAAGAGCGGCCAATGTGACGATCTGGCTTTATGTCGATTCGATAGCAAATGACGAAAAAGGACGGATTTCTCAGGTTATTACTACATATGAACACTTTTCACATTCTCCCGTGCAACTCGGCTGCTAGTCTTCCTTTCATGCAGAATCTTAAGGTCCTAGCTCATGTCCAAGGCACCAAAGCCAGCTAAAAGATCCATATTCAATACCTAAAACTTGAATTGTACTACTTCTTACTGGCTATTACATCAACTTAGAACCTTGATCTGTGTTCTGCTATGGTGCTTTTAGTGTCTCAGCATACCGCAGCACGCGACATAGCTTTGCAGACGATAAGTACAACCGTTTCAGAGAGAAGAGCGGCCAATGTGACGATCTGGCTTTATGTCGATTCGATAACAATTGACGAAAACGGACGGATTTCTAAGGTTTTTACTACATATGAACACTTTTCACATTCTCCCGTGCAAATCGGCTGCTAGTCCTCCTTTCATGCAGAATCTTGAGTTCCTAGCTCATGTCCAAGGCACCAAAGCCAACTAAAAAGTCAATAATCGATACCTAAATCTTGAATTGGATTACTTCTTACTGGCTATTACATTAACGTAGAAGGTTCATCTGTGTTCTACTATGGTGCTTTTACTGTTTCCGCCTACAGCAACACGCGACATAGCTTTGCAGACGAAAAGTACAACCGTTTCAGAGAGAAGAGCGGCCAATGTGACGATCTGGCTTTAAGTCGATTCGATAACAAATGACCAAAACGGACGGATTTCTCAGGTTTTTACTACATATGAACACTTTTCACATTCTCCCGTGCAACTCGGCTGCTAGGCCTCCTTTCATGCAGAATCTTAAGGTCCTAGCTCATGGCCAAGGCACCAAAGCCAGCTAAAAAGTCAGTAACCGATACCTAAAACTTGAATTGTACTACTTCTTACTGGCTATTACATCATCTTAGGAGCTTCATCTGTGTTCTACTATGGTGCTTTTAGTGACTCCGAATACCGTAGTACGCGACATAGCTTTGCAGACGATAAGTACAACCGTTTCAGAGAGAAGAGCGTCCAATGTGACGATGTGGCTTTAAGTCGATTCGATAACAAATGACGAAAACGGACGGATTTCTCAGGTTTTTACTACATATGAACACTTTTCACATTCTCCCGTGCAACTCGGCTGCTAGTCCTCCTTTTATGCAGAATCTTAAGGTCCTAGCTCATGTCCAAGGCACCAAAGCCAGCTCAAAAGTCAATAATCGATACCTAAAACTTGAATTGGACTACTTCTTACTGGCTATTACATCAACTTAGAAGCTTCATCTGTGTTCTACTACGGTGCTTTTAGTTTCTCCGCATACCGCAGCACGCGACATAGTTTTGCAGACGATAAGCACAACCGTTTCAGAGAGAAGAGCGGCCAATGTGACGATGTGGCTTTAAGTCGATTCGATAACAAATGACGAAAACGGACGGATTTCTCAGGTTTTTACTACATATGAACACTTTTCACATTCTCCCGTGCAACTCGGCTGCTAGTCTACCTTTCATGCAGAATCTTAACGTCCTAGCTCATGTCCAAGGTACCGAAGCCAGCTAAAAAGTCAATAATCGATACCTAAAACTTGAATTGTTCTACTTCTTACTGGCTATTGCATCAACTTAGAAGCTTCATCTGAGTTCTATTATGGTGATTTTAGTGTCTCCGCATACCGCAGCACGCGACATAGCTTTGCAGACGATAAGTACAACAGTTTCAGAGAGAAGAGCGGCCAATGTGACGATCTGGCTTTAAGTCGATTGATAACAAATGACGAAAACGGACGGATGTCTCAGGTTCTTACTACATGTGAACACTTTTGACATTCTCCTGTGCAACTGGGCTGCTAGTCCTCCTTTTATGCAGAATCTTAGAGTCCTAGCTCATTTCCAAGGCACCAAAGCCAGCTAAAAAGTCAATAATCGATACCTAAAACTTGAATTGGACTACTTCTTACTGGCTATTACATCAACTTAGAAGCTTCATCTGTGTTCTACTACGATGCTTTTAGTTTCTCCGCATACCGCAGCACGCGACATAGTTTTGCAGACGATAAGCACAACCGTTTCAGAGAGAAGAGCGGTCAATGTGACGATCTGGCTTTAAGTCGATTCGATAACAAATGACGAAAAAGGACGGATTTCTCAGGTTTTTACTACATATGAACACTTTTCACATTCTCCCGTGCAACTCGGCTGATAGTCCTCCTTTCAGTCAGAATCTCAAGCTCCTAGCTCATGTCCAAGGCACCAAAGCCACCTAAAAGTTCCATATTCACTACCTAAAACTTGAATTGTGCTACTTCTTACTGGCTATTACATCAACTTAGAAGCTTGATCTGTGTTCTACTATGGTGCTTTTAGTGTCTTAGCATACCGCAGCACGCGACATAGGTTTGCAGACGATAAGTACAACCGTTTCAGAGAGAAGGGCGGCCAATGTGACGATCTGGCTTTAAGTCGATTCGATAACAAATGACGAAAACGGACGGATTTCTCATGATTTTACTACATATGAACACTTTTCACATTCTCCCGTGCAACTCGGCTGCTAGTCCTCCTTTCATGCAGAATCTTAAGGTCCTACCTCATGTCCAAGGCACCAAAGCCAGCTAAAAAGTCAATAATAGATTCCTAAAACTTGAATTGTACTACTTCTTACTGGCTATTACATCAACTTAGATGCTTCATCTGTGTTCTACTATGGTGATTTTAGTGTCTCCACATGCCGCTTCACGCGACATAGCTTTGCAGACGATATGTACAACCGTTTCAGAGAGAAGAGCGGCTTATGTGACCATCTGGCTTTAAGTCGATTCGATAACAAATGACGAAAACGGACGGATTTCTCAGGTTTTTACTACATATGAACAATTTTCACATTCTCCCGTGCAACTCGGCTGCTAGTCCTCCTTTCATGCAGAATGTCAAGGTCTTATCTCATGTCCAAGGCACCAAAACCAGTTAAAAAGTCAATAATCGATACATAAATCTTGAATTGGACTACATCTTACCGGCTATTACGTCAACTTAGAAGCTTCATCTGTGTTCTACTACGGTGATTTTCCTGTTTCCGCCTACGGCAACACGCGACATAGCTTTGCAGACGATAAGCACAACCGTTTCAGAGAGAAGAGCGGCCAATGTGACGATCGGGCTTTAAGTCGATTCGATAACAAATGACGAAAACGGACGGATTTCTCAGGTTTTTACTACATATGAACACTTTTCACATTCTCCCGTGCAACTCGGCTGCTAGTCCTCCTTTCATGCAGAATCTTAAGGTCCTAGCTCATGTCCAAGGTACCGAAGCCAGCTAAAAAGTCAATAATCGATACCTAAAACTTGAATTGTTCTACTTCTTACTGGCTATTGCATCAACTTAGAAGCTTCATCTGTGTTATACTACGGTGATTTTCCTGTTTCCGCCTACGGCAACACGCGACATAGCTTTGCAGACGATAAGCACAACCGTTTCAGAGAGAAGAGCGGCCAATGTGACGATCGGGCTTTAAGTCGATTCGATAACAAATGACGAAAACGGACGGATTTCTCAGGTTTTTACTACATATGAACACTTTTCACATTCTCCCGTGCAACTCTGCTGCTAGTCCTCCTTTTATGCAGAATCTTAAAGTCCTAGCTCATGTCCAAGGCACCAAAGCCAGCTAAAAAGTCAATAATCGATACCTAAATCTTGAATTGGACTACTTCTTACTGGCTATTACATCAACTTAGAAGCTTCATCTGTGTTCTACTATGGTGCTTTTCCTGTTTCCGCATACGGCAACACGCGACATAGCTTTGCAGACGATAAGCACAACCGTTTCAGAGAGAAGAGCGGCCGATGTGACGATCTGGCTTTAAGTCGATTCGATAACAAATGACGAGAACGGACGGATATCTCAGGTTTTTACTACATATGAACACTTTTCACATTCTCTCGTGCAACTCGGCTGCTAGTCCTCCATTCATGCAGAATCTTAATGTCCCAGCTCATGTCCAAGGCACCAAAGCCAGCTAAAAAGTCAATAATCAATACCTAAAACTTGAATTGTACTACTTCTTACTGGCTATTACATCAACTTACAAGCTTCATCTGTGTTCTACTACGGTGCTTTTAGTTTCTCCGCATACCGCAGCACGCGACACAGTATTGCAGACGATAAGTACAACCGTTTCAGAGAGAAGAGCGGCCAATGTGACGATCTGGCTTTAAGTCGATTCGATAACAAATGACGAAAACGGACGGATTTCTCAGGTTTTTACTACATATGAACAATTTTCACATTCTCCCGTTCAACTGGGCTGCTAGTCCTCCTTTTATGCAGAATCTTAAAGTCCTAGCTCATGTCCAAGGCACCAAAGCCAGCTAAAAAGTCAATAATCGATACCTAAATCTTGAATTGGACTACTTCTTACTGGCTATTACATCAACTTAGAAGCTTCGTCTGTGTTCTACTATGGTGCTTTTCCTGTTTCCTCCTACGGCAACACGCGACATAGCTTTGCAGACGATAAGCACAACCGTTTCAGAGAGAAGAGCGGCCAATGTGACGATCTGGCTTTAAGTCGATTCGATAACAAATGACGAAAAAGGACGGATTTCTCAGGTTATTACTACATATGAACACTTTTCACATTCTCCTGTGCAACTCGGCTGCTAGTCCTCCTTTCATGCAGAATCTTAAGGTCCTAGCTCATGTCCAAGGCACCTAAGCCAGCTAAAAGGTCCATATTCAATACCGAAAACTTGAATTGTACTACTTCTTACTGGCTATTACATCAACTTAGAAGCTTGATCTGTGTTCTACTATGGTGCTTTTAGTGTCTCAGCATACCGCAGCACGCGACCTAGCTTTGCAGACGATAAGTACAACCGTTTCAGAGAGAAGAGCGGCCAATGTGACGATCTGGCTTTAAGTCAATTCGATAACAAATGACGAAAACGGACGGATTTCTCAGGTTTTTACTACATATGAACACTTTTCACATTCTCCCGTGCAACTGGGCTGCTAGTCCTCCTATTATGCAGAATCTTAAAGTCCTAGCTCATGTCCAAGGCACCGAAGCCAGCTAAAAAGTCAATAATCGATACCAAAAACTTGAATTGTTCTACTTCTTACTGGCTATTGCATCAACTTAGAAGCTTCATCTGTGTTCTACTATGGTGATTTTAGTGTCTCCGCATACCGCAGCACGCGACATAGCTTTGCAGACGATAAGTACAACCGTTTCAGAGAGAAGAGCGGCCAATGAGACGATCTGGCTTTAAGGCGATTCGATAACAAATGACGAAAACGGACGGATTTCTCATGTTTTTACTACATATGAACACTTTTCACATTCTCCCGTGCAACTCGGCTGCTAGTCCTCCTTTCATGCAGAATGTCAAGGTCCTAGCTCATGGCCAAGGCACCAAAGCCAGTTAAAAAGTCAATAATCGATACCTAATACTTGAATTGTACTACTTCTTACTGGCTATTACATCAACTTAGAAGCTTCGTCTGTGTTCTACTATGGTGCTTTTCCTGTTTCCGCCTACGGCAACACGTGACATAGCTTTGCAGACGATAAGTACAACCGTTTCAGAGAGAAGAGCGGCCAATGTGACGATCTGGTTTTAAGTCGATTCGATAACAAATGACGAAAACGGACTGATTTCTCAGGTTTTTACTACATATGAAAACTTTTCACATTCTCCCGTGCAACTCGGCTGCTAGTCCTCCTTTCATGCAGAATCTTAAGGTCCTAGCTCATGTCCAAGGAACCAAAGCCAGCTAAAAAGTCAATAATCAATACCTAAAACTTGAATTGTACTACTTCTTACTGGCTATTACATCAACTTAGAAGCTTCATCTGTGTTCTACCACGGTGCTTTTAGTTTCTCCGCATACCGCAGCACGAGACATAGTTTTGCGGACGATAAGTACAACCGTTTCAGAGAGAAGAGCGGCCAATGTGACGATCTGGCTTTAAGTCGATTCGATAACAAATGACGAAAAAGGACGGATTTCTCAGGTTATTACTACATATGAACACTTTTCACATTCTCCCGTGCAACTCGGCTGCTAGTCCTCCTTTTATGCAGAATCTTAAAGTCCTAGCTCATGTCCAAGGCACCAAAGCCAGCTAAAAAGTCAATAATCGATACCTAAAACTTGAATTGTACTACTTCTTACTGGCTATTACATCAACTTAGAAGCTTCATCTGTGTTCTATTATGGTGCTTTTCCTGTTTCCGCCTACGGCAACACGCGACATAGCTTTGCAGATGATAAGTACAACCGTTTCAGAGAGAAGAGCAGCCAATGTGACGATCTGGATTTAAGTCGATTCGATAACAAATGACGAAAACGGACGGATTTCTCAGGTTTTTACTACATATGAACACTTTTCAAATTCTCCCGTTCAACTCGGCTGCTAGTCCTCCATTCATGCAGAATCTTAAGGTCCTAGCTCATGTCCAAGGTACCGAAGCCAGCTAAAAAGGCAATAATCGATACCTAAAACTTGAATTGTTCTACTTCTTACTGGCTATTGCATCAACTTAGAAGCTTCATCTGTGTTCTACTATGGTGCTTTTAGTGTCTCCGCATACCGCAGCACGCGACATAGCTTTGCAGACGATAAGTACAACCGTTTCAGAGAGAAGAGCGGCCAATGTGACGATCTGGCTTTAAGTCGATTCGATAACAAATGACGAAAACGGACGGATTTCTGAGGTTTTTACTACATATGAACTCTTTTCACATTCTCCCGTGCAACTCGGCTGCTAGTCCTCCTTTCATGCAGAATGTCAAGGTCCTAGCTCATGGCCAAGGCACCAAAGCCTGTTAAAAAGTCAATAATCTATACCTAAAACTTGAATTGTACTACTTCTTACTGGCTATTACATCAACTTAGAAGCTTCGTCTGTGTTCTACTATGGTGCTTTTAGTGTCTCAGCATACCGCAGTACGCGACATAGCTTTGCAGACGATAAGTACAACCGTTTCAGAGAGAAGAGCGGCCAATGTGACGATCTGGCTTTAAGTCGATTGGATAACAAATGACGAAAACGGACGGATTTCTCAGGTTTTTGCTACATATGAACACTTTTCACATTCTCCCGTGCAACTGGGCTGCTGGTCCTCCTATTATGCAGAATCTTAAAGTCCTAGCTCATGTCCAATGCACCAAAGCCAGCTAAAAAGTCAATAATCGATACCTAAAACTTGAATTGGACTACTTCTTACTGGGTATTACATCAACTTAGAAGCTTCATCTGTGTTCTATTATGGTGCTTTTCCTGTTTCCGCCTACGGCAACACGCGACATAGCTTTGCAGACGATAAGTACAACCGGTTCAGAGAGAAGAGCGGCCAATGTGACGATCTGGCTTTAAGTCGATTCGATAACAAATGACGAAAACGGACGGATTTCTCAGGTTTTTACTACATATGAACACTTTTCACATTCTCCCGTGCAACTCGGCTGCTAGTCCTCCTTTCATGCAGAATCTTAAGGTCCTAGCTCATGTCCAAAGCACCAAAGCCAGCTAAAAAGTCAATAACCGATACCTAAAACTTGAATTGTACTTCTTCTTACTGGCTATTACAACATCTGAGTAGCTTCATTTGTGTTCTACTATGGTGCTTTTAGTGTCTCCGAATACCGCAGTACGCGACATAGCTTTGCAGACGATAAGTACAACCGTTTCAGAGAGAAGAGCGGCCAATGTGACGATCTGGCTTTAAGTCGATTCGATAACAAATGACGAAAACGGACGGATTTCTCAGGTTTTTACTACTTATGAACACTTTTCACATTCTCCCGTGCAACTCGGCTGCTAATCCTCCTTTCATGAAGAATGTTAAGGTCCTAGCTCATGTCCAATGCACCAAAGCCAGCTAAAAAGTCAATAATCGATACCTAAAACTTGAATTGTACTACTTCTTACTGGATATTACATCAACTTAGAAGCTTCATCTGTGTTCTACTGTGGTGATTTTAGTGTCTCCGCATACCGCAGCACGTGACATAGCTTTGCAGACGATAAGTACAACCGTTTCAGAGAGAAGAGCGGCCAATGTGACGATCTGGCTTTAAGTCGATTCGATAACAAATGACGAAAACGGACGGATTTCTGAGGTTTTTACTACATATGAAAACTTTTCACATTCTCCCGTGCAACTCGGCTGCTAGTCCTCCTTTCATGAAGAATGTTAAGGTCCTAGCTCATGTCCAAGGGTCCAAAGCCAGCTAAAAAGTCAATAATCGATACCTTAAACTTGAATTGTACTACTTCTTACTGGGTATTACATCAACTTAGAAGCTTCATCTGTGTTCTACTATGGTGCTTTTAGTGTCTCCGCATACCGCAGCACGCGACATAGTTTTGCAGACGATAAGTACTACCGTTTCAGAGAGAAGAGCGGCCAATGTGACGATCTGGCTTTAAGTCGATTCGCTAACAAATGACGAAAAAGGACGGATTTCTAAGTTTATTACTACATATGAACACTTTTCACATTCTCCCGTGCAACTCGGCTGCTAGTCCTCCTTTCATGCAGAATCTTAAGGTCCTAGCTCATGTCCAAGGCACCAAAGCCATCTAAAAGGTCCATATTCAACACCTAAAACTTGAATTGTACTACTTCTTACTGGCTATTACATCAACTTAGAAGCTTGATCTGTGTTGTACTATGGTGCTTTTAGTGTCTCAGCATGCCGCAGCACGCGACATAGCTTTTCAGACGATTAGTACAACCGTTTCAGAGAGAAGAGCGGCCAATGTGACGATCTGTCTTTAAGTCGAATCGATAACAAATGACGAAAACGGACGGATTACTCAGGTTTTTACTACATATGAACACTTTTCACATTCTCTCGTGCAACTCGGCTGCTAGTCCTCCATTCATGCAGAATCTTAATGTCCTAGCTCATGTCCAAGGCACCAAAGCCAGCCAAAAAGTCAATAGTCAATACCTAAAACTTGAATTGTACTACTTCTTACTGGCTATTACATCAACTTACAAGCTTCATCTGTGTTCTACTACGGTGCTTTTAGTTTCTCCGCATACCGCAGCACGCGACACAGTATTGCAGACGATAAGTACAACCGTTTCAGAGAGAAGAGCGGCCAATGTGACGATCTGGCTTTAAGTCGATTCGATAACAAATGACGAAAACGGACGGATTTCTCAGGTTTTTACTACATATGAACAATTTTCACATTCTCCCGTGGAACTCGGCTGCTAGTCCACCTTTCATGCAAAATCTTAAGGTCCTAGCTTATGTCCAATGCACCAAAGCTAGCTAAAAAGTCAATAATCGATACCTAAAACTTGAATTGTACTACATCTTATTTTATATTACTTCAACTTAGAAGCTTCATCTGTGTTCTACTGTGGTGATTTTAGTCTCACCGCATACCGCAGCACGTGACATAGCTTTGCAGACGATAAGTACAACCGTTTCAGAGAGAAGAGCGGCTAATGTGACGATCTGGCTTTATGTCGATTCGATAACAATTGACGAAAACGGACGGATTTCTCAGGTTTTTACTACATATGAACACTTTTCACATTCTCCCGTGCAACTCGTCTGCTAGGCCTCCTTTCATGCAGAATCTTAAGGTCCTAGCTCATGTCCAAGGCACCAAAGACAGCTAAAAAGACAATAACCGATACCTAAAACTTGAATTGTACTTCTTCTTACTGGCTATTACATCATCTTAGAAGCTTCATCTGTGTTCTACTATGGTGCTTTTAGTGTCTCCGAATACCGCAGTACGCGACATAGCTTTGCAGACGATAAGTACAACCGTGTCAGAGAGAAGAGCGGCCAATGTGACGATCTGGCTTTAAGTCGATTCGATAACAAATGACGAAAACGGACGGATTTCTCAGGTTTTTACTACATATGAACACTTTTCACATTCTCCCGTTCAACTGGGCTGCTAGTCCTCCTTTTATGCAGAATCTTTAAGTCCTAGCTCATGTCCAAGGCACCAAAGCCAGCTAAAAAGTCAATAATCGATACCTAAATCTTGAATTGGACTACTTCTTACTGGCTATTACATCAACTTAGAAGCTTCGTCTGTGTTCTACTATGGTGCTTTTCCTGTTTCCTCCTACGGCAACACGCGACATAGCTTTGCAGACGATAAGCACAACCGTTTCAGAGAGAAGAGCGGCCAATGTGACGATCTGGCTTTAAGTCGATTCGATAACAAATGACGAAAAAGGACGGATTTCTCAGGTTATTACTACATATGAACACTTTTCACATTCTCCCGTGCAACTCGGCTGCTAGTCCTCCTTTCATGCAGAATCTTAATGTCCTAGCTCATGTCCAAGGCACCTAAGCCAGCTAAAAGGTCCATATTCAATACCTAAAACTTGAATTGTACTACTTCTTACTGGCTATTACATCAACTTAGAAGCTTCATCTGTGTTCTACTATGGTGCTTTTCCTGTTTCCGCCTACGGCAACACGCGACATAGCTTTGCAGACGATAAGCACAACTGTTTCAGAGAGAAGAGCGGCCAATGTGACGATCTGGCTTTAAGTCGATTCGATAACAAATGACGAAAAAGGACGGATTTCTCAGGTTATTACTACATATGAACACTTTTCACATTCTCCCGTGCAACTCGGCTGCTAGTCCTTATTTCATGCAGAATCTTAAGGTCCTAGCTCATGTCCTAGGCACCAAAGCCAGCTAAAAGGTCCATATTCAATACCTAAAACTTGAATTGTACTACTTCTTACTGGCTATTACATCAACTTAGAAGCTTGATCTGTGTTCTACTATGGTGCTTTTAGTGTCTCAGCATGCCGCAGCACGCGACATAGCTTTGCAGACGATAAGTACAACCGTTTCAGAGAGAAGAGCGGCCAATGTGACGATCTGGCTTTAAGTCGGTTCGATAACAAATGACGAAAACGGACGGATTTCTCAGGTTTTTACTACATATGAACACTTTTCACATTCTGACGTGCAACTCGGCTGTTAGTCCTCCTTTCATGCAGAATCTTAAGGTCCTAGCTCATGTCCAAGTTACCGAAGCCAGCTAAAAAGTCAATAATCGATACCAAAAACTTGAATTGTTCTACTTCTTACTGGCTATTGCATCAACTTAGAAGCTTCATCTGTGTTCTACTATGGTGATTTTAGTGTCTCCGCATACCGCAGCACGCGACATAGCTTTGCAGACGATAAGTACAACCGTTTCAGAGAGAAGAGCGGCCAATGAGACGATCTGGCTTTAAGTCGATTCGATAACAAATGACGAAAACGGACGGATTTCTCATGTTTTTACTACATATGAACACTTTTCACATTCTCCCGTGCAACTCGGCTGCTAGTCCTCCTTTCATGCAGAATGTCAAGGTCCTAGCTCATGGCCAAGGCACCAAAGCCAGTTAAAAAGTCAATAATCGATACCTAATACTTCAATTGTACTACTTCTTACTGGCTATTACATCAACTTAGAAGCTTCGTCTGTGTTCTACTATGGTGCTTTTCCTGTTTCCGCCTACGGCAACACGTGACATAGCTTTGCAGACGATAAGTACAACCGTTTCAGAGAGAAGAGCGGCCAATGTGACGATCTGGCTTTAAGTCGATTCGATAACAAATGACGAAAACGGACTGATTTCTCAGGTTTTTACTACATATGAAAACTTTTCACATTCTCCCCTGCAACTCGGCTGCTAGTCCTCCTTTCATGCAGAATCTTAAGGTCCTAGCTCATGTCCAAAGCACCAAAGCCAGCTAAAAAGTCAATAACCGATACCTAAAACTTGAATTGTACTTCTTCTTAATGGCTATTACATCAGCTTAGTAGCTTCATCTGTGTTCTACTATGGTGCTTTTAGTGTCTCCGAATACCGCAGTACGCGACATAGCTTTGCAGACGATAAGTACAACCGTTTTAGAGAGAAGAGCGGCCAATGTGACGATCTGGCTTTAAGTCGATTCGATAACAAATGACGAAAACGGACGGATTTCTCAGGTTTTTACTACATATGAACACTTTTCACATTCTCCCGTGCAACTCGGCTGCTAGTCCTTCTTTCATGAAGAATGTTAAGGTCCTAGCTCATGTCCAAGGGTCCAAAGCCAGCTAAAAAGTCAATAATCGATACCTTAAACTTGAATTGTACTACTTCTTACTGGGTATTACATCAACTTAGAAGCTTCATCTGTGTTCTACTATGGTGCTTTTAGTGTCTCCGCATACCGCAGCACGCGACATAGTTTTGCAGACGATAAGTACAACCGTTTCAGAGAGAAGAGCGGCCAATGTGACGATCTGGCTTTAAGTCGATTCGCTAACAAATGACGAAAAAGGACGGATTTCTAAGTTTATTACTACATATGAACACTTTTCACATTCTCCCGTGCAACTCGGCTGCTAGTCCTCCTTTCATGCAGAATCTTAAGGTCCTAGCTCATGTCCAAGGCACCAAAGCCATCTAAAAGGTCCATATTCAACACCTAAAACTTGAATTGTACTACTTCTTACTGGCTATTACATCAACTTAGAAGCTTGATCTGTGTTCTACTATGGTGCTTTTAGTGTCTCAGCATGCCGCAGCACGCGACATAGCTTTTCAGACGATTAGTACAACCGTTTCAGAGAGAAGAGCGGCCAATGTGACGATCTGGCTTTAAGTCGATTCGATAACAAATGACGAAAACGAACGGATTTCTCAGGTTTTTACTATATATGACCACTTTTCACATTCTCCCGTGCAACTCGGCTGCTAGTCCTCCTTTCATGCAGAATCTTAAGGTCCTAGCTCATGTCCAAGGCAGCAAAGCCAGCTAAAAAGACAATAATCAATACCTAAAACTTGAATTGTACTACTTCTTACTGGCTATTACATCAACTTAGAAGCTTCATCTGTGTTCTACTACGGTGCCTTTAGTTTCCCCGCATACCGCAGCACGCGACATAGTTTTGCAGGCGATAAGTACTACCATTTCAGACAGAAGAGCTGCCAATGTGACGATCTGGCTTTAAGTCGATTCGATAACAAATGACGAAAAAGGACGGATTTCTCAGGTTATTACTACATATGAACACTTTTCACATTCTCCGGTGCAACTCGGCTGCTAGTCCTCCTATTATGCAGAATCTTAAAGTCCTAGCTCATGTCCAAGGCACGAAAGCCAGCTAAAAAGTCAATAATCGATACCTAAATCTTGAATTGGACTACTTCTTTCTGGCTATTACATCAACTTAGAAGCTTCATCTGTGTTCTACTATGGTTCTTTTCCTGTTTCCGCCTACGGCAACACGCGACATAACTTTGCAGACGATAAGCACAACCGTTTCAGAGAGAAGAGCGGCCAATGTGACGATCTGGCTTTAAGTCGGTTCGCTAACAAATGACGAGAAAGGACGGATTTCTAAGGTTATTACTACATATGAACACTTTTCACATTCTACCGTGCAACTCGGATGCTAGTCCTCCTTTCATGTAGAATCTTAAGGTCCTAGCTCATGTCCAAGGCACCAAAGCCAGCTAAAAGGTCCATATTCAATACCTAAAACTTGAATTGTACTACTTCTTACTGGCTATTACATCAACTTAGAAGCTTGATCTGTGTTCTACTATTGTGCTTTTAGTGTCTCAGCATGCCGCAGCACGCGACATAGCTTTTCAGACGATAAGTACAACCGTTTCAGAGAGAAGAGCGGCCAATGTGACGATCTGTCTTTAAGTCGGTTCGATTACAAATGACGAAAACGGACGGATTACTCAGGTTTTTACTACATATGAACACATTCACATTCTCCGCCGCAACTCGGCTGCTAGTCCTCCTTTCATGCAGAATCTTAAAGTCCTAGCTCATGTCCAAGGCACCAAAGCCAGCTAAAAAGTCAATAATCGATTCCTAAAACTTGAATTGTACTACTTCTTACTGGCTATTACATCAACTTAGATGCTTCATCTGTGTTCTACTATGGTGATTTTAGTGTCTCCACATACCGCTGCACGCGACATAGCTTTGCAGACGATATGTACAAACGTTTCAGAGAGAAGAGCGGTCAATGTGACCATCTGGCTTTAAGTAGATTCGATAACAAATGACGAAAACGGTCGGATTTCTCAGGTTTTTACTACATATGAACACTTTTCACATTCTGACGTGCAACTCGGCTGCTAGTCCTCCTTTCATGCAGAATCTTAAGGTCCTAGCTCATGTCCAAGGTACCGAAGCCAGCTAAAAAGACAATAATCGATACCTAAAACTTGAGTTGTACTACTTCTTACTGGCTATTGCACCAACTTAGAAGCTTCATCTGTGTTCTACTATGGTGATTTTAGTGTCTCCGCATACCGCAGCACGCGACATAGCTTTGCAGACGATAAGTACAACCGTTTCAGAGAGAAGAGCGGCCAATGTGACGATCTGGCTTTAAGTCGATTCGATAACAAATGACGAAAACGGACGGATTTCTCAGGTTTTTACTACATATGAACACTTTTCACATTCTCCCGTGCAACTCGGCTGCTAGTCCTCCTTTCATGCAGAATGTCAAGGTCCTAGCTCATGGCCAAGGCACCAAAGCCAGTTAAAAAGTCAATAATCGATACCTAAAACTTGAATTGTACTTCTTCTTACTGGCTATTACATCAACTTAGAAGCTTCGTCTGTGTTCTACTATGGTGCTTTTCCTGTTTCCGCCTACGGCAAAACGTGACATAGCTTTGCAGACGATAAGTACAACCGTTTCAGAGAGAAGAGCGGCCAATGTGACGATCTGGCTTTAAGTCGATTCGATAACAAATGACGAAAACGGACGGATTTCTCAGGTTTTTACTACATATGAACACTTTTCACATTCTCCCGTGCAACTCGGCTGCTAGTCCTCCTTTCATGCAGAATCTTAAGGACCTAGCTCATGTCCAAGGCACCAAAGCCAGCTAAAAAGTCAATAACCGATACCTAAAAGTTGAATTGTACTACTTCTTACTGGATATTACATCAACTTAGAAGCTTCATCTGTGTTCTACTGTGGTGATTTTAGTGTCTCCGCATACCGCAGCACGTGACATAGCTTTGCAGACGATAAGTACAACCGTTTCAGAGAGAAGAGCGGCCAATGTGACGATCTGGCTTTAAGTCGATTCGATAACAAATGACTAAAACGGACGGATTTCTGAGGTTTTTACTACATATGAACAGTTTTCACATTCTCCCGTGCAACTCGGCTGCTAGTCCTCCTTTCATGAAGAATGTTAAGGTCCTAGCTCATGTCCAAAGGTCCAAAGCCAGCTAAAAAGTCAATAATCGATACCTTAAACTTGAATTGTACTACTTCTTACTGGGTATTACATCAACTTAGAAGCTTTATCTGTGTTCTACTATGGTGCTTTTAGTGTCTCCGCATACCGCAGCACGCGACATAGTTTTGCAGACGATAAGTACAACCGTTTCAGAGAGAAGAGCGGCCAATGTGACGATCTGGCTTTAAGTCGATTCGCTAACAAATGACGAAAAAGGACGGATTTCTAAGTTTATTACTACATATGAACACTTTTCACATTCTCCCGTGCAACTCGGCTGCTAGTCCTCCTTTCATGCAGAATTCTAAGGTCCTAGCTCATGTCCAAGGCACCAAAGCCATCTAAAAGGTCCATATTCAACACCTAAAACTTGAATTGTACTACTTCTTACTGGCTATTACATCAACTTAGAAGCTTGATCTGTGTTCTACTATGGTGCTTTTAGTGTCTCAGCATGCCGCAGCACGCGACATAGCTTTTTAGACGATTAGTACAACCGTTTCAGAGAGAAGAGCGGCCAATGTGACGATCTGGCTTTAAGTCGATTCGATAACAAATGACGAAAACGGACGGATTTCTCAGGTTTTTACTACATATGAACACTTTTCACATTCTCCCGTGCAACTCGGCTGCTAGTCCTCCTTTCATGCAGAATCTTAAGGTCCTAGCTCATGTCCAAGGCACCAAAGCCAGCTAAAAAGTCAATAATCGATACCTAAAACTTGAATTGTACTACTTCTTACTGGCTATTACATCAACTTAGAAGCTTCATCTGTGTTCTACTACGGTGCTTTTAGTTTCTCCGCATACCGCAGCACGCGACATAGTTTTGCAGACGATAAGTACAACCGTTTCAGAGAGAAGAGCGGCCAATGTGACGATCTGGCTTTAAGTCGATTCGATAACAAATGACGAAAACGAACGGATTTCTCAGGTTTTTACTACATATGAACACTTTTCACATTCTCCCGTGGAACTCGGCTGCTAGTCCACCTTTCATGCAGAATCTTAAGGTCCTAGCTCATGTCCAATGCACCAAAGCCAGCTAAAAAGTCAATAATCGATACCTAAATCTTGAATTGGACTACTTCTTACTGGCTATTACATCAACTTAGAAGCTTCATCTGTGTTCTACTATGGTTCTTTTCCTGTTTCCGCCTACGGCAACACGCGACATAGCTTTGCAGACGATAAGCACAACCGTTTCAGAGAGAAGAGCGGCCAATGTGACGATCTGGCTTTAAGTCGGTTCGCTAACAAATGACGAGAAAGGACGGATTTCTAAAGTTATTACTACATATGAACACTTTTCACATTCTACCGTGCAACTCGGATGCTAGTCCTCCTTTCATGTAGAATCTTAAGGTCCTAGCTCATGTCCAAGGCACCAAAGCCAGCTAAAAGGTCCATATTCAATACCTAAAACTTGAATTGTACTACTTCTTACTGGCTATTACATCAACTTAGAAGCTTGATCTGTGTTCTACTATTGTGCTTTTAGTGTCTCAGCATGCCGCAGCACGCGACATAGCTTTTCAGACGATAAGTACAACCGTTTCAGAGAGAAGAGCGGCCAATGTGACGATCTGTCTTTAAGTCGGTTCGATTACAAATGACGAAAACGGACGGATTACTCAGGTTTTTACTACATATGAACACATTTCACATTCTCCGGCGCAACTCGGCTGCTAGTCCTCCTTTCATGCAGAATCTTAAAGTCCTAGCTCATGTCCAAGGCACCAAAGCCAGCTAAAAAGTCAATAATCGATTCCTAAAACTTGAATTGTACTACTTCTTACTGGCTATTACATCAACTTAGATGCTTCATCTGTGTTCTACTATGGTGATTTTAGTGTCTCCACATACCGCTGCACGCGACATAGCTTGGCAGACGATATGTACAAACGTTTCAGAGAGAAGAGCGGCCAATGTGACCATCTGGCTTTAAGTAGATTCGATAACAAATGACGAAAACGGTCGGATTTCTCAGGTTTTTACTACATATGAACACTTTTCACATTCTCCCGTGCAACTCGGCTGCTATTCCTACTTTCATGCAGAATCTTAAGGTCCTAGCTCATGTCCAAGGCACCAAAGCCAGCTAAAAGGTCCATATTCAATACCTAAAACTTGAATTGTACTACTTCTTACTGGCTATTACATCAACTTAGAAGCTTGATCTGTGGTCTACTATGGTGCTTTTAGTGTTTCAGCATTTCGCAGCACGCGACATAGCTTTGCAGACGATAAGTACAACAGTTTCAGAGAGAAGAGCGGCCAATGTGACGATCTGGCTTTAAGTCGATTCGATAACAAATGACGAAAACGGACGGATTTCTCAGGTTTTTACTACATTCGAACTGTTTTCACATTCTCCCGTGCAACTCGGCTGCTAGTCCTCCTTTCATGCAGAATATTAAGGTCCTAGCTCATGTCCAAGGCACCAAAACCAGCTAAAAATTCAATATTCAGTACCTTATACTTGAATTTTACTACTTCATACTGGCTATTACATCAACTTAGAAGCTTGATCTGTGTTCTACTATGGTGCTTTTAGTGTCTCAGCATACCGCAGCACGTGACATATTTTTGCAGACGATAAGTACAACCGTTCAGAGAGAAGAGCGGCCAACGTGACGATCTGGCTTTAACTCGATTCGATAACAAATGACGAAAACGGACGGATTTCTCAGGTTTTTACTACATTTGAACAGTTTTCACATTCTCCCGTGCAACTCGGCTGCTAGTCCACCTTTCATGCAGAATATTAAGGTCCTAGCTCATGTCCAATGCACCAAAGCCAGCTAAAAACTCAATAATCGATACCTAAAACTTGAATTGTACTACTTCTTACTGGATATTACATCAACTTAGAAGCTTCATCTGTGTTCTACTGTGGTGATTTTAGTGTCTCCGCATACCGCAGCACGTGACATAGCTTTGCAGACGATAAGTACAACCGTTTCAGAGAGAAGAGCGGCCAATGTGACGATCTGGCTTTAAGTCGATTCGATAACAAATGACGAAAACGGACGGATTTCTAAGGTTTTAACTACATATGAACACTTTTCACATTCTCCCGTGCAACTCGGCTGCTAGTCCTCCTTTCATGAAGAATGTTAAGGTCCTAGCTCATGTCCAAGGGACCAAAGCCAGCTAAAAAGTCAATAATCGATACCTTAAACTTGAATTGTACTACTTCTTACTGGGTATTACATCAACTTAGAAACTTCATCTGTGTTCTACTATGGTGCTTTTAGTGTCTCGGCATACCGCAGCACGCGACATAGCTTTGCAGACGATAAGTACAACCGTTTCAGAGAGAAGAGCGGCCAATGTGACGATGTGGCATTAAGTCGATTCGATAACAAATGACGAAAACGGACGGATTTCTCAGGTTTTTACTACATATGAACACTTTTCCCATTCTCCCGTGAAACTGGGCTGCTGGTCCTCCTTTTATGCAGAATCTTAAAGTCCTAGCTCATGTCCAAGGCACGAAAGCAAGCTAAAAAGTCAATAATCGATACCTAAATCTTGAATTGGACTACATCTTACTGGCTATTACATCAACTTAGAAGCTTCATCTGTGTTCTACTATGGTGCTTTTCCTGTTTCCGCCTACGGCAACACGCGACATAGCTTTGCAGACGATAAGCACAACCGTTTCAGAGAGAAGAGCGGCCAATGTGACGATCTGGCTTTAAGTCGATTCGCTAACAAATGACGAAAAAAGACGGATTTCTCAGGTTATTACTACATATGAACACTTTTCACATTCTCCCGTGCTACTCGGCTGCTAGTCCTCCTTTCATGCAGAATCTTAAGGTCCTAGCTCATGTCCAAGGCACCAAATCCAGCTAAAAGGTCCATATTCAATAACCTAAAACTTGAATTGTACTACTTCTTACTGGCTATTACATCAACTTAGAAGCTTGATCTGTGTTCTACTATGGTGCTTTTAGTGTCTCAGCATTCCGCAGCACGCGACATAGCTTTTCAGACGATAAGTACAACCGTTTCAGAGAGAAGAGCGGCCAATGTGACGATCTGGCTTTAAGTCGATTCGGTAACAAATGACGAAAACGGACGGATTTCTCAGGTTTTTACTACATATGAACACCTTTCACATTCTCCCCTGCAACTGGGCTGCTGGTCCTCCTTTTATGCAGAATCTTAAAGTCCTAGCTCATGTCCAAGGCACCAAAGCCAGCTAAAAAGTCAATAATCTATTCCTAAAACTTGATTTGTACTACTTCTTACTGGCTATTACATCAACTTAGATGCTTCATCTGTGTTCTACTATGGTGATTTTAGTGTCTGAACATACCGCTGCACGCTACATAGCTTTGCAGACGATATGTACAAACGTTACAGAGAGAAGAGCGGCCAATGTGACATCTGGCTTTAAGTCGATTCGATAACGAATGACGAAAACGGACGGATTTCTCAGGTTTTTACTACATATGAACACTTTTCACATTCTCCCGTGCAACTCGGCTGCTAGTCCTCCTTTCATGAAGAATGTTAAGGTCCTAGCTCATGTCCAAAGCACCAAAGCCAGCTAAAAAGTCAATAATCGATACCTTGAACTTGAAATGTACTACTTCTTACTGGGTATTACATCAACTTAGAAGCTTCATCTGTGTTCTACTATGGTGCTTTTAGTGTCTCCGCATACCGCAACACGCGACATAGCTTTGCAGACGATAAGTACAACCGTTTCAGAGAGGAGAGCGGCCAATGTGACGATCTGGCTTTAAGTCGATTCGATAACAAATGACGAAAACGGACGGATTTCTCTGGTTTTTACTACATATGAACACTTTTCACATTATCCCATGCAACTGGGCTGCTAGTCCTTCTTTTATGCAGAATCTTAAAGTCCTAGCTCATGTCCAAGGCACGAAAGCCAGCTAAAAAGTCAATAATCGGTACCTAAATCTTGAATTGGACTACTTCTTACTGGCTATTACATCAACTTAGAAGCTTCATCTGTGTTCTACTATGGTGCTTTTAGTGTCTCAGCATGCCGCAGCACGCGACATAGCTTTGCAGACGATAAGTACAACCGTTTCAGAGAGAAGAGCGGCCAATGTGACGATCTGGCTTTAAGTCGGTTCGATAACAAATGACGAAAACGGACGGATTTCTCAGGCTTTTACTACATATGAACACTTTTCACATTCTGACGTGCAACTCGGCTGCTAGTCCTCCTTTCATGCAGAATCTTAAGGTCCTAGCTCATGTCCAAGGTACCGAAGCCAGCTAAAAAGTCAATAATCGATACCAAAAACTTGAATTGTTCTACTTCTTACTGGCTATTGCATCAACTTAGAAGCTTCATCTGTGTTCTACTATGGTGATTTTAGTGTCTCCGCATACCGCAGCACGCGACATAGCTTTGCAGACGATAAGTACAACCGTTTCAGAGAGAAGAGCGGCCAATGTGACGATCTGGCTATAAGTCGATTCGGTAACAAATGACGAAAACGGACGGATTTCTCAGGTTTTTACTACATATGAACACTTTTCACATTCTCCCGTGCAACGCGGCTGCTAGTCCTCCTTACATGCAGAATCTTAAAGTCCTAGCTCATGTCCAAGGCACCAAAGCCAGCTAAAAAGTCAATAATCGATTCCTAAAACTTGAATTGTACAACTTCTTACTGGCTATTACATCAACTTAGATGCTTCATCTGTGTTCTACTATGGTGATTTTAGTGTCTCCACATACCGCAGCACGTGACATAGCTTTGCAGACGATATGTACAAACGTTTCAGAGAGAAGAGCGGCCAATGTGACCATCTGGCTTTAAGTCGATTCGATAACAAATGACGAAAACGGATGGATTTCTCAGGTTTTTACTACATATGAACGCTTTTCACATTCTGACGTGCAACTCGGCTGCTAGTCCTCCTTTCATGCAGAATCTTAAGGTCCTAGCTCATGTCCAAGGTACCGAAGCCAGCTAAAAAGTCAATAATCGATACCTAAAACTTGAATTGTACTAATTCTTACTGGCTATTACATCAACTTAGAAGCTTCATCTGTGTTCTACTACGGTGCTTTTAGTTTCTCCGCATACCGCAGCACGCGACATAGTTTTGCAGACGATAAGTACAACCGTTTCAGAGAGAAGAGCGGCCAATGTGACGATCTGGCTTTAAGTCGACTCGATAACAAATGACGAAAACGAACGGATTTCTCAGGTTTATACTACATATGACCACTTTTCACATTCTCCCGTGCAACTCGGCTGCTAGTCCTCCTTTCATGCAGAATCTTAAGGTCCTAGCTCATGTCCAAATCACCAATGCCAGCTAAAAAGTCAATAATCAATACCTAAAACTTGAATTGTACTACTTCTTACTGGCTATTACATCAACTTAGAAGCTTCATCTGTGTTCTACTACGGTGCTTTTAGTTTCTCCGCATACCGCAGCACGCGACATAGTTTTGCAGACGATAGGTACAACCATTTCAGAGAGAAGAGCTGCCAATGTGACGATCTGGCTTTAAGTCGATTCGATAACAAATGACGAAAAAGAACGGATTTCTCAGGTTATTACTACATATGAACACTTTTCACATTCTCCCGTGCAACTCGGCTGCTAGTCCTCCTATTATGCAGAATCTTAAAGTCGTAGCTCATGTCCAAGGCACCAAAGCCAGCTAAAAAGTCAATAATCGATACCTAAAACTTGAATTGGACTACTTCTTACTGGGTATTACATCAACTTAGAAGCTTCATCTGTGTTCTATTATGGTGCTTTTCCTGTTTCCGCCTAAAGCAACTCGCGACATAGCTTTGCAGACGATAAGTACAACCGTTTCAGAGAGAAGAGCGGCCAATGTGACGATCTGGCTTTAAGTCGATTCGATAACAAATGCCGAAAACGGACGGATTTCTCAGGTTTTTACTACATTTGAACTGTTGTCACATTCTCCCGTGCAACTCGGCTGCTAGTCCTCCTTTCATGCAGAATATTAAGGTCCTAGCTCATGTCCAAGGCACCAAAACCAGCTAAAAATTCAATATTCAGTACCTTATACTTGAATTTTACTACTTCATACTGGCTATTACATCAACTTAGAAGCTTGATCTGTGTTCTACTATGGTGCTTTTAGTGTCTCAGCATACCGCAGCACGCGACATAGCATTGCAGACGATAAGTACAACCGTTTCAGAGAGAAGAGCGGCCAATGTGACGATTTGGCTTTAAGTCGATTCGATAACAAATGACGAAAACGGACGGATTTCTAAGGTTTTTACTACATATGAACACTTTTCACATTCTCCCGTGCAACTCGGTTGCAAGTCCTCCTTTCATGCAGAATCTTAAGGTCCTAGCTCATGTCCAAGGCACCAAAGCCAGCTAAAAAGTCAATAATCGATACCTAAAACTTGAATTGTACTACTTCTTACTGGATATTACATCAACTTAGAAGCTTCATCTGTGTTCTACTGTGGTGATTTTAGTGTCTCCGCATACCGCAGCACGTGACATATTTTTGCAGACGATAAGTACAACCGTTCAGAGAGAAGAGCGGCCAATGTGACGATCTGGCTTTAACTCGATTCGATAACAAATGACGAAAACGGACGGATTTCTCAGGTTTTTACTACATTTGAACAGTTTTCACATTCTCCCGTGCAACTCGGCTGCTAGTCCACCTTTCATGCAGAATATTAAGGTCCTAGCTCATGTCCAATGCACCAAAGCCAGCTAAAAACTCAATAATCGATACCTAAAACTTGAATTGTACTACTTCTTACTGGATATTACATCAACTTAGAAGCTTCATCTGTGTTCTACTGTGGTGATTTTAGTGTCTCCGCATACCGCAGCACGTGACATAGCTTTGCAGACGATAAGTACAACCGTTTCAGAGAGAAGAGCGGCCAATGTGACGATCTGGCTTTAAGTCGATTCGATAACAAATGACGAAAACGGACGGATTTCTAAGGTTTTTACTACATATGAACACTTTTCACATTCTCCCGTGCAACTCGGCTGCTAGTCCTCCTTTCATGAAGAATGTTAAGGTCCTAGCTCATGTCCAAGGCACGAAAGCCAGCTAAAAAGTCAATAATCGGTACCTAAATCTTGAATTGGACTACTTCTTACTGGCTATTACATCAACTTAGAAGCTTCATCTGTGTTCTAATATGGTGCTTTTCCTGTTTCCGCCTACGGCAACACGCGACATAGCATTGCAGACTATAAGCACAACCGGTTCAGAGAGAAGAGCGGCCAATGTGACGATCTGGCTTTAAGTCAATTCTCTAACAAATGACGAAAAAGGACGGATTTCTCAGGTTATTACTACATATGAACTCTTTTCACATTCTCCCGTGCAACTCGGCTGCTAGTCCTCCTTTCATGCAGAATCTTAAGGTCCTAGCCCATGTCCAAGGCACCAAAGCCAACTAAAAGGTCAATATTCAATACCTAAAACTTGAATTGTACTACTTCTTACTGGCTATTACATCAACTTAGAAGCTTGATCTGTGGTCTACTATGGTGCTTTTATTGTCTCAGCATGCCGCAGCACGCGACATAGCTTTGCAGACGATAAGTACAACCGTTTCAGAGAGAAGAGCGGCCAATGTGACGATCTGGCTATAAGTCGATTCGGTAACAAATGACGAAAACGGACGGATTTCTCAGGTTTTTACTACATATGAACACTTTTCACATTCTCCCGTGCAACGCGGCTGCTAGTCCTCCTTACATGCAGAATCTTAAAGTCCTAGCTCATGTCCAAGGCACCAAAGCCAGCTAAAAAGTCAATAATCGATTCCTAAAACTTGAATTGTACAACTTCTTACTGGCTATTACATCAACTTAGATGCTTCATCTGTGTTCTACTATGGTGATTTTAGTGTCTCCACATACCGCAGCACGCGACATAGCTTTGCAGACGATATGTACAAACGTTTCAGAGAGAAGAGCGGCCAATGTGACCATCTGGCTTTAAGTCGATTCGATAACAAATGACACAAACGGATGGATTTCTCAGGTTTTTACTACATATGAACGCTTTTCACATTCTGACGTGCAACTCGGCTGCTAGTCCTCCTTTCATGCAGAATCTTAAGGTCCTAGCTCATGTCCAAGGTACCGAAGCCAGATAAAAAGTCAATAATCGATACCTAAAACTTGAATTGTTCTACTTCTTACTGGGTATTGCATCAACTTAGAAGCTTCATCTGTGTTCTACTATGGTGATTTTAGTGTCTCCGCATACCGCAGCACGCGACATAGCTTTGCAGACGGTAAGTACAACCGTTTCAGAGAGAAGAGCGGCCAATGTGACGATCTGGCTTTAAGTCGATTCGATAACAAATGACCAAAACGGACGGATTTCTCAGGTTTTTACTACATATGAACACTTTTCACATTCTCCCGTGCAACTCGGCTGCTAGTCCTCCTTTCATGCAGAATCTTAAGGTCCTAGCTCATGTCCAAGGCACCAAAGCCAGCTAAAAAGTCAATAATCAATACCTAAAACTTGAATTGTACTACTTCTTACTGGTTATTACATCAACTTAGAAGCTTCATCTGTGTTCTACTACGTTGCTTTTAGTTTCTCCGCATACCGCAGCACGCGACATAGTTTTGCAGACGATAAGTACAACCGTTTCAGAGAGAAGAGCGGCCAATGTGACGATCTGGCTTTAAGTCGATTCGATAACAAATGACGAAAACGGACGGATTTCTCAGGTTTTTACTACATATGAACACTTTTCACATTCTCCCGTGGAACTCGGCTGCTAGTCCACCTTTCATGCAGAATCTTAAGGTCCTAGCTCATGTCCAATGCACCAAAGCCAGCTGAAAAGTCAATAATCGATACCTAAAACTTGAAATATACTACTTCTTACTGGGTATTACATCAACTTAGAAGCTTCATCTGTGTTCTACTATGGTGCTTTTAGTGTCTCCGCATACCGCAGCACGCGACATAGCTTTGCAGACGATAAGTACAACCGTTTCAGAGAGAAGAGCTGCCAATGTGACCATCTGGCTTTAAGTCGATTCGATAACAAATGACGAAAACGGATGGATTTCTCAGGTTATTACTACATATGAACGCTTTTCACATTCTGACGTTTAACTCGGCTGCTAGTCCTCCTTTCATGCAGAATCTTAAGGTCCTAGCTCATGTCCAAGGTACCGAAGCCAGCTAAAAAGTCAATAATCGATACCTAAAACTTGAATTGTTCTACTTCTTACTGGCTATTGCATCAACTTAGAAGCTTCATCTGTGTTCTACTATGGTGATTTTAGTGTCTCCGCATACCGCAGCACGCGACATAGCTTTGCAGACGGTAAGTACAACCGTTTCAGAGAGAAGAGCGGCCAATGTGACGATCTGGCTTTAAGTCGATTCGATAACAAATGACGAAAACGGACGGATTTCTCAGGTTTTTACTACATATGAACACTTTTCACATTCTCCCGTGCAACTCGGCTGCTAGTCCTCCTTTTATACAGAATCTTAAGGTCCTAGCTCATGTCCAAGGCACCAAAGCCAGCTAAAAAGTCAATAATCAATACCTAAAACTTGAATTGTACTACTTCTTACTGGCTATTACATCAACTTAGAAGCTTCATCTGTGTTCTACTACGTTGCTTTTAGTTTCTCCGCATACCGCAGCACGCGACATAGTTTTGCAGACGATAAGTACAACCGTTTCAGAGAGAAGAGCGGCCAATGTGACGATCTGGCTTTAAGTCGATTCGATAACAAATGACGAAAACGGACGGATTTCTCAGGTTTTTACTACATATGAACACTTTTCACATTCTCCCGTGGAACTCGGCTGCTAGTCCACCTTTCATGCAGAATCTTAAGGTCCTAGCTCATGTCCAATGCACCAAAGCCAGCTGAAAAGTCAATAATCGATACCTAAAACTTGAAATATACTACTTCTTACTGGGTATTACATCAACTTAGAAGCTTCATCTGTGTTCTACTATGGTGCTTTTAGTGTCTCCGCATACCGCAGCACGCGACATAGCTTTGCAGACGATAAGTACAACCGTTTCAGAGAGAAGAGCGGCCAATGTGACGATCTGGCTTTAAGTCAATTCGCTAACAAATGACGAAAAAGGACGGATTTCTCAGGTTTTTACTACATATGAACGCTTTTCACATTCTGACGTGCAACTCGGCTGCTAGTCCTCCTTTCATGCAGAATCTTAAGGTCCTAGCTCATGTCCAAGGCACCAAAGCCAGCTAAAAAGTCAATAATCGATTCCTAAAACTTGAATTGTACAACTTCTTACTGGCTATTACATCAACTTAGATGCTTCATCTGTGTTCTACTATGGTGATTTTAGTGTCTCCACATACCGCTGCACGCGACGTAGCTTTGCAGACGATATGTACAAACGTTTCAGAGAGAAGAGCGGCCAATGTGACCATCTGGCTTTAAGTCGATTCGATAACAAATGACGAAAACGGATGGATTTCTCAGGTTTTTACTACATATGAACGCTTTTCACATTCTGACGTGCAACTCGGCTGCTAGTCCTCCTTTCATGCAGAATCTTAAGGTCCTAGCTCATGTCCAAGGCACCAAAGCCAGCTAAAAAGTCAATAATCGATTCCTAAAACTTGAATTGTACAACTTCTTACTGGCTATTACATCAACTTAGATGCTTCATCTGTGTTCTACTATGGTGATTTTAGTGTCTCCACATACCGCTGCACGCGACGTAGCTTTGCAGACGATATGTACAAACGTTTCAGAGAGAAGAGCGGCCAATGTGACCATCTGGCTTTAAGTCGATTCGATAACAAATGACGAAAACGGATGGATTTCTCAGGTTTTTACTACATATGAACGCTTTTCACATTCTGACGTGCAACTCGGCTGCTAGTCCTCCTTTCATGCAGAATCTAAGGTCCTAGCTCATGTCCAAGGTACCGAAGCCAGCTAAAAAGACAATAATCGTTACCTAAAACTTGAATTGTTCTACTTCTTACTGGCTATTGCATCAACTTAGAAGCTTCATCTGTGTTCTACTATGGTGATTTTAGTGTCTCCGGATACCGCAGCACGAGACATAGCTTTGAAGACGATAAGTACAACCGTTTCAGAGAGAAGAGCGGCCAATGTGACGATCTGGCTTTAAGTCGATTCGATAACAAATGACGAAAACGGACGGATTTCTCAGGTTTTTACTACATATGAACACTTTTCACATTCTCCCGTGCAACTGGGCTGCTGGTCCTCCTTTTATGCAGAATCTTAAAGTCCTAGCTCATGTCCAAGGCACCAAAGCCAGCTAAAAAGTCAATAATCGATTCCTAAAACTTGATTTGTACTACGTCTTACTGGCTATTACATCATCTTAGATGCTTCATCTGTGTTCTACTAAGGTGATTTTAGTGTCTGAACATACCGCTGCACGCTACATAGCTTTGCAGACGATATGTACAAACGTTTCAGAGAGAAGAGCGGCCAATGTGACCATCTGGCTTTAAGTCGATTCGATAACAAATGACGAAAACGGACATATTTCTCAGGTTTTTACTACATATGAACACTTTTCACATTCTGACGTGCAACTCGGCTGCTAGTCCTCCTTTCATGCAGAATCTTAAAGTCCTAGCTCATGTCCAAGGCACCAAAGCCAGCTAAAAAGTCAATAATCGATTCCTAAAACTTGATTTGTACTACGTCTTACTGGCTATTACATCAACTTATATGCTTCATCTTGTGTTCTACTATGGTGATTTTAGTGTCTGAACATACCGCTGCACGTTACATAGCTTTGCAGACGATATGTACAAACGTTTCAGAGAGAAGAGCGGCCAATGTGACCATCTGGCTTTAAGTCGATTCGATAACAAATGACGAAAACGGACGGATTTCTCAGGTTTGTACTACATATGAACACTTTTCACATTCTCCCGTGCAACTCGGCTGCTAGTCCTCCTTTCATGCAGAATCTTAAGGTCCTAGCTCATGTCCAAGGCACCAAAGCCAGCTAAAAAGTCAATAATCGATACGTAAAACTTGAATTGTACTACTTCTTACTGGCTATTACATCAACTTAGACGCTTCATCTGTGTTCTACTACGGTGCTTTTAGTTTCTCCGCATACCGCAGCACGGGACATAGTTTTGCAGACGATAAGTACAACCGTTTCAGAGAGAAGAGCGGCCAATGTGACGATCTGGCTTTAAGTCGATTCGATAACAAATGACGAAAACGGACGGATTTCTCAGGTTTTTACTACATATGAACACTTTTCACATTCTCCCGTGGAACTCGGCTGCTAGTCCACCTTTCATGCAGAATCTTAAGGTCCTAGCTCATGTCCAATGCACCAAAGCCAGCTGAAAAGTCAATAATCGATACCTAAAACTTGAAATATACTACTTCTTACTGGGTATTACATCAACTTAGAAGCTTCATCTGTGTTCTACTATGGTGCTTTTAGTGTCTCCGCATACCGCAGCACGCGACATAGCTTTGCAGACGATAAGTACAACCGTTTCAGAGAGAAGAGCGGCCAATGTGACCATCTGGCTTTAAGTCGATTCGATAACAAATGACGAAAACGGATGGATTTCTCAGGTTTTTACTACATATGAACGCTTTTCACATTCTGACGTGCAACTCGGCTGCTAGTCCTCCTTTCATGCAGAATCTTAAGGTCCTAGCTCATGTCCAAGGTACCGAAGCCAGCTAAAAAGTCAATAATCGATACCTAAAACTTGAATTGTTCTACTTCTTACTGGCTATTGCATCAACTTAGAAGCTTCATCTGTGTTCTACTATGGTGATTTTAGTGTCTCCGCATACCGCAGCACGCGACATAGCTTTGCAGACGGTAAGTACAACCGTTTCAGAGAGAAGAGCGGCCAATGTGACGATCTGGCTTTAAGTCGATTCGATAACAAATGACGAAAACGGACGGATTTCTCAGGTTTTTACTACATATGAACACTTTTCACATTCTCCCGTGCAACTCGGCTGCTAGTCCTCCTTTCATGCAGAATCTTAAGGTCCTAGCTCATGTCCAAGGCACCAAAGCCAGCTAAAAAGTCAATAATCAATACCTAAAACTTGAATTGTACTACTTCTTACTGGCTATTACATCAACTTAGAAGCTTCATCTGTGTTCTACTACGTTGCTTTTAGTTTCTCCGCATACCGCAGCACGCGACATAGTTTTGCAGACGATAAGTACAACCGTTTCAGAGAGAAGAGCGGCCAATGTGACGATCTGGCTTTAAGTCGATTCGATAACAAATGACGAAAACGGACGGATTTCTCAGGTTTTTACTACATATAAACACTTTTCACATTCTCCCGTGGAACTCGGCTGCTAGTCCACCTTTCATGCAGAATCTTAAGGTCCTAGCTCATGTCCAATGCACCAAAGCCAGCTGAAAAGTCAATAATCGATACCAAAAACTTGAAATATACTACTTCTTACTGGGTATTACATCAACTTAGAAGCTTCATCTGTGTTCTACTATGGTGCTTTTAGTGTCTCCGCATAGCGCAGCACGCGACATAGCTTTGCAGACGATAAGTACAACCGTTTCAGAGAGAAGAGCGGCCAATGTGACGATCTGGCTTTAAGTCGATTCGCTAACAAATGACGAAAAAGGACGGATTTCTCAGGTTTTTACTACATATGAACGCTTTTCACATTCTGACGTGCAACTCGGCTGCTAGTCCTCCTTTCATGCAGAATCTTAAGGTCCTAGCTCACGACCAAGGCACCAAAGCCAGCTAAAAAGTCAATAATCGATTCCTAAAACTTGAATTGTACAACTTCTTACTGGCTATTACATCAACTTAGATGCTTCATCTGTGTTCTACTATGGTGATTTTAGTGTCTCCACATACCGCTGCACGCGACGTAGCTTTGCAGACGATATGTACAAACGTTTCAGAGAGAAGAGCGGCCAATGTGACCATCTGGCTTTAAGTCGATTCGATAACAAATGACGAAAACGGATGGATTTCTCAGGTTTTTACTACATATGAACGCTTTTCACATTCTGACGTGCAACTCGGCTGCTAGTCCTCCTTTCATGCAGAATCTTAAGGTCCTAGCTCATGTCCAAGGCACCAAAGCAAGCTAAAAAGTCAATAATCGATTCCTAAAACTTGAATTGTACAACTACTTACTGGCTATTACATCAACTTAGATGCTTCATCTGTGTTCTACTATGGTGATTTTAGTGTCTCCACATACCGCTGCACGCGACGTAGCTTTGCAGACGATATGTACAAACGTTTCAGAGAGAAGAGCGGCCAATGTGACCATCTGGCTTTAAGTCGATTCGATAACAAATGACGAAAACGGATGGATTTCTCAGGTTTTTACTACATATGAACGCTTTTCACATTCTGACGTGCAACTCGGCTGCTAGTCCTCCTTTCATGCAGAATCTTAAGGTCCTAGCTCATGTCCAAGGCACCAAAGCAAGCTAAAAAGTCAATAATCGATTCCTAAAACTTGAATTGTACAACTACTTACTGGCTATTACATCAACTTAGATGCTTCATCTGTGTTCTACTATGGTGATTTTAGTGTCTCCGGATACCGCAGCACGAGACATAGCTTTGAAGACGATAAGTACAACCGTTTCAGAGAGAAGAGCGGCCAATGTGACGATCTGGCTTTAAGTCGATTCGATAACAAATGACGAAAACGGACGGATTTCTCAGGTTTTTACTACGTATGAACACTTTTCACATTCTCCCGTGCAACTGGGCTGCTGGTCCTCCTTTTATGCAGAATCTTAAAGTCCTAGCTCATGTCCAAGGCACCAAAGCCAGCTAAAAAGTCAATAATCGTTACCTAAAACTTGAATTTTTCTACTTCTTACTGGCTATTGCATCAACTTAGAAGCTTCATCTGTGTTCTACTATGGTGATTTTAGTGTCTCCGGATACCGCAGCACGAGACATAGCTTTGAAGACGATAAGTACAACCGTTTCAGAGAGAAGAGCGGCCAATGTGACGATCTGGCTTTAAGTCGATTCGATAACAAATGACGAAAACGGACGGATTTCTCAGGTTTGTACTACATATGAACACTTTTCACATTCTCCCGTGCAACTCGGCTGCTAGTCCTCCTTTCATGCAGAATCTGAAGGTCCTAGCTCATGTCCAAGGCACCAAAGCCAGCTAAAAAGTCAATAATCGATACGTAAAACTTGAATTGTACTACTTCTTACTGGCTATTACATCAACTTAGACGCTTCATCTGTGTTCTACTACGGTGCTTTTAGTTTCTCCGCATACCGCAGCACGGGACATAGTTTTGCAGACGATAAGTACAACCGTTTCAGAGAGAAGAGCGGCCAATGTGACGATCTGGCTTTAAGTCGATTCGATAACAAATGACGAAAACGGACGGATTTCTCAGGTTTTTACTACATATGAACACTTTTCACATTCTCCCGTGGAACTCGGCTGCTAGTCCACCTTTCATGCAGAATCTTAAGGTCCTAGCTCATGTCCAATGCACCAAAGCCAGCTAAAAAGTCGATAATCGATACCTAAAACTTGAATTGTACTACTTCTTCCTGGATATTACATCAACTTAGAAGCTTCATCTGTGTTCTGCTGTGGTGATTTTAGTGTCTCCGCATACCGCAGCACGTGACATAGCTTTGCAGACGATAAGTACAACCGTTTCAGAGAGAAGAGCGGCCAATGTGACGATCTGGCTTTAAGTCGATTCGATAACAAATGACGAAAACGGACGGATTTCTAAGGTTTTTACTACATATGAACACTTTTCACATTCTCCCGTGCAACTCGGCTGCTAGTCCTCCTTTCATGAAGAATGTTAAGGTCCTAGCTCATGTCCAATGCACCAAAGCCAGCTGAAAAGTCAATAATCGATACCAAAAACTTGAAATATACTACTTCTTACTGGGTATTACATCAACTTAGAAGCTTCATCTGTGTTCTACTATGGTGCTTTTAGTGTCTCCGCATAGCGCAGCACGCGACATAGCTTTGCAGACGATAAGTACAACCGTTTCAGAGAGAAGAGCGGCCAATGTGACGATCTGGCTTTAAGTCGATTCGCTAACAAATGACGAAAAAGGACGGATTTCTCAGGTTTTTACTACATATGAACGCTTTTCACATTCTGACGTGCAACTCGGCTGCTAGTCCTCCTTTCATGCAGAATCTTAAGGTCCTAGCTCACGACCAAGGCACCAAAGCCAGCTAAAAAGTCAATAATCGATTCCTAAAACTTGAATTGTACAACTTCTTACTGGCTATTACATCAACTTAGATGCTTCATCTGTGTTCTACTATGGTGATTTTAGTGTCTCCACATACCGCTGCACGCGACGTAGCTTTGCAGACGATATGTACAAACGTTTCAGAGAGAAGAGCGGCCAATGTGACCATCTGGCTTTAAGTCGATTCGATAACAAATGACGAAAACGGATGGATTTCTCAGGTTTTTACTACATATGAACGCTTTTCACATTCTGACGTGCAACTCGGCTGCTAGTCCTCCTTTCATGCAGAATCTTAAGGTCCTAGCTCATGTCCAAGGCACCAAAGCAAGCTAAAAAGTCAATAATCGATTCCTAAAACTTGAATTGTACAACTACTTACTGGCTATTACATCAACTTAGATGCTTCATCTGTGTTCTACTATGGTGATTTTAGTGTCTCCACATACCGCTGCACGTGACGTAGCTTTGCAGACGATATGTACAAACGTTTCAGAGAGAAGAGCGGCCAATGTGACCATCTGGCTTTAAGTCGATTCGATAACAAATGACGAAAACGGATGGATTTCTCAGGTTTTTACTACATATGAACGCTTTTCACATTCTGACGTGCAACTCGGCTGCTAGTCCTCCTTTCATGCAGAATCTTAAGGTCCTAGCTCATGTCCAAGGCACCAAAGCAAGCTAAAAAGTCAATAATCGATTCCTAAAACTTGAATTGTACAACTACTTACTGGCTATTACATCAACTTAGATGCTTCATCTGTGTTCTACTATGGTGATTTTAGTGTCTCCGGATACCGCAGCACGAGACATAGCTTTGAAGACGATAAGTACAACCGTTTCAGAGAGAAGAGCGGCCAATGTGACGATCTGGCTTTAAGTCGATTCGATAACAAATGACGAAAACGGACGGATTTCTCAGGTTTTTACTACGTATGAACACTTTTCACATTCTCCCGTGCAACTGGGCTGCTGGTCCTCCTTTTATGCAGAATCTTAAAGTCCTAGCTCATGTCCAAGGCACCAAAGCCAGCTAAAAAGTCAATAATCGTTACCTAAAACTTGAATTTTTCTACTTCTTACTGGCTATTGCATCAACTTAGAAGCTTCATCTGTGTTCTACTATGGTGATTTTAGTGTCTCCGGATACCGCAGCACGAGACATAGCTTTGAAGACGATAAGTACAACCGTTTCAGAGAGAAGAGCGGCCAATGTGACGATCTGGCTTTAAGTCGATTCGATAACAAATGACGAAAACGGACGGATTTCTCAGGTTTGTACTACATATGAACACTTTTCACATTCTCCCGTGCAACTCGGCTGCTAGTCCTCCTTTCATGCAGAATCTTAAGGTCCTAGCTCATGTCCAAGGCACCAAAGCCAGCTAAAAAGTCAATAATCGATACGTAAAACTTGAATTGTACTACTTCTTACTGGCTATTACATCAACTTAGACGCTTCATCTGTGTTCTACTACGGTGCTTTTAGTTTCTCCGCATACCGCAGCACGGGACATAGTTTTGCAGACGATAAGTACAACCGTTTCAGAGAGAAGAGCGGCCAATGTGACGATCTGGCTTTAAGTCGATTCGATAACAAATGACGAAAACGGACGGATTTCTCAGGTTTTTACTACATATGAACACTTTTCACATTCTCCCGTGGAACTCGGCTGCTAGTCCACCTTTCATGCAGAATCTTAAGGTCCTAGCTCATGTCCAATGCACCAAAGCCAGCTAAAAAGTCGATAATCGATACCTAAAACTTGAATTGTACTACTTCTTCCTGGATATTACATCAACTTAGAAGCTTCATCTGTGTTCTGCTGTGGTGATTTTAGTGTCTCCGCATACCGCAGCACGTGACATAGCTTTGCAGACGATAAGTACAACCGTTTCAGAGAGAAGAGCGGCCAATGTGACGATCTGGCTTTAAGTCGATTCGATAACAAATGACGAAAACGGACGGATTTCTAAGGTTTTTACTACATATGAACACTTTTCACATTCTCCCGTGCAACTCGGCTGCTAGTCCTCCTTTCATGAAGAATGTTAAGGTCCTAGCTCATGTCCAAGGCACCAAAGCCAGCTAAAAAGTCAATAATCGATACCTTAAACTTGAAATGTACTACTTCTTACTGGGTATTACATCAACTTAGAAGCTTCATCTGTGTTCTACTATGGTGCTTTTAGTGTCTCCGCATACCGCAACACGCGACATAGCTTTGCAGACGATAAGTACAACCGTTTCAGAGAGAAGAGCGGCCAATGTGACGATCTGGCTTTAAGTCGATTCGATAACAAATGACGAAAACGGACGGATTTCTCAGGTTTTTACTACATATGAACACTTTTCACATTCTCCCGTGCAACTGGGCTGCTAGTCATCCTTTTATGCAGAATCTTATAGTCCTAGCTCATGTCGAAGGCACGAAAGCCAGCTAAGAAGTCAATAATCGATACCTAAATCTTGAATTGGACTACTTCTTACTGGCTATTACATCAACTTCGAAGCTTCATCTGTGTTATACTATGGTGATTTTAGTGTGTCAGCATACCGCAGCACGCGACATAGCTTTGCAGACGATAAGTACAACCGTTTCAGGGACAAGAGCAGACAATGTGACGATCTGGCTTTAAGTCGATTCGATAACAAATGACGAAAACGGACGTATTTCTCAGGTTTTACTACATATGAACACTTTTCACATTCTCCCGTGCAACTCGGCTGTTAGTCCTCCTTCATGCAAAATCTTAAGTTCCTAGCTCGTGTCCAAGGCACCAAAGAAGGGTAAACAGTCAATAACCGATACCTAAAACTTGAATTGTACTACTTCTTACTGGCTATTACATCAACTTAGAAGCATCATCTGTGTTCTACTATGGTGCTTTTAGTGTTTCCGCATACCGCAGAACGCGACATAGCTTTGAAGACGATAAGTACAACCGTTTCAGAGAGAAGAGCGGCCAATGTGACGATCTGGCTTTAAGTCGATTCGATAACAAATGACGAAAACGGACGGATTTCTCAGGTTTTTACTACATATGAACACTTTTCACATTCTCCCGTGCAACTGGGCTGCTGGTCCTCCTTTTATGCAGAATCTTAAAGTCCTAGCTCATGTCCAAGGCACCAAAGCCAGCTAAAAAGTGAATAATCGATTCCTAAAACTTGATTTGTACTACGTCTTACTGGCTATTACATCAACTTAGATGCTTCATCTGTGTTCTACTAAGGTGATTTTAGTGTCTGAACATACCGCTGCACGCTACATAGCTTTGCAGACGATATGTACAAACGTTTCAGAGAGAAGAGCGGCCAATGTGACCATCTGGCTTTAAGTCGATTCGATAACAAATGACGAAAACGGACGGATTTCTCAGGTTTTTACTACATATGAACACTTTTCACATTCTGACGTGCAACTCGGCTGCTAGTCCTCCTTTCATGCAGAATCTTAAGGTCCTAGCTCATGTCCAAGATACCGAAGCCAGCTAAAAAGACAATAATCGTTACCTAAAACTTGAATTGTTCTACTTCTTACTGGCTATTGCATCAACTTAGAAGCTTCATCTGTGTTCTACTATGGTGATTTTAGTGTCTCCGGATACCGCAGCACGAGACATAGCCTTGAAGACGATAAGTACAACCGTTTCAGAGAGAAGAGCGGCCAATGTGACGATCTGGCTTTAAGTCGATTCGATAACAAATGACGAAAACGGACGGATTTCTCAGGTTTTTACTACATATGAACACTTTTCACATTCTCCTGTGCAACTGGCCTGCTGGTCCTCCTTTTATGCAGAATCTTAAAGTCCTAGCTCATGTCCAAGGCACCAAAGCCAGCTAAAAAGTCAATAATCGATTCCTAAAACTTGATTTGTACTACGTCTTACTGGCTATTACATCAACTTATATGCTTCATCTTGTGTTCTACTATGGTGATTTTAGTGTCTGAACATACCGCTGCACGTTACATAGCTTTGCAGACGATATGTACAAACGTTTCAGAGAGAAGAGCGGCCAATGTGACCATCTGGCTTTAAGTCGATTCGATAACAAATGACGAAAACGGACGGATTTCTCAGGTTTGTACTACATATGAACACTTTTCACATTCTCCCGTGCAACTCGGCTGCTAGTCCTCCTTTCATGCAGAATCTTAAGGTCCTAGCTCATGTCCAAGGCACCAAAGCCAGCTAAAAAGTCAATAATCGATACGTAAAACTTGAATTGTACTACTTCTTACTGGCTATTACATCAACTTAGACGCTTCATCTGTGTTCTACTACGGTGCTTTTAGTTTCTCCGCATACCGCAGCACGGGACATAGTTTTGCAGACGATAAGTACAACCGTTTCAGAGAGAAGAGCGGCCAATGTGACGATCTGGCTTTAAGTCGATTCGATAACAAATGACGAAAACGGACGGATTTCTCAGGTTTTTACTACATATGAACACTTTTCACATTCTCCCGTGGAACTCGGCTGCTAGTCCACCTTTCATGCAGAATCTTAAGGTCCTAGCTCATGTCCAATGCACCAAAGCCAGCTGAAAAGTCAATAATCGATACCTAAAACTTGAAATATACTACTTCTTACTGGGTATTACATCAACTTAGAAGCTTCATCTGTGTTCTACTATGGTGCTTTTAGTGTCTCCGCATACCGCAGCACGCGACATAGCTTTTCAGACGATAAGTACAACCGTTTCAGAGAGAAGAGCGGCCAATGTGACCATCTGGCTTTAAGTCGATTCGATAACAAATGACGAAAACGGATGGATTTCTCAGGTTTTTACTACATATGAACGCTTTTCACATTCTGACGTGCAACTCGGCTGCTAGTCCTCCTTTCATGCAGAATCTTAAGGTCCTAGCTCATGTCCAAGGTACCGAAGCCAGCTAAAAAGTCAATAATCGATACCTAAAACTTGAATTGTTCTACTTCTTACTGGCTATTGCATCAACTTAGAAGCTTCATCTGTGTTCTACTATGGTGATTTTAGTGTCTCCGCATACCGCAGCACGCGACATAGCTTTGCAGACGGTAAGTACAACCGTTTCAGAGAGAAGAGCGGCCAATGTGACGATCTGGCTTTAAGTCGATTCGATAACAAATGACGAAAACGGACGGATTTCTCAGGTTTTTACTACATATGAACACTTTTCACATTCTCCCGTGCAACTCGGCTGCTAGTCCTCCTTTCATGCAGAATCTTAAGGTCCTAGCTCATGTCCAAGGCACCAAAGCCAGCTAAAAAGTCAATAATCAATACCTAAAACTTGAATTGTACTACTTCTTACTGGCTATTACATCAACTTAGAAGCTTCATCTGTGTTCTACTACGTTGCTTTTAGTTTCTCCGCATACCGCAGCACGCGACATAGTTTTGCAGACGATAAGTACAACCGTTTCAGAGAGAAGAGCGGCCAATGTGACGATCTGGCTTTAAGTCGATTCGATAACAAATGACGAAAACGGACGGATTTCTCAGGTTTTTACTACATATGAACACTTTTCACATTCTCCCGTGGAACTCGGCTGCTAGTCCACCTTTCATGCAGAATCTTAAGGTCCTAGCTCATGTCCAATGCACCAAAGCCAGCTGAAAAGTCAATAATCGATACCAAAAACTTGAAATATACTACTTCTTACTGGGTATTACATCAACTTAGAAGCTTCATCTGTGTTCTACTATGGTGCTTTTAGTGTCTCCGCATAGCGCAGCACGCGACATAGCTTTGCAGACGATAAGTACAACCGTTTCAGAGAGAAGAGCGGCCAATGTGACGATCTGGCTTTAAGTCGATTCGCTAACGAATGACGAAAAAGGACGGATTTCTCAGGTTTTTACTACATATGAACGCTTTTCACATTCTGACGTGCAACTCGGCTGCTAGTCCTCCTTTCATGCAGAATCTTAAGGTCCTAGCTCATGTCCAAGGCACCAAAGCAAGCTAAAAAGTCAATAATCGATTCCTAAAACTTGAATTGTACAACTACTTACTGGCTATTACATCAACTTAGATGCTTCATCTGTGTTCTACTATGGTGATTTTAGTGTCTCCACATACCGCTGCACGCGACGTAGCTTTGCAGACGATATGTACAAACGTTTCAGAGAGAAGAGCGGCCAATGTGACCATCTGGCTTTAAGTCGATTCGATAACAAATGACGAAAACGGATGGATTTCTCAGGTTTTTACAACATATGAACGGTTTTCACATTCTGACGTGCAACTCGGCTGCTAGTCCTCCTTTCATGCAGAATCTTAAGGTCCTAGCTCATGTCCAAGGTACCGAAGCCAGCTAAAAAGTCAATAATCGATACCTAAAACTTGAATTGTTCTACTTCTTACTGGCTATTGCATCAACTTAGAAGCTTCATCTGTGTTCTACTATGGTGATTTTAGTGTCTCCGGATACCGCAGCACGAGACATAGCTTTGAAGACGATAAGTACAACCGTTTCAGAGAGAAGAGCGGCCAATGTGACGATCTGGCTTTAAGTCGATTCGATAACAAATGACGAAAACGGACGGATTTCTCAGGTTTTTACTACGTATGAACACTTTTCACATTCTCCCGTGCAACTGGGCTGCTGGTCCTCCTTTTATGCAGAATCTTAAAGTCCTAGCTCATGTCCAAGGCACCAAAGCCAGCTAAAAAGTCAATAATCGTTACCTAAAACTTGAATTTTTCTACTTCTTACTGGCTATTGCATCAACTTAGAAGCTTCATCTGTGTTCTACTATGGTGATTTTAGTGTCTCCGGATACCGCAGCACGAGACATAGCTTTGAAGACGATAAGTACAACCGTTTCAGAGAGAAGAGCGGCCAATGTGACCATCTGGCTTTAAGTCGATTCGATAACAAATGACGAAAACGGACGGATTTCTCAGGTTTGTACTACATATGAACACTTTTCACATTCTCCCGTGCAACTCGGCTGCTAGTCCTCCTTTCATGCAGAATCTTAAGGTCCTAGCTCATGTCCAAGGCACCAAAGCCAGCTAAAAAGTCAATAATCGATACGTAAAACTTGAATTGTACTACTTCTTACTGGCTATTACATCAACTTAGACGCTTCATCTGTGTTCTACTACGGTGCTTTTAGTTTCTCCGCATACCGCAGCACGGGACATAGTTTTGCAGACGATAAGTACAACCGTTTCAGAGAGAAGAGCGGCCAATGTGACGATCTGGCTTTAAGTCGATTCGATAACAAATGACGAAAACGGACGGATTTCTCAGGTTTTTACTACATATGAACACTTTTCACATTCTCCCGTGGAACTCGGCTGCTAGTCCACCTTTCATGCAGAATCTTAAGGTCCTAGCTCATGTCCAATGCACCAAAGCCAGCTAAAAAGTCGATAATCGATACCTAAAACTTGAATTGTACTACTTCTTCCTGGATATTACATCAACTTAGAAGCTTCATCTGTGTTCTGCTGTGGTGATTTTAGTGTCTCCGCATACCGCAGCACGTGACATAGCTTTGCAGACGATAAGTACAACCGTTTCAGAGAGAAGAGCGGCCAATGTGACGATCTGGCTTTAAGTCGATTCGATAACAAATGACGAAAACGGACGGATTTCTAAGGTTTTTACTACATATGAACACTTTTCACATTCTCCCGTGCAACTCGGCTGCTAGTCCTCCTTTCATGAAGAATGTTAAGGTCCTAGCTCATGTCCAAGGCACCAAAGCCAGCTAAAAAGTCAATAATCGATACCTTAAACTTGAAATGTACTACTTCTTACTGGGTATTACATCAACTTAGAAGCTTCATCTGTGTTCTACTATGGTGCTTTTAGTGTCTCCGCATACCGCAACACGCGACATAGCTTTGCAGACGATAAGTACAACCGTTTCAGAGAGAAGAGCGGCCAATGTGACGATCTGGCTTTAAGTCGATTCGATAACAAATGACGAAAACGGACGGATTTCTCAGGTTTTTACTACATATGAACACTTTTCACATTCTCCCGTGCAACTGGGCTGCTAGTCATCCTTTTATGCAGAATCTTATAGTCCTAGCTCATGTCGAAGGCACGAAAGCCAGCTAAGAAGTCAATAATCGATACCTAAATCTTGAATTGGACTACTTCTTACTGGCTATTACATCAACTTCGAAGCTTCATCTGTGTTATACTATGGTGATTTTAGTGTGTCAGCATACCGCAGCACGCGACATAGCTTTGCAGACGATAAGTACAACCGTTTCAGGGACAAGAGCAGACAATGTGACGATCTGGCTTTAAGTCGATTCGATAACAAATGACGAAAACGGACGTATTTCTCAGGTTTTACTACATATGAACACTTTTCACATTCTCCCGTGCAACTCGGCTGTTAGTCCTCCTTCATGCAAAATGTTAAGTTCCTAGCTCGTGTCCAAGGCACCAAAGAAGGGTAAACATTCAATAACCGATACCTAAAACTTGAATTGTACTACTTCTTACTGGCTATTACATCAACTTAGAAGCATCATCTGTGTTCTACTATGGTGCTTTTAGTGTTTCCGCATACCGCAGAACGCGACATAGCTTTGCAGACGATAAGTATAACCGTTTCAGAGAGAAGAGCGGAAAATGTGACGATCTGGCTTTAAGTCAATTCGATAACAAATGACGAAAACGGACGGATGTCTCAGGTTTTTACTACATATGAACACTTTTCACACTCTCCCGTGCAACTGGGCAGCTAGTCCTCCTTTTATGCAGAATCTTAAAGTCCCAGCACATGTCCAAGGCACCTAAGCCAGCTAAAACGTTAATAATCGATACCTAAAACTTGAATTGGACTACTTCTTACTGGCTATTACATCAACTTAGAAGCTTCATCTGTGTTCTATTATGGTGCTTTTCCTGTTTCCGCATACCGCAACACGCGACATAGCTTTGCAGACGATAAGTACAACCGTTTCAGAGAGAAGAGCGGCCAATGTGTCGATCTGGCTCTAAGTCGATTCGATAACAAATGACGAAAACGGACGGATTTCTCAGGTTTTTACCACATATGAACACTTTTCACATTCTCCCGTGCAACTGGGCTGCTGGTCCTCCTTTTATGCAGAATCTTAAAGTCCTAGCTCATGTCCAAGGCACCAAAGCCAGCTAAAAAGTCAAAAATCGATTCCTAAAACTTGATTTGTACTACGTCTTACTGGCTATTACATCAACTTAGAAGCTTCATCTGTGTTCTACTATGGTGATTTTAGTGTCTGAACATACCGCTGCACGTTACATAGCTTTGCAGACGATATGTACAAACGTTTCAGAGAGAAGAGCGGCCAATGTGACCATCTGGCTTTAAGTCGATTCGATAACAAATTACGAAAACGGACGGATTTCTCAGGTTTTTACTACATATGAACACTTTTCACATTCTGACGTGCAACTCGGCTGCTAATCCTCCTTTCATGCAGAATCTTAAGGTCCTAGCTCATGTCCAAGATACCGAAGCCAGCTAAAAAGACAATAATCGTTACCTAAAACTTGAATTTTTCTACTTCTTACTGGCTATTGCATCAACTTAGAAGCTTCATCTGTGTTCTCCTATGGTGATTTTAGTGTCTCCGGATACCGCAGCACGAGACATAGCTTTGAAGACGATAAGTACAACCGTTTCAGAGAGAAGAGCGGCCAATGTGACGATCTGGCTTTAAGTCGATTCGATAACAAATGACGAAAACGGACGGATTTCTCAGGTTTGTACTACATATGAACACTTTTCACATTCTCCCGTGCAACTCGGCTGCTAGTCCTCCTTTCATGCAGAATCTTAAGGTCCTAGCTCATGTCCAAGGCACCAAAGCCAGCTAAAAAGTCAATAATCGATACGTAAAACTTGAATTGTACTACTTCTTACTGGCTATTACATCAACTTAGACGCTTCATCTGTGTTCTACTACGGTGCTTTTAGTTTCTCCGCATACCGCAACACGCGACATAGCTTTGCAGACGATAAGTACAACCGTTTCAGAGAGAAGAGCGGCCAATGTGACGATCTGGCTTTAAGTCGATTCGATAACAAATGACGAAAACGGACGGATTTCTCAGGTTTTTACTACATATGAACGCTTTTCACATTCTGACGTGCAACTCGGCTGCTAGTCCTCCTTTCATGCAGAATCTTAAGGTCCTAGCTCATGTCCAAGGCACCAAAGCCAGCTAAAAAGTCAATAATCGATACGTAAAACTTGAATTGTACTACTTCTTACTGGCTATTACATCAACTTAGACGCTTCATCTGTGTTCTACTACAGTGCTTTTAGTTTCTCCGCATACCGCAGCACGGGACATAGTTTTGCAGACGATAAGTACAACCGTTTCAGAGAGAAGAACGGCCAATGTGACGATCTGGCTTTAAGTTGATTCCATAACAAATGACGAAAACGGACGGATTTCTCAGGTTTTTACTACATATGAACACTTTTCACATTCTCCAGTGGAACTCGGCTGCTAGTCCACCTTTCATGCAGAATCTTAAGGTCCTAGCTCATGTCCAATGCACCAAAGCCAGCTAAAATGTCGATAATCGATACCTAAAACTTGAATTGTACTACTTCTTCCTGGATATTACATCAACTTAGAAGCTTCATCTGTGTTCTGCTGTGTTGATTTTAGTGTCTCCGCATACCGCAGCACGTGACATAGCTTTGCAGACGATAAGTACAACCGTTTCAGAGAGAAGAGCGGCCAATGTGACGATCTGGCTTTAAGTCGATTCGATAACAAATGACGAAAACGGACGGATTTCTAAGGTTTTTACTACATATGAACACTTTTCACATTCTCCCGTGCAACTCGGCTGCTAGTCCTCCTTTCATGAAGAATGTTAAGGTCCTAGCTCATGTCCAAGGCACCAAAGCCAGCTAAAAAGTCAATAATCGATACCTTAAACTTGAAATGTACTACTTCTTACTGGGTATTACATCAACTTAGAAGCTTCATCTGTGTTCTACTATGGTGCTTTTAGTGTCTCCGCATACCGCAACACGCGACATAGCTTTGCAGACGATAAGTACAACCGTTTCAGAGAGAAGAGCGGCCAATGTGACGATCTGGCTTTAAGTCGATTCGATAACAAATGACGAAAACGGACGGATTTCTCAGGTTTTTACTACATATGAACACTTTTCACATTCTCCCGTGCAACTGGGCTGCTAGTCATCCTTTTATGCAGAATCTTATAGTCCTAGCTCATGTCCAAGGCACGAAAGCCAGCTAAGAAGTCAATAATCGATACCTAAATCTTGAATTGGACTACTTCTTACTGGCTATTACATCAACTTAGATGCTTCATCTGTGTTCTACTATGGTGATTTTAGTGTGTCAGCATACCGCAGCACGCGACATAGCTTTGCAGACGATAAGTACAACCGTTTCAGGGACAAGAGCGGACAATGTGACGATCTGGCTTTAAGTCGATTCGATAACAAATGACGAAAACGGACGTATTTCTCAGGTTTTACTACATATGAACACTTTTCACATTCTCCCGTGCAACTCGGCTGTTAGTCCTCCTTCATGCAAAATCTTAAGTTCCTACCTCGTGTCCAAGGCACCAAAGAAGGGTAAACAGTCAATAACCGATACCTAAAACTTGAATTGTACTACTTCTTACTGGCTATTACATCAACTTAGAAGCTTCATCTGTGTTCTACTATGGTGATTTTAGTGTCTGAACATACCGCTGCACGTTACATAGCTTTGCAGACGATATGTACAAACGTTTCAGAGAGAAGAGCGGCCAATGTGACCATCTGGCTTTAAGTCGATTCGATAACAAATGACGAAAACGGACGGATTTCTCAGGTTTTTACTACATATGAACACTTTTCACATTCTGACGTGCAACTCGGCTGCTAATCCTCCTTTCATGCAGAATCTTAAGGTCCTAGCTCATGTCCAAGATACCGAAGCCAGCTAAAAAGACAATAATCGTTACCTAAAACTTGAATTTTTCCACTTCTTACTGGCTATTGCATCAACTTAGAAGCTTCATCTGTGTTCTCCTATGGTGATTTTAGTGTCTCCGGATACCGCAGCACGAGACATAGCTTTGAAGACGATAAGTACAACCGTTTCAGAGAGAAGAGCGGCCAATGTGACGATCTGGCTTTAAGTCGATCCGATAACAAATGACGAAAACGGACGGATTTATCAGGTTTTTACTACATATGAACGCTTTTCACATTCTGACGTGCAACTCGGCTGCTAGTCCTCCTTTCATGCAGAATCTTAAGGTCCTAGCTCATGTCCAAGGCACCAAAGCCAGCTAAAAAGTCAATAATCGATTCCTAAAACTTGAATTGTACAACTTCTTACTGGCTATTACATCAACTTAGATGCTTCATCTGTGTTCTACTATGGTGATTTTAGTGTCTCCACATACCGCTGCACGCGACGTAGCTTTGCAGACGATATGTACAAACGTTTCAGAGAGAAGAGCGGCCAATGTGACCATCTGGCTTTAAGTCGATTCGATAACAAATGACGAAAACGGATGGATTTCTCAGGTTTTTACTACATATGAACGCTTTTCACATTCTGACGTGCAACTCGGCTGCTAGTCCTCCTTTCATGCAGAATCTTAAGGTCCTAGCTCATGTCCAAGGCACCAAAGCCAGCTAAAAAGTCAATAATCGATTCCTAAAACTTGAATTGTACAACTTCTTACTGGCTATTACATCAACTTAGATGCTTCATCTGTGTTCTACTATGGTGATTTTAGTGTCTCCACATACCGCTGCACGCGACGTAGCTTTGCAGACGATAAGTACAAACGTTTCAGAGAGAAGAGCGGCCAATGTGACCATCTGGCTTTAAGTCGATTCGATAACAAATGACGAAAACGGATTGATTTCTCAGGTTTTTACTACATATGAACGCTTTTCACATTCTGACGTGCAACTCGGCTGCTAGTCCTCCTTTCATGCAGAATCTTAAGGTCCTAGCTCATGTCCAAGGTACCGAAGCCAGCTAAAAAGTCAATAATCGATACCTAAAACTTGAATTGTTCTACTTCTTACTGGCTATTGCATCAACTTAGAAGCTTCATCTGTGTTCTACTATGGTGATTTTAGTGTCTCCGGATACCGCAGCACGAGACATAGCTTTGAAGACGATAAGTACAACCGTTTCAGAGAGAAGAGCGGCCAATGTGACGATCTGGCTTTAAGTCGATTCGATAACAAATGACGAAAACGGACGGATTTCTCAGGTTTTTACTACATATGAACACTTTTCACATTCTTCCGTGCAACTGGGCTGCTGGTCCTCCTTTTATGCAGAATCTTAAAGTCCTAGCTCATGTCAAAGGCACCAAAGCCAGCTAAAAAGTCAATAATCGATTCCTAAAACTTGATTTGTACTAAGTCTTACTGGCTATTACATCAACTTAGATGCTTCATCTGTGTTCTACTAAGGTGATTTTAGTGTCTGAACATACCGCTGCACGCTACATAGCTTTGCAGACGATATGTACAAACGTTTCAGAGAGAAGAGCGGCCAATGTGACCATCTGGCTTTAAGTCGATTCGATAACAAATGACGAAAACGGACGGATTTCTCAGGTTTTTACTACATATGAACACTTTTCACATTCTGACGTGCAACTCGGCTGCTAGTCCTCCTTTCATGCAGAATCTTAAGGTCCTAGCTCATGTCCAAGATACCGAAGCCAGCTAAAAAGACAATAATCGTTACCTAAAACTTGAATTGTTCTACTTCTTACTGGCTATTGCATCAACTTAGAAGCTTCATCTGTGTTCTACTATGGTGATTTTAGTGTCTCCGGATACCGCAGCACGAGACATAGCTTTGAAGACGATAAGTACAACCGTTTCAGAGAGAAGAGCGGACAATGTGACGATCTGGCTTTAAGTCGATTCGATAACAAATGACGAAAACGGACGGATTTCTCAGGTTTTTACCACATATGAACACTTTTCACATTCTCCCGTGCAACTGGGCTGCTGGTCCTCCTTTTATGCAGAATCTTAAAGTCCTAGCTCATGTCCAAGGCACCAAAGCCAGCTAAAAAGTCAATAATCGATTCCTAAAACTTGATTTGTACTACGTCTTACTGGCTATTACATCAACTTAGATGCTTCATCTGTGTTCTACTATGGTGATTTTAGTGTCTGAACATACCGCTGCACGTTACATAGCTTTGCAGACGATATGTACAAACGTTTCAGAGAGAAGAGCGGCCAATGTGACCATCTGGCTTTAAGTCGATTCGATAACAAATGACGAAAACGGACGGATTTCTCAGGTTTTTCTACATATGAACACTTTTCACATTCTGACGTGCAACTCGGCTGCTAGTCCTCCTTTCATGCAGAATCTTAAGGTCCTAGCTCATGTCCAAGATACCGAAGCCAGCTAAAAAGACAATAATCGTTACCTAAAACTTGAATTTTTTTACTTCTTACTGGCTATTGCATCAACTTAGAAGCTTCATCTGTGTTCTACTATGGAGATTTTAGTGTCTCCGGATACCGCAGCACGAGACATAGCTTTTAAGACGATAAGTACAACCGTTTCAGAGAGAAGAGCGGCCAATGTGACGATCTGGCTTTAAGTCGATTCGATAACAAATGACGAAAACGGACGGATTTCTCAGGTTTGTACTACATATGAACACTTTTCACATTCTCCCGTGCAACTCGGCTGCTAGTCCTCCTTTCATGCAGAATCTTAAGGTCCTAGCTCATGTCCAAGGCACCAAAGCCAGCTAAAAAGTCAATAATCGATACGTAAAACTTGAATTGTACTACTTCTTACTGGCTATTACATCAACTTAGACGCTTCATCTGTGTTCTACTACGGTGCTTTTAGTTTCTCCGCATACCGCAGCACAGGACATAGTTTTGCAGACGATAAGTACAACCGTTTCAGAGAGAAGAGCGGCCAATGTGACGATCTGGCTTTAAGTCGATTCGATAACAAATGACGAAAACGGACGGATTTCTCAGGTTTTTACTACATATGAACACTTTTCACATTCTCCCGTGGAACTCGGCTGCTAGTCCACCTTTCGTGCAGAATCTTAAAGTCCTAGCTCATGTCCAATGCACCAAAGCCAGCTAAAAAGTCGATAATCGATACCTAAAACTTGAATTGTACTACTTCTTCCTGGATATTACATCAACTTAGAAGCTTCATCTGTGTTCTGCTGTGGTGATTTTAGTGTCTCCGCATACCGCAGCACGTGACATAGCTTTGCAGACGATAAGTACAACCGTTTCAGAGAGAAGAGCGGCCAATGTGACGATCTGGCTTTAAGTCGATTCGATAACAAATGACGAAAACGGACGGATTTCTAGAGTTTTTACTACATATGAACACTTTTCACATTCTCCCGTGCAACTCGGCTGCTAGTCCTCCTTTCATGAAGAATGTTAAGGTCCTAGCTCATGTCCAAGGCACCAAAGCCAGCTAAAAAGTCAATAATCGATACCTTAAACTTGAAATGTACTACTTCTTACTGGGTATTACATCAACTTAGAAGCTTCATCTGTGTTCTACTATGGTGCTTTTAGTGTCTCCGCATACCGCAACACGCGACATAGCTTTGCAGACGATAAGTACAACCGTTTCAGAGAGAAGAGCGGCCAATGTGACGATCTGGCTTTAAGTCGATTCGATAACAAATGACGAAAACGGACGGATTTCTCAGGTTTTTACTACATATGAACACTTTTCACATTCTCCCGTGCAACTGGGCTGCTAGTCATCCTTTTATGCAGAATCTTATAGTCCTAGCTCATGTCCAAGGCACGAAAGCCAGCTAAGAAGTCAATAATCGATACCTAAATCTTGAATTGGACTACTTCTTACTGGCTATTACATCAACTTCGAAGCTTCATCTGTGTTCTACTATGGTGATTTTAGTGTGTCAGCATACCGCAGCACGCGACATAGCTTTGCAGACGATAAGTACAACCGTTTCAGGGACAAGAGCGGACAATGTGACGATCTGGCTTTAAGTCGATTCGATAACAAATGACGAAAACGGACGTATTTCTCAGGTTTTACTACATATGAACACTTTTCACATTCTCCCGTGCAACTCGGCTGTTAGTCCTCCTTCATGCAAAATCTTAAGTTCCTAGCTCGTGTCCAAGGCACCAAAGAAGGGTAAACAGTCAATAACCGATACCTAAAACTTGAATTGTACTACTTCTTACTGGCTATTACATCAACTTAGAAGCATCATCTGTGTTCTACTATGGTGCTTTTAGTGTTTCCGCATACCGCAGCACGCGACATAGCTTTGCAGACGATAAGTACAACCGTTTCAGAGAGAAGAGCGGAAAATGTGACGATCTGGCTTTAAGTCAATTCGATAACAAATGACGAAAACGGACGGATGTCTCAGGTTTTTACTACATATGAACACTTTTCACACTCTCCCGTGCAACTGGGCAGCTAGTCCTCCTTTTATGCAGAATCTTAAAGTCCCAGCTCATGTCCAAGGCACCTAAGCCAGCTAAAAAGTCAATAATCGATACCTAAAACTTGAATTGGACTACTTCTTACTGGCTATTACATCAACTTAGAAGCTTCATCTGTGTTCTATTATGGTGCTTTTCCTGTTTCCGCATACCGCAACACGCGACATAGCTTTGCAGACGATACGTACAACCGTTTCAGAGAGAAGAGCGGCCAATGTGACGATCTGGCTTTAAGTCGATTCGATAACAAATGACGAAAACGGACGGATTTCTCAGGTTTTTACTACATATGAACACTTTTCACATTCTCCCGTGAAACTGGGCTGCTGGTCCTCCTTTTATGCAGAATCTTAAAGTCCTAGCTCATGTCCAAGGCACCAAAGCCAGCTAAAAAGTCAATAATCGATTCCTAAAACTTGATTTGTACTACGTCTTACTGGCTATTACATCAACTTAGATGCTTCATCTGTGTTCTACTATGGTGATTTTAGTGTCTGAACATACCGCTGCACGTTACATAGCTTTGCAGACGATATGTACAAACGTTTCAGAGAGAAGAGCGGCCAATGTGACCATCTGGCTTTAAGTCGATTCGATAACAAATGACGAAAACGGACGGATTTCTCAGGTTTTTACTACATATGAACACTTTTCACATTCTGACGTGCAACTCGGCTGCTAGTCCTCCTTTCATGCAGAATCTTAAGGTCCTAGCTCATGTCCAAGATACCGAAGCAAGCTAAAAAGACAATAATCGTTACCTAAAACTTGAATTTTACTACTTCTTACTGGCTATTGCATCAACTTAGAAGCTTCATCTGTGTTCTACTATGGTGATTTTAGTGTCTCCGGATACCGCAGCACGAGACATAGCTTTGAAGACGATAAGTACAACCGTTTCAGAGAGAAGAGCGGCCAATGTGACGATCTGGCTTTAAGTCGATTCGATAACAAATGACGAAAACGGACGGATTTCTCAGGTTTGTACTACATATGAACACTTTTCACATTCTCCCGTGCAACTCGGCTGCTAGTCCTCCTTTCATGCAGAATCTTAAGGTCCTAGCTCATGTCCAAGGCACCAAAGCCAGCTAAAAAGTCAATAATCGATACGTAAAACTTGAATTGTACTACTTCTTACTGGCTATTACATCAACTTAGACGCTTCATCTGTGTTCTACTACGGTGCTTTTAGTTTCTCCGCATACCGCAGCACGGGACATAGTTTTGCAGACGATAAGTACAACCGTTTCAGAGAGAAGAGCGGCCAATGTGACGATCTGGCTTTAAGTCGATTCGATAACAAATGACGAAAACGGACGGATTTCTCAGGTTTTTACTACATATGAACACTTTTCACATTCTCCCGTGGAACTCGGCTGCTAGTCCACCTTTCATGCAGAATCTTAAGGTCCTAGCTCATGTCCAATGCACCAAAGCCAGCTAAAAAGTCGATAATCGATACCTAAAACTTGAATTGTACTACTTCTTCCTGGATATTACATCAACTTAGAAGCTTCATCTGTGTTCTGCTGTGGTGATTTTAGTGTCTCCGCATACCGCAGCACGTGACAGAGCTTTGCAGACGATAAGTACAACCGTTTCAGAGAGAAGAGCGGCCAATGTGACGATCTGGCTTTAAGTCGATTCGATAACAAATGACGAAAACGGACGGATTTCTCAGGTTTTTACTACATATGAACACTTTTCACATTCTCCCGTGCAACTGGGCTGCTGGTCCTCCTTTTATGCAGAATCTTAAAGTCCTAGCTCATGTCCAAGGCACCAAAGCCAGCTAAAAAGTCAATAATCGATTCCTAAAACTTGATTTGTACTACGTCTTACTGGCTATTACATCAACTTAGATGCTTCATCTGTGTTCTACTAAGGTGATTTTAGTGTCTGAACATACCGCTGCACGCTAATTAGCTTTGCAGACGATATGTACAAACGTTTCAGAGAGAAGAGCGGCCAATGTGACCATCTGGCTTTAAGTCGATTCGATAACAAATGACGAAAACGGACGGATTTCTCAGGTTTTTACTACATATGAACACTTTTCACATTCTGACGTGCAACTCGGCTGCTAGTCCTCCTTTCATGCAGAATCTTAAGGTCCTAGCTCATGTCCAAGATACCGAAGCCAGCTAAAAAGACAATAATCGTTACCTTAAACTTGAAATGTACTACTTCTTACTGGGTATTACATCAACTTAGAAGCTTCATCTGTGTTCTACTATGGTGCTTTTAGTGTGTCCGCATAACGCAACACGCGACATAGCTTTGCAGACGATAAGTACAACCGTTTCAGAGAGAAGAGTGGCCAATGTGACGATCTGGCTTTAAGTCGATTCGATAACAAATGACGAAAACGGACGGATTTCTCAGGTTTTTACTACATATGAACACTTTTCACATTCTCCCGTGCAACTGGGCTGCTAGTCATCCTTTTATGCAGAATCTTATAGTCCTAGCTCATGTCCAAGGCACGAAAGCCAGCTAAGAAGTCAATAATCGATACCTAAATCTTGAATTGGACTACTTCTTACTGGCTATTACATCAACTTCGAAGCTTCATCTGTGTTCTACTATGGTGATTTTAGTGTGTCAGCATACCGCAGCACGCGACATAGCTTTGCAGACGATAAGTACAACCGTTTCAGGGACAAGAGCGGACAATGTGACGATCTGGCTTTAAGTCGATTCGATAACAAATGACGAAAACGGACGTATTTCTCAGGTTTTACTATATATGAACATATTTCACATTATCCCGTGCAACTCGGCTGTTAGTCCTCCTTCATGCAAAATCTTAAGTTCCTAGCTCGTGTCCAAGGCACCAAAGAAGGGTAAACAGTCAATAACCGATACCTAAAACTTGAATTGTACTACTTCTTACTGGCTATTACATCAACTTAGAAGCATCATCTCTGTTCTACTATGGTGCTTTTAGTGTTTCCGCATACCGCAGCACGCGACATAGCTTTGCAGACGATAAGTACAACCGTTTCAGAGAGAAGAGCGGAAAATGTGACGATCTGGCTTTAAGTCAATTCGATAACAAATGACGAAAACGGACGGATGTCTCAGGTTTTTACTACATATGAACACTTTTCACACTCTCCCGTGCAACTGGGCAGCTAGTCCTCCTTTTATGCAGAATCTTAAAGTCCCAGCTCATGTCCAAGGCACCTAAGCCAGCTAAAAAGTCAATAATCGATACCTAAAACTTGAATTGGACTACTTCATACTGGCTATTACATCAACTTAGAAGCATCATCTGTGTTCTACTATGGTGCTTTTAGTGTTTCCGCATACCGCAGCACGCGACATAGCTTTGCAGACGATAAGTACAACCGTTTCAGAGAGAAGAGCGGCCAATGTGACCATCTGGCTTTAAGTCGATTCGATAACAAATGACGAAAACGGACGGATTTCTCAGGTTTGTACTACATATGAACACTTTTCACATTCTCCCGTGCAACTCGGCTGCTAGTCCTCCTTTCATGCAGAATCTTAAGGTCCTAGCTCATGTCCAAGGCACCAAAGACAGCTAAAAAGTCAATAATCGATACGTAAAACTTGAATTGTACTACTTCTTACTGGCTATTACATCAACTTAGACGCTTCATCTGTGTTCTATTACGGTGCTTTTAGTTTCTCCGCATACCGCAGCACGGGACATAGTTTTGCAGACGATAAGTACAACCGTTTCAGAGAGAAGAGCGGCCAATGTGACGATCTGGCTTTAAGTCGATTCGATAACAAATGACGAAAACGGACGGATTTCTCAGGTTCTTACTACATATGAACACTTTTCACATTCTCCCGTGGAACTCGGCTGCTAGTCCACCTTTCATGCAGAATCTTAAGGTCCTAGCTCATGTCCAATGCACCAAAGCCAGCTAAAAAGTCAATAATCTATACCTAAAACTTGAATTGTACTACTTCTTCCTGGATATTACATCAACTTAGACGCTTCATCTGTGTTCTGCTGTGGTGATTTTAGTGTCTCCGCATACCGCAGCACGTGACATAGCTTTGCAGACGATAAGTACAACCGTTTCAGAGAGAAGAGCGGCCAATGTGACGATCTGGCTTTAAGTCGATTCGATAACAAATGACGAAAACGGACGGATTTATAAGGTTTTTACTACATATGAATACTTTTCACATTCTCCCGTGCAACTCGGCTGCTAGTCCTCCTTTCATGAAGAATGTTAAGGTCCTAGCTCATGTCCAAGGCACCAAAGCCAGCTAAAAAGTCAATAATCGATACGTAAAACTTGAATTGTACTACTTCTTACTGGCTATTACATCAACTTAGACGCTTCATCTGTGTTCTACTACGGTGCTTTTAGTTTCTCCGCATACCGCAGCACGGGACATAGTTTTGCAGACGATAAGTACAACCGTTTCAGAGAGAAGAGCGGCCAATGTGACGATCTGGCTTTAAGTCGATTCGATAACAAATGACGAAAACGGACGGATTTCTCAGGTTATTACTACATATGAACACTTTTCACATTCTCCCGTGGAACTCGGCTGCTAGTCCACCTTTCATGCAGAATCTTAAAGTCCTAGCTCATGTCCAATGCACCAAAGCCAGCTAAAAAGTCGATAATCGATACCTAAAACTTGAATTGTACTACTTCTTCCTGGATATTACATCAACTTAGAAGCTTCATCTGTGTTCTGCTGTGGTGATTTTAGTGTCTCCGCATACCGCAGCACGTGACATAGCTTTGCAGACGATAAGTACAACCGTTTCAGAGAGAAGAGCGGCCAATGTGACGATCTGGCTTCAAGTCGATTCGATAACAAATGACGAAAACGGACGGATTTCTAAGGTTTTTACTACATATGAACACTTTTCACATTCTCCCGTGCAACTCGGCTGCTAGTCCTCCTTTCATGAAGAATGTTAAGGTCCTAGCTCATGTCCAAGGCACCAAAGCCAGCTAAAAAGTCAATAATCGATACCTTAAACTTGAAATGTACTACTTCTTACTGGGTATTACATCAACTTAGAAGCTTCATCTGTGTTCTACTATGGTGCTTTTAGTGTCTCCGCATACCGCAACACGCGACATAGCTTTGCAGACGATAAGTACAACCGTTTCAGAGAGAAGAGCGGCCAATGTGACGATCTGGCTTTAAGTCGATTCGATAACAAATGACGAAAACGGACGGATTTCTCAGGTTTTTACTACATATGAACACTTTTCACATTCTCCCGTGCAACTGGGCTGCTAGTCATCCTTTTATGCAGAATCTTATAGTCCTAGCTCATGTCCAAGGCACGAAAGCCAGCTAAGAAGTCAATAATCGATACCTAAATCTTGAATTGGACTACTTCTTACTGGCTATTACATCAACTTCGAAGCTTCATCTGTGTTCTACTATGGTGATTTTAGTGTGTCAGCATACCGCAGCACGCGACATAGCTTTGCAGACGATAAGTACAACCGTTTCAGGGACAAGAGCGGACAATGTGACGATCTGGCTTTAAGTCGATTCGATAACAAATGACGAAAACGGACGTATTTCTCAGGTTTTACTATATATGAACACTTTTCACATTCTCCCGTGCAACTCGGCTGTTAGTCCTCCTTCATGCAAAATCTTAAGTTCCTAGCTCGTGTCCAAGGCACCAAAGAAGGGTAAACAGTCAATAACCGATACCTAAAACTTGAATTGTACTACTTCTTACTGGCTATTACATCAACTTAGAAGCATCATCTCTGTTCTACTATGGTGCTTTTAGTGTTTCCGCATACCGCAGCACGCGACATAGCTTTGCAGACGATAAGTACAACCGTTTCAGAGAGAAGAGCGGAAAATGTGACGATCTGGCTTTAAGTCAATTCGATAACAAATGACGAAAACGGACGGATGTCTCAGGTTTTTACTACATATGAACACTTTTCACACTCTCCCGTGCAACTGGGCAGCTAGTCCTCCTTTTATGCAGAATCTTAAAGTCCCAGCTCATGTCCAAGGCACCTAAGCCAGCTAAAAAGTCAATAATCGATACCTAAAACTTGAATTGGACTACTTCTTACTGGCTATTACATCAACTTAGAAGCTTCATCTGTGTTCTATTATGGTGCTTTTCCTGTTTCCGCATACCGCAACACGCGACATAGCTTTGCAGACGATAAGTACAACCGTTTCAGAGAGAAGAGCGGCCAATGTGACCATCTGGCTTTAAGTCGATTCGATAACAAATGACGAAAACGGACGGATTTCTCAGGTTTGTACTACATATGAACACTTTTCACATTCTCCCGTGCAACTCGGCTGCTAGTCCTCCTTTCATGCAGAATCTTAAGGTCCTAGCTCATGTCCAAGGCACCAAAGCCAGCTAAAAAGTCAATAATCGATACGTAAAACTTGAATTGTACTACTTCTTACTGGCTATTACATCAACTTAGACGCTTCATCTGTGTTCTACTACGGTGCTTTTAGTTTCTCCGCATACCGCAGCACGGGACATAGTTTTGCAGACGATAAGTACAACCGTTTCAGAGAGAAGAGCGGCCAATGTGACGATCTGGCTTTAAGTCGATTCGATAACAAATGACGAAAACGGACGGATTTCTCAGGTTCTTACTACATATGAACACTTTTCACATTCTCCCGTGGAACTCGGCTGCTAGTCCACCTTTCATGCAGAATCTTAAAGTCCTAGCTCATGTCCAATGCACCAAAGCCAGCTAAAAAGTCGATAATCGATACCTAAAACTTGAATTGTACTACTTCTTCCTGGATATTACATCAACTTAGAAGCTTCATCTGTGTTCTGCTGTGGTGATTTTAGTGTCTCCGCATACCGCAGCACGTGACATAGCTTTGCAGACGATAAGTACAACCGTTTCAGAGAGAAGAGCGGCCAATGTGACGATCTGGCTTCAAGTCGATTCGATAACAAATGACGAAAACGGACGGATTTCTAAGGTTTTTACTACATATGAACACTTTTCACATTCTCCCGTGCAACTCGGCTGCTAGTCCTCCTTTCATGAAGAATGTTAAGGTCCTAGCTCATGTCCAAGGCACCAAAGCCAGCTAAAAAGTCAATAATCGATACCTTAAACTTGAAATGTACTACTTCTTACTGGGTATTACATCAACTTAGAAGCTTCATCTGTGTTCTACTATGGTGCTTTTAGTGTCTCCGCATACCGCAACACGCGACATAGCTTTGCAGACGATAAGTACAACCGTTTCAGAGAGAAGAGCGGCCAATGTGACGATCTGGCTTTAAGTCGATTCGATAACAAATGACGAAAACGGACGGATTTCTCAGGTTTTTACTACATATGAACACTTTTCACATTCTCCCGTGCAACTGGGCTGCTAGTCATCCTTTTATGCAGAATCTTATAGTCCTAGCTCATGTCCAAGGCACGAAAGCCAGCTAAGAAGTCAATAATCGATACCTAAATCTTGAATTGGACTACTTCTTACTGGCTATTACATCAACTTCGAAGCTTCATCTGTGTTCTACTATGGTGATTTTAGTGTGTCAGCATACCGCAGCACGCGACATAGCTTTGCAGACGATAAGTACAACCGTTTCAGGGACAAGAGCGGACAATGTGACGATCTGGCTTTAAGTCGATTCGATAACAAATGACGAAAACGGACGTATTTCTCAGGTTTTACTATATATGAACACTTTTCACATTCTCCCGTGCAACTCGGCTGTTAGTCCTCCTTCATGCAAAATCTTAAGTTCCTAGCTCGTGTCCAAGGCACCAAAGAAGGGTAAACAGTCAATAACCGATACCTAAAACTTGAATTGTACTACTTCTTACTGGCTATTACATCAACTTAGAAGCATCATCTCTGTTCTACTATGGTGCTTTTAGTGTTTCCGCATACCGCAGCACGCGACATAGCTTTGCAGACGATAAGTACAACCGTTTCAGAGAGAAGAGCGGAAAATGTGACGATCTGGCTTTAAGTCAATTCGATAACAAATGACGAAAACGGACGGATGTCTCAGGTTTTTACTACATATGAACACTTTTCACACTCTCCCGTGCAACTGGGCAGCTAGTCCGCCTTTTATGCAGAATCTTAAAGTCCCAGCTCATGTCCAAGGCACCTAAGCCAGCTAAAAAGTCAATAATCGATACCTAAAACTTGAATTGGACTACTTCTTACTGGCTATTACATCAACTTAGAAGCTTCATCTGTGTTCTATTATGGTGCTTTTCCTGTTTCCGCATACCGCAACACGCGACATAGCTTTGCAGACGATAAGTACAACCGTTTCAGAGAGAAGAGCGGCCAATGTGACCATCTGGCTTTAAGTCGATTCGATAACAAATGACGAAAACGGACGGATTTCTCAGGTTTGTACTACATATGAACACTTTTCACATTCTCCCGTGCAACTCGGCTGCTAGTCCTCCTTTCATGCAGAATCTTAAGGTCCTAGCTCATGTCCAAGGCACCAAAGCCAGCTAAAAAGTCAATAATCGATACGTAAAACTTGAATTGTACTACTTCTTACTGGCTATTACATCAACTTAGACGCTTCATCTGTGTTCTACTACGGTGCTTTTAGTTTCTCCGCATACCGCAGCACGGGACATAGTTTTGCAGACGATAAGTACAACCGTTTCAGAGAGAAGAGCGGCCAATGTGACGATCTGGCTTTAAGTCGATTCGATAACAAATGACGAAAACGGAAGGATTTCTCAGGTTCTTACTACATATGAACACTTTTCACATTCTCCCGTGGAACTCGGCTGCTAGTCCACCTTTCATGCAGAATCTTAAGGTCCTAGCTCATGTCCAATGCACCAAAGCCAGCTAAAAAGTCAATAATCTATACCTAAAACTTGAATTGTACTACTTCTTCCTGGATATTACATCAACTTAGACGCTTCATCTGTGTTCTGCTGTGGTGATTTTAGTGTCTCCGCATACCGCAGCACGTGACATAGCTTTGCAGACGATAAGTACAACCGTTTCAGAGAGAAGAGCGGCCAATGTGACGATCTGGCTTTAAGTCGATTCGATAACAAATGACGAAAACGGACGGATTTATAAGGTTTTTACTACATATGAATACTTTTCACATTCTCCCGTGCAACTCGGCTGCTAGTCCTCCTTTCATGAAGAATGTTAAGGTCCTAGCTCATGTCCAAGGCACCAAAGCCAGCTAAAAAGTCAATAATCGATACCTTAAACTTGAAATGTACTACTTCTTACTGGGTATTACATCAACTTAGAAGCTTCATCTGTGTTCTACTATGGTGCTTTTAGTGTCTCCGCATACCGCAACACGCGACATAGCTTTGCAGACGATAAGTACAACCGTTTCAGGGACAAGAGCGGACAATGTGACGATCTGGCTTTAAGTCGATTCGATAACAAATGACGAAAACGGACGTATTTCTCAGGTTTTACTATATATGAACACTTTTCACATTCTCCCGTGCAACTCGGCTGTTAGTCCTCCTTCATGCAAAATCTTAAGTTCCTAGCTCGTGTCCAAGGCACCAAAGAAGGGTAAACAGTCAATAACCGATACCTAAAACTTGAATTGTACTACTTCTTACTGGCTATTACATCAACTTAGAAGCATCATCTCTGTTCTACTATGGTGCTTTTAGTGTTTCCGCATACCGCAGCACGCGACATAGCTTTGCAGACGATAAGTACAACCGTTTCAGAGAGAAGAGCGGAAAATGTGACGATCTGGCTTTAAGTCAATTCGATAACAAATGACGAAAACGGACGGATGTCTCAGGTTTTTACTACATATGAACACTTTTCACACTCTCCCGTGCAACTGGGCAGCTAGTCCTCCTTTTATGCAGAATCTTAAAGTCCCAGCTCATGTCCAAGGCACCTAAGCCAGCTAAAAAGTCAATAATCGATACCTAAAACTTGAATTGGACTACTTCTTACTGGCTATTACATCAACTTAGAAGCATCATCTGTGTTCTACTATGGTGCTTTTAGTGTTTCCGCATACCGCAGCACGCGACATAGCTTTGCAGACGATAAGTACAACCGTTTCAGAGAGAAGAGCGGCCAATGTGACCATCTGGCTTTAAGTCGATTCGATAACAAATGACGAAAACGGACGGATTTCTCAGGTTTGTACTACATATGAACACTTTTCACATTCTCCCGTGCAACTCGGCTGCTAGTCCTCCTTTCATGCAGAATCTTAAGGTCCTAGCTCATGTCCAAGGCACCAAAGACAGCTAAAAAGTCAATAATCGATACGTAAAACTTGAATTGTACTACTTCTTACTGGCTATTACATCAACTTAGACGCTTCATCTGTGTTCTATTACGGTGCTTTTAGTTTCTCCGCATACCGCAGCACGGGACATAGTTTTGCAGACGATAAGTACAACCGTTTCAGAGAGAAGAGCGGCCAATGTGACGATCTGGCTTTAAGTCGATTCGATAACAAATGACGAAAACGGACGGATTTCTCAGGTTCTTACTACATATGAACACTTTTCACATTCTCCCGTGGAACTCGGCTGCTAGTCCACCTTTCATGCAGAATCTTAAGGTCCTAGCTCATGTCCAATGCACCAAAGCCAGCTAAAAAGTCAATAATCTATACCTAAAACTTGAATTGTACTACTTCTTCCTGGATATTACATCAACTTAGACGCTTCATCTGTGTTCTGCTGTGGTGATTTTAGTGTCTCCGCATACCGCAGCACGTGACATAGCTTTGCAGACGATAAGTACAACCGTTTCAGAGAGAAGAGCGGCCAATGTGACGATCTGGCTTTAAGTCGATTCGATAACAAATGACGAAAACGGACGGATTTATAAGGTTTTTACTACATATGAATACTTTTCACATTCTCCCGTGCAACTCGGCTGCTAGTCCTCCTTTCATGAAGAATGTTAAGGTCCTAGCTCATGTCCAAGGCACCAAAGCCAGCTAAAAAGTCAATAATCGATACGTAAAACTTGAATTGTACTACTTCTTACTGGCTATTACATCAACTTAGACGCTTCATCTGTGTTCTACTACGGTGCTTTTAGTTTCTCCGCATACCGCAGCACGGGACATAGTTTTGCAGACGATAAGTACAACCGTTTCAGAGAGAAGAGCGGCCAATGTGACGATCTGGCTTTAAGTCGATTCGATAACAAATGACGAAAACGGACGGATTTCTCAGGTTATTACTACATATGAACACTTTTCACATTCTCCCGTGGAACTCGGCTGCTAGTCCACCTTTCATGCAGAATCTTAAAGTCCTAGCTCATGTCCAATGCACCAAAGCCAGCTAAAAAGTCGATAATCGATACCTAAAACTTGAATTGTACTACTTCTTCCTGGATATTACATCAACTTAGAAGCTTCATCTGTGTTCTGCTGTGGTGATTTTAGTGTCTCCGCATACCGCAGCACGTGACATAGCTTTGCAGACGATAAGTACAACCGTTTCAGAGAGAAGAGCGGCCAATGTGACGATCTGGCTTCAAGTCGATTCGATAACAAATGACGAAAACGGACGGATTTCTAAGGTTTTTACTACATATGAACACTTTTCACATTCTCCCGTGCAACTCGGCTGCTAGTCCTCCTTTCATGAAGAATGTTAAGGTCCTAGCTCATGTCCAAGGCACCAAAGCCAGCTAAAAAGTCAATAATCGATACCTTAAACTTGAAATGTACTACTTCTTACTGGGTATTACATCAACTTAGAAGCTTCATCTGTGTTCTACTATGGTGCTTTTAGTGTCTCCGCATACCGCAACACGCGACATAGCTTTGCAGACGATAAGTACAACCGTTTCAGAGAGAAGAGCGGCCAATGTGACGATCTGGCTTTAAGTCGATTCGATAACAAATGACGAAAACGGACGGATTTCTCAGGTTTTTACTACATATGAACACTTTTCACATTCTCCCGTGCAACTGGGCTGCTAGTCATCCTTTTATGCAGAATCTTATAGTCCTAGCTCATGTCCAAGGCACGAAAGCCAGCTAAGAAGTCAATAATCGATACCTAAATCTTGAATTGGACTACTTCTTACTGGCTATTACATCAACTTCGAAGCTTCATCTGTGTTCTACTATGGTGATTTTAGTGTGTCAGCATACCGCAGCACGCGACATAGCTTTGCAGACGATAAGTACAACCGTTTCAGGGACAAGAGCGGACAATGTGACGATCTGGCTTTAAGTCGATTCGATAACAAATGACGAAAACGGACGTATTTCTCAGGTTTTACTATATATGAACACTTTTCACATTCTCCCGTGCAACTCGGCTGTTAGTCCTCCTTCATGCAAAATCTTAAGTTCCTAGCTCGTGTCCAAGGCACCAAAGAAGGGTAAACAGTCAATAACCGATACCTAAAACTTGAATTGTACTACTTCTTACTGGCTATTACATCAACTTAGAAGCATCATCTCTGTTCTACTATGGTGCTTTTAGTGTTTCCGCATACCGCAGCACGCGACATAGCTTTGCAGACGATAAGTACAACCGTTTCAGAGAGAAGAGCGGAAAATGTGACGATCTGGCTTTAAGTCAATTCGATAACAAATGACGAAAACGGACGGATGTCTCAGGTTTTTACTACATATGAACACTTTTCACACTCTCCCGTGCAACTGGGCAGCTAGTCCTCCTTTTATGCAGAATCTTAAAGTCCCAGCTCATGTCCAAGGCACCTAAGCCAGCTAAAAAGTCAATAATCGATACCTAAAACTTGAATTGGACTACTTCTTACTGGCTATTACATCAACTTAGAAGCTTCATCTGTGTTCTATTATGGTGCTTTTCCTGTTTCCGCATACCGCAACACGCGACATAGCTTTGCAGACGATAAGTACAACCGTTTCAGAGAGAAGAGCGGCCAATGTGACCATCTGGCTTTAAGTCGATTCGATAACAAATGACGAAAACGGACGGATTTCTCAGGTTTGTACTACATATGAACACTTTTCACATTCTCCCGTGCAACTCGGCTGCTAGTCCTCCTTTCATGCAGAATCTTAAGGTCCTAGCTCATGTCCAAGGCACCAAAGCCAGCTAAAAAGTCAATAATCGATACGTAAAACTTGAATTGTACTACTTCTTACTGGCTATTACATCAACTTAGACGCTTCATCTGTGTTCTACTACGGTGCTTTTAGTTTCTCCGCATACCGCAGCACGGGACATAGTTTTGCAGACGATAAGTACAACCGTTTCAGAGAGAAGAGCGGCCAATGTGACGATCTGGCTTTAAGTCGATTCGATAACAAATGACGAAAACGGACGGATTTCTCAGGTTCTTACTACATATGAACACTTTTCACATTCTCCCGTGGAACTCGGCTGCTAGTCCACCTTTCATGCAGAATCTTAAAGTCCTAGCTCATGTCCAATGCACCAAAGCCAGCTAAAAAGTCGATAATCGATACCTAAAACTTGAATTGTACTACTTCTTCCTGGATATTACATCAACTTAGAAGCTTCATCTGTGTTCTGCTGTGGTGATTTTAGTGTCTCCGCATACCGCAGCACGTGACATAGCTTTGCAGACGATAAGTACAACCGTTTCAGAGAGAAGAGCGGCCAATGTGACGATCTGGCTTCAAGTCGATTCGATAACAAATGACGAAAACGGACGGATTTCTAAGGTTTTTACTACATATGAACACTTTTCACATTCTCCCGTGCAACTCGGCTGCTAGTCCTCCTTTCATGAAGAATGTTAAGGTCCTAGCTCATGTCCAAGGCACCAAAGCCAGCTAAAAAGTCAATAATCGATACCTTAAACTTGAAATGTACTACTTCTTACTGGGTATTACATCAACTTAGAAGCTTCATCTGTGTTCTACTATGGTGCTTTTAGTGTCTCCGCATACCGCAACACGCGACATAGCTTTGCAGACGATAAGTACAACCGTTTCAGAGAGAAGAGCGGCCAATGTGACGATCTGGCTTTAAGTCGATTCGATAACAAATGACGAAAACGGACGGATTTCTCAGGTTTTTACTACATATGAACACTTTTCACATTCTCCCGTGCAACTGGGCTGCTAGTCATCCTTTTATGCAGAATCTTATAGTCCTAGCTCATGTCCAAGGCACGAAAGCCAGCTAAGAAGTCAATAATCGATACCTAAATCTTGAATTGGACTACTTCTTACTGGCTATTACATCAACTTCGAAGCTTCATCTGTGTTCTACTATGGTGATTTTAGTGTGTCAGCATACCGCAGCACGCGACATAGCTTTGCAGACGATAAGTACAACCGTTTCAGGGACAAGAGCGGACAATGTGACGATCTGGCTTTAAGTCGATTCGATAACAAATGACGAAAACGGACGTATTTCTCAGGTTTTACTATATATGAACACTTTTCACATTCTCCCGTGCAACTCGGCTGTTAGTCCTCCTTCATGCAAAATCTTAAGTTCCTAGCTCGTGTCCAAGGCACCAAAGAAGGGTAAACAGTCAATAACCGATACCTAAAACTTGAATTGTACTACTTCTTACTGGCTATTACATCAACTTAGAAGCATCATCTCTGTTCTACTATGGTGCTTTTAGTGTTTCCGCATACCGCAGCACGCGACATAGCTTTGCAGACGATAAGTACAACCGTTTCAGAGAGAAGAGCGGAAAATGTGACGATCTGGCTTTAAGTCAATTCGATAACAAATGACGAAAACGGACGGATGTCTCAGGTTTTTACTACATATGAACACTTTTCACACTCTCCCGTGCAACTGGGCAGCTAGTCCGCCTTTTATGCAGAATCTTAAAGTCCCAGCTCATGTCCAAGGCACCTAAGCCAGCTAAAAAGTCAATAATCGATACCTAAAACTTGAATTGGACTACTTCTTACTGGCTATTACATCAACTTAGAAGCTTCATCTGTGTTCTATTATGGTGCTTTTCCTGTTTCCGCATACCGCAACACGCGACATAGCTTTGCAGACGATAAGTACAACCGTTTCAGAGAGAAGAGCGGCCAATGTGACCATCTGGCTTTAAGTCGATTCGATAACAAATGACGAAAACGGACGGATTTCTCAGGTTTGTACTACATATGAACACTTTTCACATTCTCCCGTGCAACTCGGCTGCTAGTCCTCCTTTCATGCAGAATCTTAAGGTCCTAGCTCATGTCCAAGGCACCAAAGCCAGCTAAAAAGTCAATAATCGATACGTAAAACTTGAATTGTACTACTTCTTACTGGCTATTACATCAACTTAGACGCTTCATCTGTGTTCTACTACGGTGCTTTTAGTTTCTCCGCATACCGCAGCACGGGACATAGTTTTGCAGACGATAAGTACAACCGTTTCAGAGAGAAGAGCGGCCAATGTGACGATCTGGCTTTAAGTCGATTCGATAACAAATGACGAAAACGGAAGGATTTCTCAGGTTCTTACTACATATGAACACTTTTCACATTCTCCCGTGGAACTCGGCTGCTAGTCCACCTTTCATGCAGAATCTTAAGGTCCTAGCTCATGTCCAATGCACCAAAGCCAGCTAAAAAGTCAATAATCTATACCTAAAACTTGAATTGTACTACTTCTTCCTGGATATTACATCAACTTAGACGCTTCATCTGTGTTCTGCTGTGGTGATTTTAGTGTCTCCGCATACCGCAGCACGTGACATAGCTTTGCAGACGATAAGTACAACCGTTTCAGAGAGAAGAGCGGCCAATGTGACGATCTGGCTTTAAGTCGATTCGATAACAAATGACGAAAACGGACGGATTTATAAGGTTTTTACTACATATGAATACTTTTCACATTCTCCCGTGCAACTCGGCTGCTAGTCCTCCTTTCATGAAGAATGTTAAGGTCCTAGCTCATGTCCAAGGCACCAAAGCCAGCTAAAAAGTCAATAATCGATACCTTAAACTTGAAATGTACTACTTCTTACTGGGTATTACATCAACTTAGAAGCTTCATCTGTGTTCTACTATGGTGCTTTTAGTGTCTCCGCATACCGCAACACGCGACATAGCTTTGCAGACGATAAGTACAACAGTTTCAGAGAGAAGAGCGGCCAATGTGACGATCTGGCTTTAAGTCGATTCGATAACAAATGACGAAAACGGACGGATTTCTCAGGATTTTACTACATATGAACACTTTTCACATTCTCCCGTGCAACTGGGCTGCTAGTCATCCTTTTATGCAGAATCTTATAGTCCTAGCTCATGTCCAAGGCACGAAAGCCAGCTAAGAAGTCAATAATCGATACCTAAATCTTGAATTGGACTACTTCTTACTGGCTATTACATCAACTTCGAAGCTTCATCTGTGTTCTACTATGGTGATTTTAGTGTGTCAGCATACCGCAGCACGCGACATAGCTTTGCAGACGATAAGTACAACCGTTTCAGGGACAAGAGCGGACAATGTGACGATCTGGCTTTAAGTCGATTCGATAACAAATGACGAAAACGGACGTATTTCTCAGGTTTTACTACATATGAACACTTTTCACATTCTCCCGTGCAAATCGGCTGTTAGTCCTACTTCATGCAAAATCTTAAGTACCTAGCTCGTGTCCAAGGCACCAAAGAAGGGTAAAAAGTCAATAACCGATACCTAAAACTTGAATTGTACTACTTCTTACTGGCTATTACATCAACTTAGAAGCATCATCTGTGTTCTACTATGGTGCTTTTAGTGTTTCCGCATACCGCAGCACGCGACATAGCTTTGCAGACGCTAAGTACAACCGTTTCAGAGAGAAGAGCGGAAAATGTCACGATCTGGCTTTAAGTCAATTCGATAACAAATGACGAAAACGGACGGATGTCTCAGGTTATTACTACATATGAACACTTTTCACACTCTCCCGTGCAACTGGGCAGCTAGTCCTCCTTTTATGCAGAATCTTAAAGTCCCAGCTCATGTCCAAGGCACCTAAGCCAGCTAAAAAGTCAATAATCGATACCTAAAACTTGAATTGGACTACTTCTAACTGGCTATTACATCAACTTAGAAGCTTCATCTGTGTTCTATTATGGTGCTTTTCCTGTTTCCGCCTACGGCAACACACGACATAGCTTTGCAGACGATAAGTACCACCGTTTCAGAGAGAAGAGCGGCCAATGTGACGATCTGGCATTAAGTCGATTCGATAACAAATGACGAAAACGGACGGATTTCTCAGGTTTGTACTACATATGAACACTTTTCACATTCTCCCGTGGAACTCGGCTGCTAGTCCTCTTTTCATGCAGAATCTTAAGGTCCTAGCTCATGTCCAATGCACCAAAGCCAGCTGAAAAGTCAATAATCGATACCTAAAACTTGAATTGTACTACTTCTTACTGGATATTACATCATCTTAGAAGCTTCATCTGTGTTCTACTGCGGTGATTTCAGTGTCACCACATACCGCAGCACGTGACATAGCTTTGCAGACGATAAGTACAACCGTTTCAGAGAGAAGAGCGGCCCATGTGACGATCTGGCTTTAAGTCGATTCGATAACAAATGACGAAAAAGGACGGATTTCTCAGGTTATTACTACATATGAACACTTTTCACATTCTCCCGTGCAACTCGGCTGCTAGTCCTCCTTTCATGCAGAATCTTAAGGTCCTAGCTCATGTCCAAGGCACCAAAGCTAGTTAAAAAGTCAATATTCGATACCTAAAACTTGAATTGTACTACTTCTTATTGGGTATTACATCAACTTAGAAGCTTCATCTGTGTTCTATTAAGGTGCTTTTAGTGTCTCAGCATACCGCAGCACGCGACATAGCTTTGCAGACGATAAGTACAACCGTTTCAGAGAGAAGAGCGGCCAATGTGACGATCTGGCTTTAAGTCAATTCGATAACAAATGACGAAAACGGACGGATGTCTCAGGTTTTTACTTCATATGAACACTTTTCACATTCTCCCGTGCAACTGGGCTGCTAGTCCTCCTTTTATGCAGAATCTTAAAGTCCTAGCTCATGTCCAAGGCACCTAAGCCAGCTAAAAAGTCAATAATCGATACCTAAAACTTGAATTGTACTTCTTCTTACTGGCTATTACATCATCTTAGAAGCTTCATCTGTGTTCTACTATCGTGCTTTTAGTGTCTCCGAATACCGCAGTACGCGACATGGCTTTGCAGACGATAAGTACAACCGTTTCAGAGAGAAGAGCGGCCAATGTGACGATCTGGCTTTAAGTCGATTCGATAACAAATGACGAAAACGGACGGATTTCTCAGGTTTGTACTACATATGAACACTTTTCTCATTCTCCCGTGCAACTCGGCTGCTAGTTCTCCTTTCATGCAGAATCTTAAGGTCCTAGCACATGTCCAAGGCACCAAAGCCAGCAAAAAGTTCAATATTCAATACCTAAAACTTGAATTGTACTACTTCTTACTGGCTATTACATCAACTTAGAAGCTTCGTCTGTGTTCTACTGTGGTGATTTTAGTGTCTCCGCATACCGCAGCACGTGACATAGCTTTGCAGACGACAAGTACAACCGTTTCAGAGAGAAGAGCGCCCAATGTGACGATCTGGCTTTAAGTCGATTCGATAACAAATGACGAAAACGGACGGATTTCTAAGGTTTTTACTACATATGAACACTTTTCACATTCTCCCGTGCAACGCGGCTGCTAGTCCTCCTTTCATGCAGAATATTAAGGTCCTAGCTCATGTCCAAGGCACCAAAACCAGCTAAAAAGTCAATAATCAATACCTAAAACTTGATTTGTACTACTTCTTACTGGCTATTACATCAACTTAGAAGCTTCATCTGTGTTCTACTATGGTGCTTTTAGTTTCTCCGCATACCGCAGCACGCGACATAGTTTTGCAGACGATAAGTACAACCGTTTCAGAGAGAAGAGCGGCCAATGTGACGATGTGGCCTTAAGTCGATTCGATAACAAATGACGAAAAAGGACGGATTTCTCAGGTTATTACTACATATGAACACTTTTCACATTCTCCCGTGCAACTCGGCTGCTAGTCATCCTTTCATGCAGAATCTTAAGGTCCTAGCTCATGTCCAAGGCACCAAAGCTAGTTAAAAAGTCAATATTCGATACCTAAAACTTGAATTGTACTACTTCTTATTGGGTATTACATCAACTTAGAAGCTTCATCTGTGTTCTATTAAGGTGCTTTTAGTGTCTCAGCATACCGCAGCACGCGACATAGCTTTGCAGACGATAAGTACAACCGTTTCAGAGAGAAGAGCGGCCATTTTGACGATCTGGCTTTAAGTCGATTCGATAACAAATGACGAAAACGGACCGATTTCTCAGGTTTTTACTTTATATGAACACTTTTCACATTCTCCCGTGCAACTCGGCTGCTAGTCCTCCTTTCATGCAGAATCTTAAGGTCCTAGCTCATGTCCAAGGCATCAAAGCCAGCTAAAAAGTCAATAATCTATACCTAAAACTTGAATTGGACTACTCCTTACTGGCTATTACATCAACTTAGAAGCTTCATCTGTGTTCTATTATGGTGCTTTTCCTGTTTCCGCCTACGGCAACACGCGACATAGCTTTGCAGACGATAAGCAGAACCGTTTCAGAGAGAAGAGCGGCCAATGTGACGATCTGGCTTTAAGTCGATTCGATAACAAATGACGAAAACTGACGGATTTCTCAGGTTTTTACTACATATGAACACTTTTCACATTCTCCCGTGCAACTCGGCTGCTAGTCCTCCTTTCATGCAGAATCTTAAGGTCCTAGCTCATGTCCAAGGCACCAAAGCCAGCTAAAAAGTCAATAACCGATACCTAAAACTTGAATTGTACTTCTTATTACTGGCTATTACATCATCTTAGAAGCTTCATCTGTGTTCTACTATGGTGCTTTTAGTGTCTCCGAATACCGCAGTACGCGACATAGCTTTGCAGACGATAAGTACAACCGTTTCAGAGAGAAGAGCGGCCAATGTGACGATCTGGCTTTAAGTCGATTCGATAACAAATGACGAAAACGGACGGATTTCTCAGGTTTTTACTACATATGAACACTTTTCACATTCTCCCGTGCAACTCGGCTGCTTGTCCTCCTTTCATTAAGAATCTTAAGGTCCTAGCACATGTCCAAGGCACCAAAGCCAGCAAAAAGGTCAATATTCAATACCTAAAACTTGAATTGTACTACTTCTTACTGGCTATTACATCAACTTAGAAGCTTCATCTGTGTTCTACTGTGGTGATTTTAGTGTCTCCGCATACCGCAGCACGTGACATAGCTTTGCAGACGACAAGTACAACCGTTTCAGAGAGAAGAGCGGCCAATGTGACGATCTGGCTTTAAGTCGATTCGATAACAAATGACGAAAACGGACGGATTTCTAAGGTTTTTACTACATATGAACACTTTTCACATTCTCCCGTGCAACTCGGCTGCTAGTCCTCCTTTCATGAAGAATGTTAAGGTCCTAGCTCATGTCCAAGGCACCAAAGCCAGCTAAAAAGTCAATAATCGATATCTTAAACTTGAATTGTACTACTTCTTACTGGGTATTACATCAACTTAGAAGCTTCATCTGTGTTCTACTATGGTTCTTTTAGTGTCTCCGCATACCGCAACACGCGACATAGCTTTGCAGACGATAAGTACAACCGTTTCAGAGAGAAGAGCGGCCAATGTGACGATCTGGCTTTAAGTCGATTCGATAACAAATGACGAAAACGGACGTATTTCTCATGTTTTTACTACATTTGAACAGTTTTCACATTCTCCCGTGCAACTCGTCTGCTAGTCCTCCTTTCATGCAGCATATTAAGGTCCTAGCTCATGTCCAAGGCACCAAAGCCAGCTAAAAAGTCAATAATCGATACCTAAAACTTGAATTGTACTACTTCTTACTGGATATTACATCAACTTAGAAGCTTCATCTGTGTTCTACTGTGGTGATTTTAGTGTCTCCGCATACCGCAGCACGTGACATAGCTTTGCAGACGATAAGTACAACCGTTTCAGAGAGAAGAGCGGCCAATGTGACGATCTGGCTTTAAGTCGATTCGATAACAAATGACGAAAACGGACGGATTTCTCAGGTTTTTACTACATTTGAACAGTTTTCACATTCTCCCGTGCTACTCGGCTGCTAGTCCACCTTTCATGCAGAATATTAAGGTCCTAGCTCATGTCCAATGCACCAAAGACACCTAAAAAGTCAATAATCGATACCTAAAACTTGAATTGTACTACTTCTTACTGGATATTACATCAACTTAGAAGCTTCATCTTTGTTCTACTGTGGTGATTTTAGTGTCTCCGCATACCGCAGCACGTGACATTGCTTTGCAGACGATAAGTACAACCGTTTCAGAGAGAAGAGCGGCCAATGTGACGATCTGGCTTTAAGTCGATTCGCTAACAAATGACGAAAAAGGACGGGTTTCTCAGGTTATTACTACATATGATCACTTTTCACATTCTCCCGTGCAACTCGGCTGCTAGTCCTACTTTCATGCAGAATCTTAAGGTCCTAGCTCATGTCCAAGGAACCAAAGCGAGCTAAAAGGTCCATATTCAATACCTAAAACTTGAATTGTACTACTTCTTACTGGATATTACATCAACTTAGAAGCTTGATCTGTGGTCTACTATGGTGCTTTTAGTGTCTCAGCATCCCGCAGCACGCGACATAGCTTTGCAGACGATAAGTACAACCGTTTCAGAGAGAAGAGCGGCCAATGTGACGATCTGGCTTTAAGTCGATTCGATAACAAATGACGAAAACGTACGGATTTCTCAGGTTTTTACTACATATGAACACTTTTCACATTCTCCCGTGCAACTCGGCTGCTAGTCCTCCTTACATGCAGAATCTTAAAGTCCTAGCTCATGTCCAAGGCACAAAAAGCTAGCTAAAAAGTCAATAATCAATTCCTAAAACTTGAATTGTACTACTTCTTACTGGCTATTACATCAACTTAGATGCTTCATCTGTGTTCTACTATGGTGATTTTAGTGTCTCCACATACCGCTGCACGCGACATAGCTTTGCAGACGATATGTACAAACGTTTCAGAGAGAAGAGCGGCCCATGTGACCATCTGGCTTTAAGTCGATTCGATAACAAATGACGAAAACGGACGGATTTCTCAGGTTTTTACTACATATGAACACTTTTCACATTCTGACGTGCAACTCGGCTGCTAGTCCTCCTTTCATGCAGAATCTTAAGGTCCTAGCTCTTGTCCAAGGTACCGAAGCCAGCTAAAGAGTCAATAATCGATACCTAAAACTTGAATTGTTCTACTTCTTACTGGCTATTGCATCAACTTAGAAGCTTCATCTGTGTTCTACTATGGTGATTTTAGTGTCTCCGCATACCGCAGCACGCGACATAGCTTTGCAGACGGTAAGTACAACCGTTTCAGAGAGAAGAGCGGCCAATGTGACGATCTGGCTTTAAGTCGATTCGATAACAAATGACGAAAACGGTCGGATTTCTCAGGTTTTTACTACATATGAACACTTTTCACATTCTCCCGTGCAACTGGGCTGCTAGTCATCCTTTTATGCAGAATCTTATAGTCCTAGCTCATGTCCAAGGCACCAAAGCCAGCTAAAAAGTCAATAATCGATACCTAAATCTTGAATTGGACTACTTCTTACTAGCTATTACATCAACTTCGAAGCTTCATCTGTGTTCTACTATGGTGATTTTAGTGTGTCAGCATACCGCAGCACGCGACATAGCTTTGCAGACGATAAGTACAACCGTTTCAGGGACAAGAGCGGACAATGTGACGATCTGGCTTTAAGTCGATTCGATAACAAATGACGAAAACGGACGTATTTCTCAGGTTTTACTACATATGAACACTTTTCACATTCTCCCGTGCAACTCGGCTGTTAGTCCTCCTTCATGCAAAATCTTAAGTTCCTAGCTCGTGTCCAAGGCACCAAAGAAGGGTAAACAGTCAATAACCGATACCTAAAACTTGAATTGTACTACTTCTTACTGGCTATTACATCAACTTAGAAGCATCATCTGTGTTCTACTATGGTGCTTTTAGTGTTTCCGCATACCGCAGCACGCGACATAGCTTTGCAGATGATAAGTACAACCGTTTCAGAGAGAAGAGCGGAAAATGTGACGATCTGGCTTTAAGTCAATTCGATAACAAATGACGAAAACGGACGGATGTCTCAGGTTTTTACTACATATGAACACTTTTCACACTCTCCCTAGCAACTGGGCAGCTAGTCCTCCTTTTATGCAGAATCTTAAAGTCCCAGCTCATGTCCAAGGCACCTAAGCCAGCTAAAAAGTCAATAATCGATACCTAAAACTTGAATTGGACTACTTCTTACTGGCTATTACATCAACTTAGAAGCTTCATCTGTGTTCTATTATGGTGCTTTTCCTGTTTCCGCCTACGGCAACACGCGACATAGCTTTGCAGACGATAAGTACCACCGTTTCAGAGAGAAGAGCGGCCAATGTGACGATCTGGCTTTAAGTCGATTCGACAACAAATGACGAAAACGGACGGATTTCTTAGGTTTGTACTACATATGAACACTTTTCACATTCTCCCGTGGAACTCGGCTGCTAGTCCTCCTTTCATGCAGAATCTTAAGGTCCTAGCTCATGTCCAATGCACCAAAGCCAGCTGAAAAGCCAATAATCGATACCTAAAACTTGAATTGTACTACTTCTTACTGGATATTACATCATCTTAGAAGCTTCATCTGTGTTCTACTGCGGTGATTTTAGTGTCACCACATACCGCAGCACGTGACATAGCTTTGCAGACGATAAGTACAACCGTTTCAGAGAGAAGAGCCGCCAATGTGACGATCTGGCTTTAAGTCGATTCGATAACAAATGACGAAAACGGACGGATTTCTCAGGTTTGTACTACATATGAACACTTTTCTCATTCTCCCGTGCAACTCGGCTGCTAGTCCTCCTTTCATGCAGAATCTTAAGGTCCTAGCTCATGTCCAAGGCAAGAAAGCTAGCTACAAAGTCAATATTCGATACCTAAAACTTGAATTGTACTACTTCTTATTGGGTATTACATCAACTTAGAAGCTTCATCTGTGTTCTATTAAGGTGCTTTTAGTGTCTCAGCATACCGCAGCACGCGACATAGCTTTGCAGACGATAAGTACAACCGTTTCAGAGAGAAGAGCGGCCAATGTGACGATCTGGCTTTAAGTCAATTCGATAACAAATGACGAAAACGGACGGATGTCTCAGGTTTTTACTTCATATGAACACTTTTCACATTCTCCCGTGCAACTGGGCTGCTAGTCCTCCTTTTATGCAGAATCTTAAAGTCCTAGCTCATGTCCAAGGCACCTAAGCCAGCTAAAAAGTCAATAATCGATACCTAAAACTTGAATTGTACTTCTTCTTACTGGCTATTACATCATCTTAGAAGCTTCATCTGTGTTCTACTATCGTGCTTTTAGTGTCTCCGAATACCGCAGTACGCGACATGGCTTTGCAGACGATAAGTACAACCGTTTCAGAGAGAAGAGCGGCCAATGTGACGATCTGGCTTTAAGTCGATTCGATAACAAATGACGAAAACGGACGGATTTCTCAGGTTTGTACTACATATGAACACTTTTCTCATTCTCCCGTGCAACTCGGCTGCTAGTTCTCCTTTCATGCAGAATCTTAAGGTCCTAGCACATGTCCAAGGCACCAAAGCCAGCAAAAAGGTCAATATTCAATACCTAAAACTTGAATTGTACTACTTCTTACTGGCTATTACATCAACTTAGAAGCTTCATCTGTGTTCTACTGTGGTGATTTTAGTGTCTCCGCATACCGCAGCACGTGACATAGCTTTGCAGGCGACAAGTACAACCGTTTCAGAGAGAAGAGCGACCAATGTGACGATCTGGCTTTAAGTCGATTCGATAACAAATGACGAAAACGGACGGATTTCTAAGGTTTTTACTACATATGAACACTTTTCACATTCTCCCGTGCAACGCGGCTGCTAGTCCTCCTTTCATGCAGAATATTAAGGTCGTAGCTCATGTCCAAGGCACCAAAACCAGCTAAAAAGTCAATAATCAATACCTAAAACTTGAATTGTACTACTTCTTACTGGCTATTACATCAACTTAGAAGCTTCATCTGTGTTCTACTACGGTGCTTTTAGTTTCTCCGCATACCGCAGCACGCGACATAGTTTTGCAGACGATAAGTACAACCGTTTCAGAGAGAAGAGCGGCCAATGTGACGATGTGGCTTTAAGTCGATTCGATAACAAATGACGAAAACGGACGGATGTCTCATTTTTTTACTACATATGAACAATTTTCACATTCTCCCGTGCAACTCGGCTGCTAGTCCTCCTTTCATGCAGAATCTTAAGGTCCTAGCTCATGTCCAAGGCACCAAAGCCAACTAAAAGGTCAATATTCAATACCTAAAACTTGAATTGTACTACTTCTTACTGGCTATTACATCAACTTAGAAGCTTGATCTGTATTCTACTATGGTCCTTTTAGTGTCTCAGCATATCGCAGCACGCGACATAGCTTTGCAGACGATAAGTACAACCGTTTCAGGGAGAAGAGCGGCCATTTTGACGATCTGGCTTTAAGTCGATTCGATAACAAATGACGAAAACGGACCGATTTCTCAGGTTTTTACTTTATATGAACACTTTTCACATTCTCCCGTGCAACTCGGCTGCTAGTCCTCCTTTCATGCAGAATCTTAAGGTCCTAGCTCATGTCCAAGGCATCAAAGCCAGCTAAAAAGTCAATAATCTATACCTAAAACTTGAATTGGACTACTCCTTACTGGCTATTACATCAACTTAGAAGCTTCATCTGTGTTCTATTATGGTGCTTTTCCTGTTTCCGCCTACGGCAACACGCGACATAGCTTTGCAGACGATAAGCAGAACCGTTTCAGAGAGAAGAGCGGCCAATGTGACGATCTGGCTTTAAGTCGATTCGATAACAAATGACGAAAACTGACGGATTTCTCAGGTTTTTACTACATATGAACACTTTTCACATTCTCCCGTGCAACTGGGCTGCTAGTCCTCTTTTCATGCAGAATCTTAAGGTCCTAGCTCATGTCCAAGGCACCAAAGCCAGCTAAAAAGTCAATAACCGATACCTAAAACTTGAATTGTACTTCTTCTTACTGGCTATTACATCATCTTCATCTGTGTTCTACTATGGTGCTTTTAGTGTCTCCGAATACCGCAGTGCGCGACATAGCTTTGCAGACGATAAGTACAACCGTTTCAGAGACAAGAGCGGCCAATGTGACGATCTGGCTTTAAGTCGATTCGATAACAAATGACGAAAACTGACGGATTTCTCAGGTTTTTACTACATATGAACACTTTTCTCATTCTCCCGTGCAACTCGGCTGCTTGTCCTCCTTTCATGCAGAATCTTAAGGTCCTAGCACATGTCCAAGGCACCAAAGCCAGCAAAAAGGTCAATATTCAATACCTAAAACTTGAATTGTACTACTTCTTACTGGCTATTACATCAACTTAGAAGCTTCATCTGTGTTCTACTGTGGTGATTTTAGTGTCTCCGCATACCGCAGCACGTGACATAGCTTTGCAGACGACAAGTACAACCGTTTCAGAGAGAAGAGCGGCCAATGTGACGATCTGGCTTTAAGTCGATTCGATAACAAATGACGAAAACGGACGGATTTCTAAGGTTTTTACTACATATGAACACTTTTCACATTCTCCCGTGCAACTCGGCTGCTAGTCCTCCTTTCATGCAGAATCTTAAGGTCCTAGCTCATGTCCAAGGCACCAAAGCCAGCTAAAAAGTCAATAATCGATATCTTAAACTTGAATTGTACTACTTCTTACTGGGTATTACATCAACTTAGAAGCTTCATCTGTGTTCTACTATGGTGCTTTTAGTGTCTCCGCATACCGCAACACGCGACATAGCTTTGCAGACGATAAGTACAACCGTTTCAGAGAGAAGAGCGGCCAATGTGACGATCTGGCTTTAAGTCGATTCGATAACAAATGACGAAAACGGACGTATTTCTCATGTTTTTACTACATTTGAACAGTTTTCACATTCTCCCGTGCAACTCGGCTGCTAGTCCTCCTTTCATGCAGCATATTAAGGTCCTAGCTCATGTCCAAGGCACCAAAGCCAGCTAAAAAGTCAATAATCGATACCTAAAACTTGAATTGTACTACTTCTTACTGGATATTACATCAACTTAGAAGCTTCATCTGTGTTCTACTGTGGTGATTTTAGTGTCTCCGCATACCGCAGCACGTGACATAGCTTTGCAGACGATAAGTACAACCGTTTCAGAGAGAAGAGCGGCCAATGTGACGATCTGGCTTTAAGTCGATTCGACAACAAATGACGAAAACGGACGGATTTCTCAGGTTTTTACTTTATTTGAACAGTTTTCACATTCTCCCGTGCAACTCGGCTGCTAGTCCACCTTTCATGCAGAATATTAAGGTCCTAGCTCATGTCCAATGCACCAAAGACACCTAAAAAGTCAATAATCGATACCTAAAACTTGAATTGTGCTACTTCTTACTGGATATTACATCAACTTAGAAGCTTCATCTGTGTTCTACTGTGGTGATTTTAGTGTCTCCGCATACCGCAGCACGTGACATTGCTTTACAGACGATAAGTACAACCGTTTCAGAGAGAAGAGCGGCCGATGTGACGATCTGGCTTTAAGTCGATTCGCTAACAAATGACGAAAAAGGACGGGTTTCTCAGGTTATTACTACATATGATCACTTTTCACATTCTCCCGTGCAACTCGGCTGCTAGTCCTACTTTCATGCAGAATCTTAAGGTCCTAGCTCATGTCCAAGGCACCAAAGCCAGCTAAAAATCAATAATCAATACGTAAAACTTGAATTGTACTACTTCTTACTGGCTATTACATGAACTTAGAAGATTCATCTGTGTTCTACTACGTTGCTTTTAGTTTCTCCGCATACCGCAGCACGCGACATAGCTTTGCAGACGATAAGTACAACCGTTTCAGAGAGAAGAGCGCCCAATGTGACGATCTGGCTTTAAGTCGATTCGATAACAAATGACGAAAACGGACGGATTTCTCAGGTTTTTACTACATATGAACACTTTTCACATTCTCCCGTGGAACTCGGCTGCTAGTACACCTTTCATGCAGAATCTTAAGGTCCTAGCTCATGTCCAATGCACCAAAGCCAGCTGAAAAGTCAATATTCGATACCTAAAACTTGAATTGTACTACTTCTTACTGGATATTACATCATTTTAGAAGCTTCATCTGTGTTCTACTGCGGTGATTTTAGTGTCACCACATACCGCAGCACGTGACATAGCTTTGCAGACGATAAGTACAACCGCTTCAGAGAGAAGAACGGCCAATGTGACGATCTGGCTTTAAGTCGATTCGATAACAAATGTCGAAAAAGGACGGATTTCTCAGGTTATTACTACATATGAACACTTTTCACATTCTCCCGTGCAACTCGGCTGCTAGTCCTCCTTTCATGCAGAATCTTAAGGTCCTAGCTCATGTCCAAGGCACCAAAGCCAGCTAAAAAGTCAATATTCGATACCTAAAACTTGAATTGTACTACTTCTTATTGGGTATTACATCAACTTCGAAGCTTCATCTGTGTTCTACTATGGTGCTTTTAGTGTCTCAGCATACCGCAGCACGCGACATAGCTTTGCAGACGATAAGTACAACCGTTTCAGAGAGAAGAGCGGCCAATGTGACGATCTGGCTTTAAGTCGATTCGATAACAAATGACGAAAACGGACGTATTTCTCAGGTTTTACTACATATGAACACTTTTCACATTCTCCCGTGCAACTCGGCTGCTAGTCCTCCTTCATGCTAAATCTTAAGTTCCTAGCACGTGTCCAAGGCACCAAAGAAGGGTAAAAAGTCAATAACCGATACCTAAAACTTGAATTGTACTACTTCTTACTGGCTATTACATCAACTTCGAAGCTTCATCTGTGTTCTACTATGGTGCTTTTAGTGTCTCAGCATACCGCAGCACGCGACATAGTTTTGCAGACGATAAGTACAACCGTTTCAGAGAGAAGAGCGGCCAATGTGACGATGTGGCTTTAAGTCGATTCGATAACAAATGACGAAAACGGACGGATGTCTCATTTTTTTACTACATATGAATATTTTTCACATTCTCCCGTGCAACTCGACTGCTAGTCCTCCTTTCATGCAGAATCTTAAGGTCCTAGCTCATGTCCAAGGCACCAAAGCCAGCTAAAAAGTCAATAACCGATACCTAAAACTTGAATTGTACTACTTCTTACTGGCTATTACATCATCTTAGGAGCTTCATCTGTGTTCTACTATGGTGATTTTAGTGTCTCCACATACCGCTGCACGCGACGTAGCTTTGCAGACGATATGTACAAACATTTCAGAGACAAGAGCGGCCAATGTGACCATCTGGCTTTAAGTCGATTCGATAACAAATGATGAAAACGGACGGATTTCTCAGGTTTTTACTACATATGAACACTTTTCACATTCTCCCGTGCAACTCGGCTGCTAGTCCTCCTTTCATGCAGAATCTTAAGGTCCTAGCTCATGTCCAAGGCACCAAAGCCAGCTAAAAATCAATAATCAATACGTAAAACTTGAATTGTACTACTTCTTACTGGCTATTACATCAACTTAGAAGATTCATCTGTGTTCTACTACGTTGCTTTTAGTTTCTCCACATACCGCAGCACGCGACATAGCTTTGCAGACGATAAGTACAACCGTTTCAGAGAGAAGAGCGGCCAATGTGACGATCTGGCTTTAAGTCGATTCGATAACAAATGACGAAAACGGACGGATTCCTCAGGTTTTTACTACATATGAACACTTTTCACATTCTCCCGTGGAACTCGGCTGCTAGTCCACCTTTCATGCAGAATCTTAAGGTCCTAGCTCATGTCCAATGCACCAAAGCCAGCTGAAAAGTCAATATTCGATACCTAAAACTTGAATTGTACTACTTCTTATTGGGTATTACATCAACTTCGAAGCTTCATCTGTGTTCTACTATGGTGCTTTTAGTGTCTCCACATACCGCAGCACGCGACATAGCTTTGCAGACGATAAGTACAACCGTTTCAGTGAGAAGAGCGGCCAATGTGACTATCTGGCTTTAAGTCAATTCGATAACAAATGACGAAAACGGACGGATTTCTCAGGTTTTTACTACATATGAACACTTTTCACATTCTCCCGTGCAACTCGGCTGCTAGTCCTCCTTTCATGCAGAATCTTAAGGTCCTAGCTCATGTCCAAGGCACCAAAGCCAGCTAAAAGATCAATATTCAATACCTAAAACTTGAATTGTACTACTTCTTACTGGCTATTACATCAACTTCGAAGCTTCATCTGTGTTCTACTATGGTGCTTTTAGTGTCTCAGCATACCGCAGCACGCGACATAGTTTTGCAGACGATAAGTACAACCGTTTCAGAGAGAAGAGCGGCCAATGTGACGATGTGGCTTTAAGTCGATTCGATAACAAATGACGAAAACGGACGGATGTCTCATTTTTTTACTACATATGAACATTTTTCACATTCTCCCGTGCAACTCGTCTGCTAGTCCTCCTTTCATGCAGAATCTTAAGGTCCTAGCTCATGTCCAAGACACCAAAGCCAACTAAAAGGTCAATATTCAATACCTAAAACTTGTATTGTACTACTTCTTACTGGCTATTACATCAACTTAGAAGCTTGATCTGTATTCTACTATGGTGCTTTTAGTGTCTCCGAATACCGCAGTACGCGACATAGCTTTGCAGACGATAAGTACAACCGTTTCAGAGAGAGGAGCGGCCAATTTGACGATCTGGCTTTAAGTCGATTCGATAACAAATGACAAAAACTGACGGATTTCTCAGGTTTTTACTACATATCAACACTCTTCACATTCTCCCGTGCAACTCGGCTGCTTGTCCTCCTTTCATGCAGAATCTTAAGGTCCTAGCACATGTCCAAGGCACGAAAGCCAGCAAAAAGGTCAATATTCAATACGTAAAACTTGAATTGTACTACTTCTTACTGGCTATTACATCAACTTAGAAGCTTCATCTGTCTTCTACTGTGGTGATTTTAGTGTCTCCGCATACCGCAGCACGTGACATAGCTTTGCAGACGACAAGTACAACCGTTTTAGAGAGAAGAGCGGCCAATGTGACGATCTGGCTTTAAGTCGATTCGATAACAAATGACGAAAACGGACGGATTTCTAAGGTTTTTACTACAAATGAACACTTTTCACACTCTCCCGTGCAACTCGGCTGCTAGTCCTCCTTTCATGAAGAATGTTAAGGTCCTAGCTCATGTCCAAGGCACCAAAGCCAGCTAAAAAGTCAATAATCGATACCTTAAACTTGAATTGTACTACTTCTTACTGGGTATTACATCAGCTTAGAAGCTTCATCTGTGTTCTACTATGGTGATTTTAGTGTCTCCGCATACCGCAACACGCGACATAGCTTTGCAGACGATAAGTACAACCGTTTCAGAGAGAAGAGCGGCCAATGTGACGATCTGGCTTTAAGTCGATTCGATAACAAATGACGAAAACGGACGTATTTCTCATGTTTTTACTACATTTGAACAGTTTTCACATTCTCCCGTGCAACTCGGCTGCTAGTCCTCCTTTCATGCAGCATATTAAGGTCCTAGCTCATGTCCAAGGCACCAAAGCCAGCTAAAAAGTCAATAATCGATACCTAAAACTTGAATTGTACTACTTCTTACTGGATATTACATCAACTTAGAAGCTTCATCTGTGTTCTACTGTGGTGATTTTAGTGTCTCCGCATACCGCAGCACGAGACATAGCTTTGCAGACGATAAGTACAACCGTTTCAGAGAGAAGAGCGGCCAATGTGACGATCTGGCTTTAAGTAGATTCGATAACAAATGACGAAAACGGACGGATTTCTCAGGTTTTTACTACATTTGAACAGTTTTCACATTCTCCCGTGCAAATCGGCTGCTAGTCCACCTTTCATGCAGAATATTAAGGTCCTAGCTCATGTCCAATGCACCAAAGCCAGCTAAAAAGTCAATAATCGATACCTAAAACTTGAATTGTACTACTTCTTACTGGATATTACATCAACTTAGAAGCTTCATCTGTGTTCTACTGTGGTGATTTTAGTGTCTCCGCATACCGCAGCACGTGACATAGCTTTGCAGATGATAAGTACAACCGTTTCAGAGAGAAGAGCGGCCAATGTGACGATCTGGCTTTAAGTCGATTCGCTAACAAATGACGAAAACGGACGGATTTCTCAGGTTATTACTATATTTGAACACTTTTCACATTCTCCCGTGCAACTCGGCTGCTATTCCTACTTTCATGCAGAATCTTAAGGTCCTAGCTCATGTCCAAGGCACCAAAGCCAGCTAAAAGGTCCATATTCAATACCTAAAACTTGAATTGTACTACTTCTTACTGGCTATTACATCAACTTAGAAGCTTGATTTGTGGTCTACTATGGTGCTTTTAGTGTTTCAGCATTTCGCAGCACGCGACATAGCTTTGCAGACGATAAGTACAACAGTTTCAGAGAGAAGAGCGGCCAATGTGACGATCTGGCTTTAAGTCGATTCGATAACAAATGACGAAAACGTACGGATTTCTCAGGTTTTTACTACATATGAACACTTTTCACATTCTCCCGTGCAACTCGGCTGCTAGTCCTCCTTACATGCAGAATCTTAAAGTCCTAGCTCATGTCCATGGCACCAAAGCTAGCTAAAAAGTCAATAATCGATTCCTAAAACTTGAATTGTACTACTTCTTACTGGCTATTATATCAACTTAGATGCTTCATCTGTGTTCTACTATGGTGATTTTAGTGTCTCCACATACCGCTGCACGCGACATAGCTTTGCAGACGATATGTACAAACGTTTCAGAGAGAAGAGCGGCCAATGTGGCCATCTGGCTTTAAGTCGATTCGATAACAAATGACGAAAACGGACGGATTTCTAAGGTTTTTACTACATATGAACACTTTTCACATTCTGACGTGCAACTCGGCTGCTAGTCCTCCTTTCATGCAGAATCTTAAGGTCCTAGCTCATGTCCAAGGTACCGAAACCAGCTAAAGGGTCAATAATCGATACCTAAAACTTGAATAGTACTACTTCTTACTGGCTATTGCATCAACTTAGAAGCTTCATCTGTGTTCTACTATGGTGATTTTAGTGTCTCCGCATACCGCAGCACGTGACATAGCTTTGCAGACGGTAAGTACAGCCGTTTCAGAGAGAAGAGCGGCCAATGTGACGACCTGGCTTTAAGTCGTTTCGATAACAAATGACGAAAACGGACGGATTTCTCAGGTTTGTACTACATATGAACACTTTTCACATTCTCCCGTGCAACTCGGCTGCTAGTCCTCCTTTCATGCAGAATCTTAAGGTCCTAGCTCATGTCCAAGGCACCAAAGCCAGCTAAAAAGTCAATAACCGATACCTAAAACTTGAATTGTACTTCTTCTTACTGGCTATTACATCATCTTAGAAGCTTCATCTGTGTTATACTATGGTGCTTTTAGTGTCTCCGAATACCGCAGCACGCGACATAGTTTTGCAGACGCTAAGTACAACCGTTTCAGAGAGAAGAGCGGCCAATGTGACGATCTGGCTTTAAGTCGATGCGATAACAAATGACGAAAACGGACGGATTTCTCAGGTTTTTACTACATATGAACACTTTTCACATTCTCCCGTGGAACTCGGCTGCTAGTCCACCTTTCATGCAGAATCTTTAGGTCCTAGCTCATGTCCAATGCACCAAAGCCAGCTGAAAAGTCAATAATCGATACCTAAAACTTGAATTGTACTACTTCTTACTGGATATTACATCATCTTAGAAGCTTCATCTGTGTTCTACTGCGGTGATTTTAGTGTCACCACATACCGCAGCACGTGACATAGCTTTGCAGACGATAAGTACAACCGCTTCAGAGAGAAGAGCGGCCAATGTGACGATCTGGCTTTAAGTCGATTCGATAACAAATGACGAAAAAGGACGGATTTCTCAGGTTATTATTACATATGAACACTTTTCACATTCTCCCGTGCAACTCGGCTGCTATTCCTCCTTTCATGCAGAATCTTAAGGTCCTAGCTCATGTCCAAGGCACCAAAGCCAGCTAAAAAGTCAATATTCGATACCTAAAACTTGAATTGTACTACTTCTTATTGGGTATTACATCAACTTAGAAGCTTCATCTGTGTTCTATTAAGGTGCTTTTAGTGTCTCCACGTACCGCAGCACGCGACATAGCTTTGCAGACGATAAGTACAACCGTTTCAGTGAGAAGAGCGGCCAATGTGACGATCTGGCTTTAAGTCAATTCGATAACATATGACGAAAACGGACGGATTTCTCAGGTTTTTACTACATATGAACACTTTTCACATTCTCCCGTGCAACTCGGCTGCTAGTCCTCCTTTCATGCAGAATCTTAAGGTCCTAGCTCATGTCCAAGGCACCAAAGCCAGCTAAAAGGTCAATATTCAATACCTAAAACTTGAATTGTACTACTTCTTACTGGCTATTACATCAACTTAGAAGCATCATCTGTGTTCTACTATGGTGCTTTTAGTGTCTCCGCATACCGCAGCACGCGACATAGCTTTGCAGACGATAAGTACAACCGTTTCAGAGAGAAGAGCGGAAAATGTACGATCTGGCTTTAAGTCAATTCGATAACAAATGACGAAAACGGACGGATGTCTCAGGTTTTTACTACATATGAACACTTTTCACATTCTCCCGTGCAACTGGGCTGCTAGTCCTCCTTTTATGCAGAATCTTAAAGTCCTAGCTCATGTCCAAGGCACCAAAGCCATCTAAAAAGTCAATAATCGATACCTAAAACTTGAATTGGACTACTTCTTACTGGCTATTACATCAACTTAGAAGCTTCATCTGTGTTCTATTATGGTGGTTTTCCTGTTTCCGCCTACGGCAACACGCGACATAGCTTTGCAGACGATAAGTACAACCGTTTCAGAGAGAAGAGCGGCCAATGTGACGATCTGGCTTTAAGTCGATTCGATAACAAATGACGAAAACGGACGGATTTCTCAGGTTTGTACTACATATGAACACTTTTCACATTCTCCCGTGCAACTCGGCTGCTAGTCCTCCTTTCATGCAGAATCTTAAGGTCCTAGCTCATGTCCAAGGCACCAAAGCCAGCTAAAAAGTCAATAACCGATACCTAAAACTAGAATTGTACTTCTTCTTACTGGTTATTACATCATCTTAGAAGCTTGATCTGTGTTCTACTATGGTGCTTTTAGTGTCTCCGAATACCGCAGTACGCGACATAGCTTTGCAGACGATAAGTACAACCGTTTCAGAGAGAAGAGCGGCCAATGTGAGGATCTGGCTTTAAGTCGATTCGATAACAAATGACGAAAACGGACGGATTTCTCAGGTTTTTACTACATATGAACACTTTTCACATTCTCCCGTGCAACTCGGCTGCTAGTCCTCCTTTCATGCAGAATCTTAAGGTATTAGCACATGTCCAAGGCACCAAAGCCAACAAAAAGGTCAATATTCAATACATAAAACTTGAATTGTACTACTTCTTACTGGCTATTACATCAACTTAGAAGTTTCATCTGTGTTCTACTATGGTGCTTTTAGTTTCTCCGCATACCGCAGCACGCGACATAGTTTTGCAGACGATAAGTACATCCGTTTCAGAGAGAAGAGCGGCCAATGTGACGATGTGGCTTTAAGTCGATTCGATAACAAATGACGAAATGGACGGATGTCTCATTCTTTTACTACATATGAACATTTTTCACATTCTCCCGTGCAACTCGGCTGCTAGTCCTCCTTTCATGCAGAATCTTAAGGTCCTAGCTCATGTCCAAGGCACCAAAGCCAGCTAAAAGGTCAATATTCAATACCTAAAACTTGAATTGTACTACTTCTTACTGGCTATTACATCAACTTAGAAGCTTGATCTGTATTCTAATATTGTGCTTTTGGTGTTTCAGCATATCGCAGCACGCGACATAGCTTTGCAGACGATAAGTACAACCGTTTCCGAGAGAAGAGCGGCCAATGTGACGATCTGGCTTTAAGTCGATTCGATAACAAATGACGAAAACGGACGGGTTTCTCAGGTTTTTACTACATATGAACACTTTTCACATTCTCCCGTGCAACTCGGCTGCTAGTCCTCCTTTCATGCAGAATCTTAATGTAACAGCTCATGTCCAGGGCACCAAAGCCAGCTAAAAACTCAATAATCGATACCTAAAACTTGTATTGTACTACTTCTTACTGGATATTACATCAACTTAGAAGCTACATCTGTGTTCTACTGTGGTGCTTTTAGTGTCTCCGAATACCGCAGTACGCGACATAGCTTTGCAGACGATAAGTACAACCGTTTCAGAGAGAAGAGCGGCCAATGTGACGATCTGGCTTTACATCGATTCAATAACAAATGATGAAAACGGACGGATGTCTCAGGTTTTTACTACATATGAACACTTTTCACATTCTCCCGTGCAACTCGGCTGCTAGTCCTCCTTTCATGCAGAATCTTAAGGTCCTAGCTCATGTCCAAGGCACCAAAGCCAGCTAAAAAGTCAATAATCGATACCTAAAACTTGAAATGGACTACTTCTTACTGGCTATTACATCAACTTAGAAGCTTCATCTGTGTTCTATTATGGTGCTTTTCCTGTTTCCGCCTACGGCAACACGCGACATAGCTTTGCATACGATAAGTACAACCATTTCAGAGAGAAGATCGGCCAATGTGACGATCTGGCTTTAAGTCGATTCGATAACAAATGACGAAAACGGACGTATTTCTCTGGTTTTTACTACATATGAACACTTTTCACATTCTCCCGTGCAACTCGGCTGCTAGTCCTCCTTTCATGCAGATTCTTAAGGTCCTAGCTCATGTCCAAGGCACCAAAGCCAGCTAAAAAGTCAATAACCGATACATAAAACTTGAATTGGACTACTTCTTACTGGCTATTACATCAACTTAGAAGCTTCATCTGTGTTCTATTATGGTGCTTTTCCGGTTTCCGCCTACGGCAACACGCGACATAGCTTTGCAGACGATAAGTACAACCGTTTCAGAGAGAAGATCGGCCAATGTGACGATCTGGCTTTAAGTCGATTCGATAACAAATGACGAAAACGGACGGATTTCTCAGGTATTTACTACATATGAACACTTTTCACATTCTCCCGTGCAACTCGGCTGCTAGTCCTCCTTTCATGCAGAATCTTAAGGTCCTAGCTCATGTCCAAGGCACCAAAGCCAGCTAAAAATCAATAATCAATACCTAAAACTTGAATTGTACCGCTTCTTACTGGGTATTACATCAACTTACAAGCTTCATCTGTGTTCTACTATGGTGCTTTTAGTGTCTCCGCATACCGCAGCACGCGACATAGCTTTGCAGACGATAAGTACAAGCGTTTCAGAGAGAAGAGCGGCCAATGTGACGATCTGGCTTGAAGTCGATTCGATAACCAATGACGAAAACAGACGTATTTCTCAGGTTTTTACTACATTTGAACACTTTTCACATTGTCTCATGCAACTCGGCTGCTAGTCCTACTTTCATGCAGAATATTAAGGTCCTAGCTCATGTCCAAGGCACCAAAGCCAGCTAAAAATTCAATATTCAATACCTAAAACTTGAATTGTACTACTTCTTACTGGCTATTACATCAACTTAGAAGCTTCATCTGTGTTCTATTATAGTGCTTTTAGTGTCTCAGCATGCCGCAGCACGCGACATAGCTTTGCAGACGATAAGTACAACCGTTTCAGAGAGAAGAGCTGCCAATGTGACGATCTGGCTTTAAGTCGATTCGATAACAAATGACGAAAACGGACGGATTTCTCAGGTTTTTATTACATATGAACACTTTTCACATTCTCCCGTGCAACTCGGCTGCTAGTCCTCCTTTCATGCAGAATCTTAAGGTCCTAGCTCATGTCCAAGGCACCAAAGCCAGCTAAAAAGTAAATAATCGATACCCAAATCTTGAATTGGATATACTTCTTACTGGCTATTACATCAACTTAGATGCTTCATCTGTTCCTACTATGGTGATTTTAGTGTATCCGCATACCACAGCTCGCGACATAGCTTTGCAGACGATAAGTACAACCGTTTCATTGAGAAGAGCGGCCAATGTGACGATCTGGCTTTAAGTCTATTCGATAACAAATGACGAAAACGGACGGATTTCTCAGGTTTTTACTACATATGAACACTTTTAAAATTCTCCCGTGCAACTCGGCAGCTAGTCCTCCTTTCATGCAGAATCTTAAGGTCCTAGCACATGTCCAAGGCACCAAAGCCAGCAAAAAGGTCAATATTCAATACCTAAAACTGGAATTGTACTACTTCTTACTGGCTGTTACATCAACTTAGAAGCTTCATCTGTGTTCTACTGTGGTGATTTTAGTGTCTCCGCATACCGCAGCACGCGACATAGCTTTGCAGACGATAAGTACAACCGTTTCAGAGAGAAGAGCGGCTAATGTGACGAACTGGCTTTAAGTCGATTCGATAACAAATGACGAAAACGGACGGATTTCTAAGGTTTTTACTACATATGAACACTTTTTACATTCTCCCGTGCAACTCGGTTGCTAGTCCTCCTTTCATGCAGAATATTAAGATCCTAGCTCATGTCCAAGGCACCAAAGCCAGCTAAAAAGTCAATAATCAATACCTAAAACTTGAATTGTACTACTTCTTACTGGCTATTACATCAACTTAGAAGCTTCATCTGTGTTCTACTACGGTGCTTTTAGTTTCTCCGCATACCGCAGCACGCGACATAGTTTTGCAGACGATAAGTACAACCGTTTCAGAGAGAAGAGCGGCCAATGTGACGATGTGGCTTTAAGTCGATTCGATAACAAATGATGAAAACGGACGGATGTCTCATTTTTTTACTACATATGAACACTTTTCACATTCTCCCGTGCAACTCGGCTGCTAGTCCTCCTTTCATGCAGAACCTTAAGGTCCTAGCTCATGTCCAAGGCACCTAAGCCAGCTAAAAGGTCAATATTCAATACCTAAAACTTGAATTGTACTACTTCTTACTGGCTATTACATCAACTTAGAAGCGTGATCTGTGTTCTACTATGGTGCTTTTAGTGTTTCAGCATACCGCAGCACGCGACATAGCTTTGCAGACGATAAGTACAACCGTTTCAGAGAGAAGAGCGGCCAATGTGACGATCTGGCTTTAAGTCGATTCGATAACAAATGACGAAAACGGACGGATTTCTCAGGTTTGTACTACATATGAACACTTTTTACATTCTCCCGTGAAACTCGGCTGCTAGTCCTCCTTTCATGCATTATCTTAAGGTCCTAGCTCATGTCCAAGGCACCAAAGCCAGCTAAAAAGTCAATAATCGATACCTAAAACTTGAATTGTACTACTTCTTACTGGCTATTACATCAACTTAGAAGCTTCATCTGTGATCTACTGTGGTGCTTTTAGTGTCTCCGAATACCGCAGTACGCGACATAGCTTTGCAGACGATAAGTACAACCATTTCAGAGAGCAGAGCGGCCAATGTGACGATCTGGCTTTACGTCGATTCGATAACAAATGACGAAAACGGTCGGATGTCTCAGGTTTTTATTACATATGAACACTTTTCACATTCTCCCGTGCAACTCGGCTGCTAGTCCTCCTTTCATGCAGAATCTTAAAGTCCTATCTCATGTCCAAGGCACCAAAGCCAGCTAAAAGTTCAATATTCAATACCTAAATCTTGAATTGTACTACCTCTTAATGGCTATTACCTCAACTTAGAAGCTTCATCTGTGTTCTACTATGGTGCTTGTAGTGTCTCAGCATACCGCAACACGCGACAAAGCTTTGCAGACGATAAGTACAACCGTTTCAGAGAGAAGAGCGGCCAATGTGTCGATCTGGCTTTAAGTCGATGCGATAACAAATGACGAAAACGGACGGATTTCTCAGGTTTTTACTACATATGAACACTTTTCACATTCTCCCGTGCAACTCAACTGCTAGTCTTCCTTTCATGCAGAATCTTAAGGTCCTAGCTCATGTCCAAGGCACCAAAGCCAGCTAAAAAGTCAATAATCAATACCTAAAACTTGAATTGTACTACTTCTTACTGGCTATTACATCAACTTAGAAGCTTCATGTGTGTTCTCCTACGGTGGTTTTAGTTTCTTCGCATACCGCAGCACGCGACATAGTTTTGCAGACGATAAGTACAACCGTTTCAGAGAGAAGAGCGGCCAATGTGACGATCTGGCTTTAAGTCGATTCGATAACAAATGACCAAAACGGACGGATTTCTCAGGTTTTTACTACATATGAACACTTTTCACATTCTCCCGTGCAACTCGGCTGCTAGTCCTCCTTTCATGCAGAATCTTAAGGTCCTAGCTCATGTCCAAAGCACCAAAGCCAGCTAAAAGGTCAATATTCAATACCTAAAACTTGAATTGTACTACTTCTTACTGGCTATTACATCAACTTAGAACCTTGATTTGTGTTCTACTATTGTGCTCTTAGTGTCTCAGCATACCGCAGCACGCGACATAGCTTTGCAGACGATAAGTATATCCGTTTCAGAGAGAAGATCGGGAAATGTGACGATCTGGCTTTAAGTCGATTCGATAACAAATGACGAAAACGGACGGATTTCTCAGGTTTTTACTACATATGAACACTTTTCACATTCTCCCCTGCAACTCGGCTGCTAGTCCTCCTTTCATGCAGAATCTTAAGGTCTTATCTCATGTCCAAGGCACCAAAGCCAGCTAAAAGGTCAATATTCAATACCTAAAACTTGAATTGTACTACCTCTTACTGGCTATTACCTCAACTTAGAAGCTTCATCTGTGTTCTACTATGGTGCTTGTAGTGTCTCAGCATACCGAAGCACGCGACAAAGCTTTTCAGACGATAAGTACAACCGTTTCAGAGAGAAGAGCGGCCAATGTGTCGATCTGGCTTTAAGTCGATGCGATAACAAATGACGAAAACGGACGGATTTCTCAGGTTTTTACTACATATGAACACTTTTCACATTCTCCCATCCAACGCGGCTGCTAGTCCTCCTTTCATGCAGAATCTTAAGGTCCTAGCTCATGTCCAAGGCACCAAAGCCAGCTACAAAGTCAATAATCAATACCTAAAACTTGAATTGTACTACTTCTTACTGGCTATTACATCAACTTAGAAGCTTCATGTGTGTTCTCCTACGGTGGTTTTAGTTTCTCCGCATACCGCAGCACGCGACATAGTTTTGCAGACGATAAGTACAACCGTTTCAGAGAGAAGAGCGGCCAATGTGACGATCTGGCTTTAAGTCGATTCGATAACAAATGACGAAAACGGACGGATTTCTCAGGTTTTTACTACATATGAACACTTTTCACATTCTGCCGTGCAACTCGGCTGCTAGTCCTCCTTTCATGCAGAATCTTAAGGTCCTAGCTCATGGTCAAGGCACCAAAGCCAGCTAAAAAGTCAATAACCGATACCTAAAACTTGAATTGGACTACTTCTTACTGGCTATTACATCAACTTAGAAGCTTCATCTGTGTTCTATTATGGTGCTTTTCCTGTTTCCGTCTACGGCAACACGCGACATAGCTTTGCAGACGATAAGTACAACCGTTTCAGAGAGAAGATCGGCCAATGTGACGATCTGGCTTTAAGTCGATTCGGTAACAAATGAGGAAAACGGACTGATTTCTCAGGTTTTTACTACATATGAACACTTTTCACATTCTCCCGTGCAACTCGGCTGCTAGTCCTCCTTTCATGCAGAATCTTAAGGTCCTAGCTCATGTCCAAGGCACCAAAGCCAGCTAAAAAGTAAATAACCGATACCTAAAACTTGAATTGTACTACTTCTTACCGGCTATTACATCATTTTAGAAGCTTCATCTGTGTTCTACTATGTTGCTTTTAGTGTCTCCGAATACGGCAGTACGCGACATAGCTTTGCAGACGATAAGTACAACCGTTTCAGAGAGAAGAGCGGCCAATGTGACGATCTGGCTTTAAGTCGATTCGATAACAAATGACGAAAACGGACGGATTTCTCAGGTTTTTACTACATATGAACACTTTCCACATTCTCCCGTGCAACTCGGCTGCAAGTCCTCCTTTCATGCAGAATCTTAAGGTCCTAGCTCATGTCCAAGGCACCAAAGCCAGCTAAAAAGTCAATAATCGATACCTAAAACTAGAATTGTACTACTTCTTACTGGCTAATACATCAACTTAGAAGCTTCATCTGTGTTCTACTACGGTGCTCTTAGTGTCTCAGCATACCGCAGCACGCGACATACCTTTGCAGACGATAAGTACAACCGTTTCAGAGAGAAGAGCGGCCAATGTGACGATCTGGCTTTAAGTCGATTCGATAACAAATGACGAAAACGGACGGATTTCTCAGGTATTTACTACATATGAACACTTTTCACATTCTCCCGTGCAACTCGGCTGCTAGTCCTCCTTTCATGCAGAATCTTAAGGTCCTAGCTCATGTCCAAGGCACCAAAGCCAGCTAAAAAGTCAATAATCAATACCTAAAACTTGAATTGTACCGCTTCTTACTGGGTATTACATCAACTTACAAGCTTCATCTGTGTTCTACTATGGTGCTTTTAGTGTCTCCGCATACCGCAGCACGCGACATAGCTTTGCAGACGATAAGTACAAGCGTTTCAGAGAGAAGAGCGGCCAATGTGACGATCTGGCTTGAAGTCGATTCGATAACCAATGACGAAAACAGACGTATTTCTCAGGTTTTTACTACATTTGAACACTTTTCACATTGTCTCATGCAACTCGGCTGCTAGTCCTACTTTCATGCAGAATATTAAGGTCCTAGCTCATGTCCAAGGCACCAAAGCCAGCTAAAAATTCAATATTCAATACCTAAAACTTGAATTGTACTACTTCTTACTGGCTATTACATCAACTTAGAAGCTTCATCTGTGTTCTACTATAGTGCTTTTAGTGTCTCAGCATGCCGCAGCACGCGACATAGCTTTGCAGACGATAAGTACAACCGTTTTAGAGAGAAGAGCTGCCAATGTGACGATCTGGCTTTAAGTCGATTCGATAACAAATGACGAAAACGGACGGATTTCTCAGGTTTTTATTACATATGAACACTTTTCACATTCTCCCGTGCAACTCGGCTGCTAGTCCTCCTTTCATGCAGAATCTTAAGGTCCTAGCTCATGTCCAAGGCACCAAAGCCAGCTAAAAAGTAAATAATCGATACCCAAATCTTGAATTGGATATACTTCTTACTGGCTATTACATCAACTTAGATGCTTCATCTGTTCCTACTATGGTGATTTTAGTGTATCCGCATACCACAGCTCGCGACATAGCTTTGCAGACGATAAGTACAACCGTTTCATTGAGAAGAGCGGCCAATGTGACGATCTGGCTTTAAGTCTATTCGATAACAAATGACGAAAACGGACGGATTTCTCAGGTTTTTACTACATATGAACACTTTTAAAATTCTCCCGTGCAACTCGGCAGCTAGTCCTCCTTTCATGCAGAATCTTAAGGTCCTAGCACATGTCCAAGGCACCAAAGCCAGCAAAAAGGTCAATATTCAATACCTAAAACTGGAATTGTACTACTTCTTACTGGCTGTTACATCAACTTAGAAGCTTCATCTGTGTTCTACTGTGGTGATTTTAGTGTCTCCGCATACCGCAGCACGCGACATAGCTTTGCAGACGATAAGTACAACCGTTTCAGAGAGAAGAGCGGCTAATGTGACGATCTGGCTTTAAGTCGATTCGATAACAAATGACGAAAACGGACGGATTTCTAAGGTTTTTACTACATATGAACACTTTTTACATTCTCCCGTGCAACTCGGTTGCTAGTCCTCCTTTCATGCAGAATATTAAGATCCTAGCTCATGTCCAAGGCACCAAAGCCAGCTAAAAAGTCAATAATCAATACCTAAAACTTGAATTGTACTACTTCTTACTGGCTATTACATCAACTTAGAAGCTTCATCTGTGTTCTACTACGGTGCTTTTAGTTTCTCCGCATACCGCAGCACGCGACATAGTTTTGCAGACGATAAGTACAAGCGTTTCAGAGAGAAGAGCGGCCAATGTGACGATGTGGCTTTAAGTCGATTCGATAACAAATGATGAAAACGGACGGATGTCTCATTTTTTTACTACATATGAACACTTTTCACATTCTCCCGTGCAACTCGGCTGCTAGTCCTCCTTTCATGCAGAACCTTAAGGTCCTAGCTCATGTCCAAGGCACCTAAGCCAGCTAAAAGGTCAATATTCAATACCTAAAACTTGAATTGTACTACTTCTTACTGGCTATTACATCAACTTAGAAGCGTGATCTGTGTTCTACTATGGTGCTTTTAGTGTCTCAGCATACCGCAGCACGCGACATAGCTTTGCAGACGATAAGTACAACCGTTTCAGAGAGAAGAGCGGCCAATGTGACGATCTGGCTTTAAGTCGATTCGATAACAAATGACGAAAACGGACGGATTTCTCAGGTTTGTACTACATATGAACACTTTTCACATTCTCCCGTGAAACTCGGCTGCTAGTCCTCCTTTCATGCATTATCTTAAGGTCCTAGCTCATGTCCAAGGCACCAAAGCCAGCTAAAAAGTCAATAATCGATACCTAAAACTTGAATTGTACTACTTCTTACTGGCTATTACATCAACTTAGAAGCTTCATCTGTGATCTACTGTGGTGCTTTTAGTGTCTCCGAATACCGCAGTACGCGACATAGCTTTGCAGACGATAAGTACAACCATTTCAGAGAGCAGAGCGGCCAATGTGACGATCTGGCTTTACGTCGATTCGATAACAAATGACGAAAACGGTCGGATGTCTCAGGTTTTTATTACATATGAACACTTTTCACATTCTCCCGTGCAACTCGGCTGCTAGTCCTCCTTTCATGCAGAATCTTAAAGTCCTATCTCATGTCCAAGGCACCAAAGCCAGCTAAAAGTTCAATATTCAATACCTAAATCTTGAATTGTACTACCTCTTAATGGCTATTACCTCAACTTAGAAGCTTCATCTGTGTTCTACTATGGTGCTTGTAGTGTCTCAGCATACCGCAACACGCGACAAAGCTTTGCAGACGATAAGTACAACCGTTTCAGAGAGAAGAGCGGCCAATGTGTCGATCTGGCTTTAAGTCGATGCGATAACAAATGACGAAAACGGACGGATTTCTCAGGTTTTTACTACATATGAACACTTTTCACATTCTCCCGTGCAACTCAACTGCTAGTCTTCCTTTCATGCAGAATCTTAAGGTCCTAGCTCATGTCCAAGGCACCAAAGCCAGCTAAAAAGTCAATAATCAATACCTAAAACTTGAATTGTACTACTTCTCCTGGCTATTACATCAACTTAGAAGCTTCATGTGTGTTCTCCTACGGTGGTTTTAGTTTCTTCGCATACCGCAGCACGCGACATAGTTTTGCAGACGATAAGTACAACCGTTTCAGAGAGAAGAGCAGCCAATGTGACGATCTGGCTTTAAGTCGATTCGATAACAAATGACCAAAACGGACGGATTTCTCAGGTTTTTACTACATATGAACACTTTTCACATTCTCCCGTGCAACTCGGCTGCTAGTCCTCCTTTCATGCAGAATCTTAAGGTCCTAGCTCATGTCCAAAGCACCAAAGCCAGCTAAAAGGTCAATATTCAATACCTAAAACTTGAATTGTACTACTTCTTACTGGCTATTACATCAACTTAGAACCTTGATCTGTGTTCTACTATTGTGCTCTTAGTGTCTCAGCATACCGCAGCACGCGACATAGCTTTGCAGACGATAAGTATATCCGTTTCAGAGAGAAGATCGGGAAATGTGACGATCTGGCTTTAAGTCGATTCGATAACAAATGACGAAAACGGACGGATTTCTCAGGTTTTTACTACATATGAACACTTTTCACATTCTCCCCTGCAACTCGGCTGCTAGTCCTCCTTTCATGCAGAATCTTAAGGTCTTATCTCATGTCCAAGGCACCAAAGCCAGCTAAAAGGTCAATATTCAATACCTAAAACTTGAATTGTACTACCTCTTACTGGCTATTACCTCAACTTAGAAGCTTCATCTGTGTTCTACTATGGTGCTTGTAGTGTCTCAGCATACCGAAGCACGCGACAAAGCTTTTCAGACGATAAGTACAACCGTTTCAGAGAGAAGAGCGGCCAATGTGTCGATCTGGCTTTAAGTCGATGCGATAACAAATGACGAAAACGGACGGATTTCTCAGGTTTTTACTACATATGAACACTTTGCACATTCTCCCATCCAACGCGGCTGCTAGTCCTCCTTTCATGCAGAATCTTAAGGTCCTAGCTCATGTCCAAGGCACCAAAGCCAGCTAAAAAGTCAATAATCAATACCTAAAACTTGAATTGTACTACTTCTTACTGGCTATTACATCAACTTAGAAGCTTCATGTGTGTTCTCCTACGGTGGTTTTAGTTTCTCCGCATACCGCAGCACGCGACATAGTTTTGCAGACGATAAGTACAACCGTTTCAGAGAGAAGAGCGGCCAATGTGACGATCTGGCTTTAAGTCGATTCGATAACAAATGACGAAAACGGACGGATTTCTCAGGTTTTTACTACATATGAACACTTTTCACATTCTGCCGTGCAACTCGGCTGCTAGTCCTCCTTTCATGCAGAATCTTAAGGTCCTAGCTCATGGTCAAGGCACCAAAGCCAGCTAAAAAGTCAATAACCGATACCTAAAACTTGAATTGGACTACTTCTTACTGGCTATTACATCAACTTAGAAGCGTCATCTGTGTTCTATTATGGTGCTTTTCCTGTTTCCGTCTACGGCAACACGCGACATAGCTTTGCAGACGATAAGTACAACCGTTTCAGAGAGAAGATCGGCCAATGTGACGATCTGGCTTTAAGTCGATTCGGTAACAAATGAGGAAAACGGACTGATTTCTCAGGTTTTTACTACATATGAACACTTTTCACATTCTCCCGTGCAACTCGGCTGCTAGTCCTCCTTTCATGCAGAATCTTAAGGTCCTAGCTCATGTCCAAGGCACCAAAGCCAGCTAAAAAGTAAATAACCGATACCTAAAACTTGAATTGTACTACTTCTTACCGGCTATTACATCATTTTAGAAGCTTCATCTGTGTTCTACTATGTTGCTTTTAGTGTCTCCGAATACGGCAGTACGCGACATAGCTTTGCAGACGATAAGTACAACCGTTTCAGAGAGAAGAGCGGCCAATGTGACGATCTGGCTTTAAGTCGATTCGATAACAAATGACGAAAACGGACGGATTTCTCAGGTTTTTACTACATATGAACACTTTCCACATTCTCCCGTGCAACTCGGCTGCAAGTCCTCCTTTCATGCAGAATCTTAAGGTCCTAGCTCATGTCCAAGGCACCAAAGCCAGCTAAAAAGTCAATAATCGATACCTAAAACTTGAAATGTACTGCTTCTTACTGGCTATTACATCAACTTAGAAGCTTCATCTGTGTTCTACTACGTTGCTTTTAGTTTCTCCGCATACCGCAGCACGCGGCATAGTTTTGCAGACGATAAGTACAACCGTTTCAGAGAGAAGAGCGGCCAATGTGACGATCTGGCATTAAGTCGATTCGATAACAAATGACGAAAACGGACGGATTTCTCAGGTTTTTACTACATATGAACACTTTTCACATTCTCCCGTGCATTTGGCATCTAGTATTCCTTTCATGCAGAATCTTAAGGTCCTAGCTCGTGTCCAAGGCACCAAAGCCAGCTAAAAAGTCAATAATCAATACCTAAAACTTGAATTGTACTACTTCTTACTGGCTAATACATTAACATAGAAGGTTCATCTGTGTTCTACTACGGTGCTTTTAGTTTCTCCGTATACCGCAGCACGCGACATAGCTTTGCAGACGATAAGTACAACCGTTTCAGAGAGAAGAGCGGCCAATGTGACGATCTGGCTTTAAGTCGATTCGATAACAAATGACGAAAACGGACGGATTTCTCAGGTTTTTACTACATATGAACACTTTTCACATTCTCCCGTGCAACTCGGCTGCTAGTCCTCCTTTCATGCAGAGTCTTAAGGTCCTAGCTCATGGTCAAGGCACCAAAGCCAGCTAAAAAGTCAATAACCGATACCTAAAACTTGAATTGGACTACTTCTTACTGGCTATTACATCAACTTAGAAGCTTCATCTGTGTTCTATTATGGTGCTTTTCCTGTTTCCGCCTACGGCAACACGCGACATAGCTTTGCAGACGATAAGTACAACCGTTTCAGAGAGAAGATCGGCCAATGTGACGATCTGGCTTGAAGTCGATTCGGTAACAAATGAGGAAAGGGACTGATTTCTCAGGTTTTTACTACATATGAACACTTTTCACATTCTCCTGTGCAACTCGGCTGCTAGTCCTCCTTTCATGCAGAATCTTAAGGTCCTAGCTCATGTCCAAGGCACCAAAGCCAGCTAAAAAGTCAATAACCGATACCTAAAACTTGAATTGTACTACTTCTTACCGGCTGTTACATCATTTTAGAAGCTTCATCTGTGTTCTACTATGTTGCTTTTAGTGTCTCCGAATACCGCAGTACGCGACATAGCTTTGCAGACGATAAGTACAACCGTTTCAGAGAGAAAAGCGGCCAATGTGACGATCTGGCTTTAAGTCGATTCGATAACAAATGACGAAAACGGACGGATTTCTCAGGTTTTTACTACATATGAACACTTTTCACATTCTCCCGTGCAACTCGGCTGCTAGTCCTCCTTTCATGCAGAATCTTAAGGTCCTAGCTCATGTCCAAGGCACCAAAGCCAGCTAAAAAGTCAATAATCAATACCTAAAACTTGAAATGTACTGCTTCTTACTGGCTATTACATCAACTTAGAAGCTTCATCTGTGTTCTACTACGTTGCTTTTAGTTTCTCCGCATACCGCAGCACGCGACATAGTTTTGCAGACGATAAGTACAACCGTTTCAGAGAGAAGAGCGGCCAATGTGACGATCTGGCTTTAAGTCGATTCGATAACAAATGACAAAAACGGACGGATTTCTCAGGTTTTTACTACATATGAACACTTTTCACATTCTCCCGTGCAACTTGGCTGCTAGTCCTCCTTTCATGCAGAATCTTAAGGTCCTAGCTCGTGTCCAAGGCACCAAAGCCAGCTAAAAAGTCAATAATCAATACCTAAAACTTGTATTGTACTACCTCTTACTGGCTAATACATCAACTTAGAAGCTTCATGTGTGTTCTCCTACGGTGGTTTTAGTTTCTCCGCATACCGCAGCACGCGACATAGTTTTGCAGACGATAAGTACAAGCGTTTCAGAGAGAAGATCGGCCAATGTGACGATCTGGCTTTAAGTCGATTCGGTAACAAATGAGGAAAACGGACTGATTTCTCAGGTTTTTACTACATATGAACACTTTTCACATTCTCCCGTGCAACTCGGCTGCTAGTCCTCCTTTCATGCAGAATCTTAAGGTCCTAGCTCATGTCCAAGGCACCAAAGCCAGCTAAAAAGTAAATAACCGATACCTAAAACTTGAATTGTACTACTTCTTACCGGCTATTACATCATTTTAGAAGCTTCATCTGTGTTCTACTATGTTGCTTTTAGTGTCTCAGCATACCGAAGCACGCGACAAAGCTTTTCAGACGATAAGTACAACCGTTTCAGAGAGAAGAGCGGCCAATGTGTCGATCTGGCTTTAAGTCGATGCGATAACAAATGACGAAAACGGACGGATTTCTCAGGTTTTTACTACATATGAACACTTTTCACATTCTCCCATCCAACGCGGCTGCTAGTCCTCCTTTCATGCAGAATCTTAAGGTCCTAGCTCATGTCCAAGGCACCAAAGCCAGCTAAAAAGTCAATAATCAATACCTAAAACTTGAATTGTACTACTTCTTACTGGCTATTACATCAACTTAGAAGCTTCATGTGTGTTCTCCTACGGTGGTTTTAGTTTCTCCGCATACCGCAGCACGCGACATAGTTTTGCAGACGATAAGTACAACCGTTTCAGAGAGAAGAGCGGCCAATGTGACGATCTGGCTTTAAGTCGATTCGATAACAAATGACGAAAACGGACGGATTTCTCAGGTTTTTACTACATATGAACACTTTTCACATTCTGCCGTGCAACTCGGCTGCTAGTCCTCCTTTCATGCAGAATCTTAAGGTCCTAGCTCATGGTCAAGGCACCAAAGCCAGCTAAAAAGTCAATAACCGATACCTAAAACTTGAATTGGACTACTTCTTACTGGCTATTACATCAACTTAGAAGCTTCATCTGTGTTCTGTTATGGTGATTTTCCTGTTTCCGTCTACGGCAACACGCGACATAGCTTTGCAGACGATAAGTACAACCGTTTCAGAGAGAAGATCGGCCAATGTGACGATCTGGCTTTAAGTCGATTCGGTAACAAATGAGGAAAACGGACTGATTTCTCAGGTTTTTACTACATATGAACACTTTTCACATTCTCCCGTGCAACTCGGCTGCTAGTCCTCCTTTCATGCAGAATCTTAAGGTCCTAGCTCATGTCCAAGGCACCAAAGCCAGCTAAAAAGTAAATAACCGATACCTAAAACTTGAATTGTACTACTTCTTACCGGCTATTACATCATTTTAGAAGCTTCATCTGTGTTCTACTATGTTGCTTTTAGTGTCTCCGAATACCGCAGTACGCGACATAGCTTTGCAGACGATAAGTACAACCGTTTCAGAGAGAAGAGCGGCCAATGTGACGATCTGGCTTTAAGTCGATTCGATAACAAATGACGAAAACGGACGGATTTCTCAGGTTTTTACTACATATGAACACTTTTCACATTCTCCCGTGCAACTCGGCTGCAAGTCCTCCTTTCATGCAGAATCTTAAGGTCCTAGCTCATGTCCAAGGCACCAAAGCCAGCTAAAAAGTCAATAATCAATACCTAAAACTTGAAATGTACTGCTTCTTACTGGCTATTACATCAACTTAGAAGCTTCATCTGTGTTCTACTACGTTGCTTTTAGTTTCTCCGCATACCGCAGCACGCGGCATAGTTTTGCAGACGATAAGTACAACCGTTTCAGAGAGAAGAGCGGCCAATGTGACGATCTGGCTTTAAGTCGATTCGATAACAAATGACGAAAACGGACGGATTTCTCAGGTTTTTACTACATATGAACACTTTTCACATTCTCCCGTGCATTTGGCTGCTAGTATTCCTTTCATGCAGAATCTTAAGGTCCTAGCTCGTGTCCAAGGCACCAAAGCCAGCTAAAAAGTCAATAATCAATACCTAAAACTTGAATTGTACTACTTCTTACTGGCTAATACATCAACATAGAAGGTTCATCTGTGTTCTACTACGGTGCTTTTAGTTTCTCCGTATACCGCAGCACGCGACATAGCTTTGCAGACGATAAGTACAACCGTTTCAGAGAGAAGAGCGGCCAATGTGACGATCTGGCTTTAAGTCGATTCGATAACAAATGACGAAAACGGACGGATTTCTCAGGTTTTTACTACATATGAACACTTTTCACATTCTCCCATGCAACTCGGCTGCTAGTCCTCCTTTCATGCAGAGTCTTAAGGTCCTAGCTCATGGTCAAGGCACCAAAGCCAGCTAAAAAGTCAATAACCGATACCTAAAACTTGAATTGGACTACTTCTTACTGGCTATTACATCAACTTAGAAGCTTCATCTGTGTTCTATTATGGTGCTTTTCCTGTTTCCGCCTACGGCAACACGCGACATAGCTTTGCAGACGATAAGTACAACCGTTTCAGAGAGAAGATCGGCCAATGTGACGATCTGGCTTGAAGTCCATTCGGTAACAAATGAGGAAAGGGACTGATTTCTCAGGTTTTTACTACATATGAACACTTTTCACATTCTCCCGTGCAACTCGGCTGCTAGTCCTCCTTTCATGCAGAATCTTAAGGTCCTAGCTCATGTCCAAGGCACCAAAGCCAGCTAAAAAGTCAATAACCGATACCTAAAACTTGAATTGTACTACTTCTTACCGGCTATTACATCATTTTAGAAGCTTCATCTGTGTTCTACTATGTTGCTTTTAGTGTCTCCGAATACCGCAGTACGCGACATAGCTTTGCAGACGATAAGTACAACCGTTTCAGAGAGAAAAGCGGCCAATGTGACGATCTGGCTTTAAGTCGATTCGATAACAAATGACGAAAACGGACGGATTTCTCAGGTTTTTACTACATATGAACACTTTTCACATTCTCCCGTGCAACTCGGCTGCTAGTCCTCCTTTCATGCAGAATCTTAAGGTCCTAGCTCATGTCCAAGGCACCAAAGCCAGCTAAAAAGTCAATAATCAATACCTAAAACTTGAAATGTACTGCTTCTTACTGGCTATTACATCAACTTAGAAGCTTCATCTGTGTTCTACTACGTTGCTTTTAGTTTCTCCGCATACCGCAGCACGCGACATAGTTTTGCAGACGATAAGTACAACCGTTTCAGAGAGAAGAGCGGCCAATGTGACGATCTGGCTTTAAGTCGATTCGATAACAAATGACGAAAACGGACGGATTTCTCAGGTTTTTACTACATATGAACACTTTTCACATTCTCCCGTGCAACTTGGCTGCTAGTCCTCCTTTCATGCAGAATCTTAAGGTCCTAGCTCGTGTCCAAGGCACCAAAGCCAGCTAAAAAGTCAATAATCAATACCTAAAACTTGTATTGTACTACCTCTTACTGGCTAATACATCAACATAGAAGGTTCATCTGTGTTCTACTACGGTGCTTTTAGTTTCTCCGTATACCGCAGCACGCGACATAGTTTTGCAGACGATAAGTACAACCGTTTCAGAGAGAAGAGCGGCCAATGTGACGATCTGGCTTTAAGTCGATTCGATAACAAATGACGAAAACGGACGGATGTCTCAGGTTTTTACTACATATGAACACTTTTCACATTCTCCCGTGCAACTCGGCTGCTAGTCCTCCTTTCATGCAGAATCTTAAGGTCCTAGCTCATGTCCAAGGCACCAAAGCCAGCTAAAAAGTCAATAATCAATACCTAAAACTTGAAATGTACTGCTTCTTACTGGCTATTACATCAACCTAGAAGCTTCATCTGTGTTCTACTACGTTGCTTTTAGTTTCTCCGCATACCGCAGCACGCGGCATAGTTTTGCAGACGATAAGTACAACCGTTTCAGAGAGAAGAGCGGTCAATGTGACGATCTGGCTTTAAGTCGATTCGATAACAAATGACGAAAACGGACGGATTTCTCAGGTTTTTACTACATATGAACACTTTTCACATTCTGCCGTGCAACTCGGCTGCTAGTCCTCCTTTCATGCAGAATCTTAAGGTCCTAGCTCATGGTCAAGGCACCAAAGCCAGCTAAAAAGTCAATAACCGATACCTAAAACTTGAGTTGGACTACTTCTTACTGGCTATTACATCAACTTAGAAGCTTCATCTGTGTTCTGTTATGGTGCATTTCCTGTTTCCGCCTACGGCAACACGCGACATAGCTTTGCAGACGATAAGTACAACCTTTTCAGAGAGAAGATCGGCCAATGTGACGATCTGGCTTTAAGTCGATTCGGTAACAAATGAGGAAAACGGACTGAATTCTCAGGTTTTTACTACATATGAACACTTTTCACATTCTCCCGTGCAACTTGGCTGCTAGTCCTCCTTTCATGCAGAATCTTAAGGTCCTAGCTCATGTCGAAGGCACCAAAGCCAGCTAAAAAGTCAATAATCAATACCTAAAACTTGAATTGTACTACTTCTTACTGGCTAATACATCAACATAGAAGGTTCACCTGTGTTCTACTACGGTGCTTTTAGTTTCTCCGTATACCGCAGCACGCGACATAGTTTTGTAGACGATAAGTACAACCGTTTCAGAGAGAAAAGCTGCCAATGTGACGATGTGGCTTTAAGTCGATTCGATAACAAATGACGAAAACGGACGGATGTCTCAGGTTTTTACTACATATGAACACTTTTCACATTCTCCCGTGCAACTTGGCTGCTAGTCCTCCTTTCATGCAGAATCTTAAGGTCCTAGCTCATGTCCAAAGCACCAAAGCCAGCTAAAAATTCAATATTCAATACCTAAAACTTGAATTGTACTACCTCTTACTGGCTATTACATCAACTTAGAACCTTGATCTGTGTTCTACTATGGTGCTTTTAGTGTCTCAGCATACCGCAGCACGCGACATAGCTTTGCAGACGATAAGTATATCCGTTTCAGAGAGAAGATCGGCCAATGTGACGATCTGGCTTTAAGTCGATTCGATAACAAATGACGAAAACGGACGGATTTCTCAGGTTTTTACTACATATGAACACTTTTCTGATTCTCCCGTGAAACTCGGCTGCTAGTCCTCCTTTCATGCAGAATATTAAGGTCCTAGCTCATATCCAAGGCACCAAAGCCAGCTAAAAGGTCAATATTCAATACCTAAAACTTGAATTGTACTACCTCTTACTGGCTATTACCTCAACTTAGAAGCTTCATCTGTGTTCTACTATGGTGCTTGTAGTGTCTCAGCATACCGCAGCACGCGACAAAGCTTTGCAGACGATAAGTACAACCGTCTCAGAGAGAAGAGCGGCCAATGTGTCGATCTGGCTTTAAGTCGATTCGATAACAAATGACGAAAACGGACGGATTTCTCTGGTTTTTACTACATATGAACATTTTTCACATTCTCCCGTGCAACTCGGCTGCTAGTCCTCCTTTCATGCAGAATCTTAAGGTCCTAGCTCATGTCCAAGGCACCAAAGCCAGCTAAAAAGTCAATAATCAATACCTAAAACTTGAATTGTACTACTTCTTACTGGCTATTACATCAACTTAGAAGCTTCATGTGTGTTCTCCTACGGTGGTTTTGTTTCTCCGCATACCGCAGCACGCGACATAGTTTTGCAGACGATAAGTACAACCGTTTCAGAGAGAAGAGCGGCCAATGTGACGATCTGGCTTTAAGTCGATTCGATAACAAATGACGAAAATGGACGGATTTCTCAGGTTTTTACTACATATGAACACTTTTCACATTCTGCCGTGCAACTCAGCTGCTAGTCCTCCTTTCATGCAGAATCTTAAGGTCCTAGCTCATGGTCAAGGCACCAAAGCCAGCTAAAAAGTCAATAACCGATACCTAATACTTGAGTTGGACTACTTCTTACTGGCTATTATATCAACTTAGAAGCTTCATCTGTGTTCTATTATGGTACTTTTCCTGTTTCCGCCTACGGCAACACGCGACATAGCTTTGCAGACGATAAGTACAACCGTTTCAGAGAGAAGATCGGCCAATGTGACGATCTGGCTTTAAGTCGATTCGGTAACAAATGACGAAAACGGACGGATTTCTCAGGTTTTTACTACATATGAACACTTTTCACATTCTCCCGTGCAACTCGGCTGCTAGTCCTCCTTTCATGCAGAATCTTAAGGTCCTAGCTCATGACCAAGGCACCAAAGCCAGCTAAAAAGTCAATAACCGATACCTAAAACTTGAATTGTACTACTTCTTACTGGCTATTACATCATTTTAGAAGCTTCATCTGTGTTCTACTATATTGCTTTTAGTGTCTCCGAATACCGCAGTACGCGACATAGCTTTGCAGACGATAAGTACAACCGTTTCAGAGAGAAGAGCGGCCAATGTGACGATCTGGCTTTAAGTCGATTCGATAACAAATGACGAAAACGGACGGATTTCTCAGGTTTTTACTACATATGAACACTTTTCACATTCTCCCGTGCAACTCGGCTGCTAGTCCTCCTTTCATGCAGAATCTTAAGGTCCTAGCTCATGTCCAAGGCACCAAAGCCAGCTAAAAAGTCAATAATCAATACCTAAATCTTGAAATGTACTGCTTCTTACTGGCTATTACATCAACTTAGAAGCTTCATCTGTGTTCTACTACGTTGCTTTTAGTTTCTCCGCATACCGCAGCACGCGACATAGCTTTGCAGACGATAAGTACAACCATTTCAGAGAGCAGAGCGGCCAATGTGACGATCTGGCTTTACGTCGATTCGATAACAAATGACGAAAACGGTCGGATGTCTCAGGTTTTTATTACATATGAACACTTTTCACATTCTCCCGTGCAACTCGGCTGCTAGTCCTCCTTTCATGCAGAATCTTAAGGTCCTATCTCATGTCCAAGGCACCAAAGCCATCTAAAAGGTCAATATTCAATACCTAAAACTTGAATTGTACTACCTCTTACTGGCTATTACCTCAACTTAGAAGCTTCATCTGTGTTCTACTATGGTGCTTGTAGTGTCTCAGCATACCGCAGCACGCGATAAAGCTTTGCAGACGATAAGTACAACCGTTTCAGAGAGAAGAGCGGCCAAAGTGTCGATCTGGCTTTAAGTCGATTCGATAACAAATTGACGAAAACGAACGGATTTCTCAGGTTTTTACTACATATGAACACTTTTCACATTCTCCCGTGCAACTCGGCTCCTAGTCCTCCTTTCATGCAGAATCTTAAGGTCCTAGCTCATGTCCAAGGCACCAAAGCCAGCTAAAAAGTCAATAATCAATACCTAAAACTTGAATTGTACTACTTCTTACTGGCTATTACATCAACTTAGAAGCTTCATGTGTGTTCTCCTACGGTGGTTTTAGTTTCTCCGCATACCGCAGCACGCGACATAGTTTTGCAGACGATAAGTACAACCGTTTCAGAGAGAAGAGCGGCCAATGTGACGATCTGGCTTTAAGTCGATTCGATAACAAATGACGAAAACGGACGGATTTCTCAGGTTTTTACTAAAATTGAACACTTTTCTCATTCTGCCAGTGGAACCCGGCTGCTAGTCCTCCTTTCATGCAGAATCTTAAGGTCCTAGCTCATGGTCAAGGCACCAAAGCCAGCTAAAAAGTCAATAACCGATACCTAAAACTTGAATTGGACTACTTCTTACTGGCTATTACATCAACTTAGAAGCTTCATCTGTGTTCTATTATGGTGCTTTTCCTGTTTCCGCCTACGGCAACACGCGACATAGCTTTGCAGACGATAAGTACAACCGTTTCTGAGAGAAGATCGGCCAATGTGACGATCTGGCTTTAAGTCGATTCGGTAACAAATGACGAAAACGGACGGATTTTTCAGGTTTTTACTACATATGAACACTTTTCACATTCTTCCGTGCAACTCGGCTGCTAGTCCTCCTTTCATGCAGAATCTTAAGGTCCTAGCTCATGTCCAAGGCACCAAAGCCAGCTAAAAAGTTAATAACCGATACCTAAAACTTAAATTGTACTACTTCTTACTGGCTATTACATCATTTTAGAAGCTTCATCTGTGTTCTACTATGTTGCTTTTAGTGTCTCCGAATACCGCAGTACGCGACATAGCTTTGCAGACGATAAGTACAACCGTTTCAGAGAGAAGAGCGGCCAATGTGACGATCTGGCTTTAAGTCGATTCGATAACAAATGACGAAAACGGACGGATTTCTCAGGTTTTTACTACATATGAACACTTTTCACATTCTCCCGTGCAACTCGGCTGCTAGTCCTCCTTTCATGCAGAATATTAAGGTCCTAGCTCATTTCCAAGGCACCAAAGCCAGCTAAAAAGTCAATAATCAATACCTAAATCTTGAAATGTACTGCTTCTTACTGGCTATTACATCAACTTAGAAGCTTCATCTGTGTTCTACTACGTTGCTTTTAGTTTCTCCGCATACCGCAGCACGCGACATAGTTTTGCAGACGATAAGTACAACCGTTTCAGAGAGAAGAGCGGCCAATCTGACGATCTGGCTTTAAGTCCATTCGATAACAAATGACGAAAACGGACGGATTTCTCAGGTTTTTACTACATATGAACACTTTTCACATTCTCCCGTGCAACTTGGCTGCTAGTCCTCCTTTCATGCAGAATCTTAAGGTCCTAGCTCATGTCCAAGGCACCAAAGCCAGCTAAAAAGTCAATAATCAATACCTAAAACTTGAATTGTGCTACTTCTTACTGGCTAATACATCAACATAGAAGCTTCATCTGTGTTCTACTACGGTGCTTTTAGTTTCTCCGTATACCGCAGCACGCGACATAGTTTTGTAGACGATAAGAACAACCGTTTCAGAGAGAAAAGCGGCCAATGTGACGATGTGGCTTTAAGTCGATTCGATAACAAATGACGAAAACGGACGGATGTCTCAGGTTTTTACTACATATGAACACTTTCCACATTCTCCCGTGCTACTCGGCTGCTAGTCCTCTTTTCATGCAGAATCTTAAGGTCCTAGCTCATGTCCAAGGCACCAAAGCCAGCTAAAAGGTCAATATTCAATACCTAAAACTTGAATTGTACTACTTCTTACTGGCTATTACATTAACTTAGAAGCTTCATCTGTGTTCTACTATGGTGTTTTTAGTGTCTCAGCATACCGCAGCACGCGACATAGCTTTGCAGACGATAAGTACATCCGTTTCAGAGAGAAGATCGGCCAATGTGACGATCTGGCTTTAAGTCGATTCGATAACAAATGACGAAAACGGACGGATTTCTCAGGTTTTTACTACATATGAACACTTTTGAAATTCTCCCGTGCAACTCGGCTGCTAGTCCTCCTTTCATGCAGAATCTTAAGGTCCTAGCTAATGTCCAAGGCACCAAAGCCAGCTAAAAAGTCAATAAGCGATACCTAAAACTTGAATTCCACTACTTCTTACTGGCTATTACATCAACTTAGAAGCTTCATCTGTGTTCTACTATGGTGCTTTTAGTGTCTCCACATACCGCAGCACGCGACATAGCTTTGCAGACGATAAGTACAAGCGTTTCAGAGAGAAGAGCGGCCAATGTGACGATCTGGCTTTAAGTCGATTCGATAACAAATGACCAAATCGGACGGATTTCTCAGGTTTTTACTACATATGAACACTTTTCACATTCTCCCCTGCAACTCGGCTGCTAGTCCTCCTTTCATGCAGAATCTTAAGGTCCTAGCTCATGTCCAAAGCACCAAAGCCAGCTAAAAGGTCAATATTCAATACCTAAAACTTGAATTGTACTACTTCTTACTGGCTATTACATCAACTTAGAACCTTGATCTGTGTTCTACTATGGTGATTTTAGTGTCTCAGCATACCGCAGCACCCGACATAGCTTTGCAGACGATAAGTATATCCGTTTCAGAGAGAAGATCGGCCAATGTGACGATCTGGCTTTAAGTCGATTCGATAACAAATGACGAAAACGGACGGATTTTTCAGGTTTTTACTACATAAGAACACTTTTCACATTCTCCCGTGCAACTCGGCTGCTAGTCCTCCTTTCATGCAGAATCTTAAGGTCCTAGCTCATGTCCAAGGCACCAAAGCCAGCTAAAAAGTCAATAACCGATACCTAAAACTTGAATTGTACTACTTCTTACTGGCTAGTACATCATTTTAGAAGCTTCATCTGTGTTCTACTATGGTGCTTTTAGTGTCTCCGAATACCGCAGTACGCGACATAGCTTTGCAGACGATAAGTACAACCGTTTCAGAGAGAACAGCGGTCAATGTGACGATGTGGCTTTAAGTCGATTCGATAACAAATGACGAAAACGGACGGATTTCTCAGGTTTTTACTACATATGAACACTTCTCACATTCTCCCGTGAAACTCGGCTGCTAGTCCTCCTTTCATGCAGAATATTAAGGTCCTAGCTCATGTCCAAGGCACCAAAGCCAGCTAAAAATTCAATATTCAATACCTAAAACTTGAATTGTACTACTTCTTACTGGATATTACATCAACTTAGAAGCTTCATCTGTGTTCTACTATGGTGCTTGTAGTGTCTCAGCATACCGCAGCACGCGACATAGCTTTGCAGACGATAAGTACAACCGTTTCAGAGAGAAGAGCGGCCAATGTGACGATCTGGCTTTAAGTCGATTCGATAACAAATGACGAAAACGGACGGATGTCTCAGGTTTTTACTGCATATGAACACTTTTCACATTCTCCCGTGCAACTCGGCTGCTAGTCCTCCTTTCATGAAGAATCTTAAGGTCCTAGCTCATGTCCAAGGCACCAAAGCCAGCTAAAAAGTTAATAACCGATACCTAAAACTTAAATTGTACTACTTCTTACTGGCTATTACATCATTTTAGAAGCTTCATCTGTGTTCTACTATGTTGCTTTTAGTGTCTCCGAATACCGCAGTACGCGACATAGCTTTGCAGACGATAAGTACAACCGTTTCAGAGAGAAGAGCGGCCAATGTGACGATCTGGCTTTAAGTCGATTCGATAACAAATGACGAAAACGGACGGATTTCTCAGGTTTTTACTACATATGAACACTTTTCACATTCTCCCGTGCAACTCGGCTGCTAGTCCTCCTTTCATGCAGAATATTAAGGTCCTAGCTCATTTCCAAGGCACCAAAGCCAGCTAAAAAGTCAATAATCAATACCTAAATCTTGAAATGTACTGCTTCTTACTGGCTATTACATCAACTTAGAAGCTTCATCTGTGTTCTACTACGTTGCTTTTAGTTTCTCCGCATACCGCAGCACGCGACATAGTTTTGCAGACGATAAGTACAACCGTTTCAGAGAGAAGAGCGGCCAATCTGACGATCTGGCTTTAAGTCCATTCGATAACAAATGACGAAAACGGACGGATTTCTCAGGTTTTTACTACATATGAACACTTTTCACATTCTCCCGTGCAACTTGGCTGCTAGTCCTCCTTTCATGCAGAATCTTAAGGTCCTAGCTCATGTCCAAGGCACCAAAGCCAGCTAAAAAGTCAATAATCAATACCTAAAACTTGAATTGTGCTACTTCTTACTGGCTAATACATCAACATAGAAGCTTCATCTGTGTTCTACTACGGTGCTTTTAGTTTCTCCGTATACCGCAGCACGCGACATAGTTTTGTAGACGATAAGAACAACCGTTTCAGAGAGAAAAGCGGCCAATGTGACGATGTGGCTTTAAGTCGATTCGATAACAAATGACGAAAACGGACGGATTTCTCAGGTTTTTACTACATATGAACACTTTCCACATTCTCCCGTGCTACTCGGCTGCTAGTCCTCTTTTCATGCAGAATCTTAAGGTCCTAGCTCATGTCCAAGGCACCAAAGCCAGCTAAAAGGTCAATATTCAATACCTAAAACTTGAATTGTACTACTTCTTACTGGCTATTACATTAACTTAGAAGCTTCATCTGTGTTCTACTATGGTGTTTTTAGTGTCTCAGCATACCGCAGCACGCGACATAGCTTTGCAGACGATAAGTACATCCGTTTCAGAGAGAAGATCGGCCAATGTGACGATCTGGCTTTAAGTCGATTCGATAACAAATGACGAAAACGGACGGATTTCTCAGGTTTTTACTACATATGAACACTTTTGAAATTCTCCCGTGCAACTCGGCTGCTAGTCCTCCTTTCATGCAGAATCTTAAGGTCCTAGCTAATGTCCAAGGCACCAAAGCCAGCTAAAAAGTCAATAAGCGATACCTAAAACTTGAATTCCACTACTTCTTACTGGCTATTACATCAACTTAGAAGCTTCATCTGTGTTCTACTATGGTGCTTTTAGTGTCTCCACATACCGCAGCACGCGACATAGCTTTGCAGACGATAAGTACAAGCGTTTCAGAGAGAAGAGCGGCCAATGTGACGATCTGGCTTTAAGTCGATTCGATAACAAATGACCAAATCGGACGGATTTCTCAGGTTTTTACTACATATGAACACTTTTCACATTCTCCCCTGCAACTCGGCTGCTAGTCCTCCTTTCATGCAGAATCTTAAGGTCCTAGCTCATGTCCAAAGCACCAAAGCCAGCTAAAAGGTCAATATTCAATACCTAAAACTTGAATTGTACTACTTCTTACTGGCTATTACATCAACTTAGAACCTTGATCTGTGTTCTACTATGGTGATTTTAGTGTCTCAGCATACCGCAGCACCCGACATAGCTTTGCAGACGATAAGTATATCCGTTTCAGAGAGAAGATCGGCCAATGTGACGATCTGGCTTTAAGTCGATTCGATAACAAATGACGAAAACGGACGGATTTTTCAGGTTTTTACTACATAAGAACACTTTTCACATTCTCCCGTGCAACTCGGCTGCTAGTCCTCCTTTCATGCAGAATCTTAAGGTCCTAGCTCATGTCCAAGGCACCAAAGCCAGCTAAAAAGTCAATAACCGATACCTAAAACTTGAATTGTACTACTTCTTACTGGCTAGTACATCATTTTAGAAGCTTCATCTGTGTTCTACTATGGTGCTTTTAGTGTCTCCGAATACCGCAGTACGCGACATAGCTTTGCAGACGATAAGTACAACCGTTTCAGAGAGAACAGCGGTCAATGTGACGATGTGGCTTTAAGTCGATTCGATAACAAATGACGAAAACGGACGGATTTCTCAGGTTTTTACTACATATGAACACTTCTCACATTCTCCCGTGAAACTCGGCTGCTAGTCCTCCTTTCATGCAGAATATTAAGGTCCTAGCTCATGTCCAAGGCACCAAAGCCAGCTAAAAATTCAATATTCAATACCTAAAACTTGAATTGTACTACTTCTTACTGGATATTACATCAACTTAGAAGCTTCATCTGTGTTCTACTATGGTGCTTGTAGTGTCTCAGCATACCGCAGCACGCGACATAGCTTTGCAGACGATAAGTACAACCGTTTCAGAGAGAAGAGCGGCCAATGTGACGATCTGGCTTTAAGTCGATTCGATAACAAATGACGAAAACGGACGGATGTCTCAGGTTTTTACTGCATATGAACACTTTTCACATTCTCCCGTGCAACTCGGCTGCTAGTCCTCCTTTCATGAAGAATGTTAAGGTCCTAGCTCATGTCCAAGGCACCAAAGCCAGCTAAAAAGTCAATATTCGATACATAAAACTTGAATTCTACTACTTCTTATTGGCTATTACATCAACTTAGAAGCTTAATCTGTGTTCTACTATGGTGCTTTTAGTGTCTCCGCATAACGCAGCACGCGACATAGCTTTGTAGACGATAAGTACAACCGTTTCAGAGAGAAGAGCGGCCAATGTGTCGATCTGGCTCTAAGTCGATTCGATAACAAATGACAGAAAACGAACGGATTTCTCAGGTTTTTACTACATATGAACACTTTTCACATTCTCCCGTGCAACTCGGCTGCTAGTCCTCCTTTCATGCAGAATCTTAAGGTCCTAGCTCATGTCCAAGGCACCAAAGCCAGCTAAAAAGTCAATAACCGATACCTAAAACTTGAATTGTACTACTCCTTACTGGCTATTACATCAACTTAGAAGCTTCATCTGTGTTCTACTATGGTGCTTTAGTGTCTCCGCATACTGCAGCACGCGACATAGCTTTGTAGACGATAAGTACAACCGTTTCACTGAGAAGAGCGGCCAATGTGACGATGTGGCTTTAAGTCGATTAGAAAAGAAATGACGAAAATGGACGGATGTCTCATTTTTTTACTACATATGAACACTTTTCACATTCTCCCGTGCAACTCGGCTGCTAGTCCTCCTTTCATGCAGAACCTTAAGGTCCTAGATCATGTCCAAGGCACCAAAGCCAGCTAAAAGGTCAATATTCAATACCTAAAACTTGATTTGTACTACTTCTTACTGGCTATTACATCAACTTAGAATCGTGATCTGTGTTCTACTATGGTGCTTTTAGTGTCTCAGCATACCGCAGCACGCGACATAGCTTTGCAAACGATAAGTACAACCGTTTCAGAGAGAAGAGCGGCCAATGTGACGATCTGGCTTTAAGTCGATTCGATAACAAATGACGAAAACGGACGGATTTCTCAGGTTTTTACTACATATGAACACTTTTCACATTCTCCCGTGAAACTCGGCTGCTAGACCTCCTTTCATGCAGAATCTTAAGGTCCTAGCTCATGTCCAAGGCACCAAAGCCAGCTAAAAAGTCAATAATCGATACCTAAAACTTGAATTGTACTACTTCTTACTGGATATTACATCAACTTAGAAGCTTCATCTGTGTTCTACTGTGGTGCTTTTAGTGTCTCCGAATACCGCAGTACGCGACATAGCTTTGCAGACGATAAGTACATCCGTTTCAGAGAGAAGATCGGCCAATGTGACGATCTGGCTTTAAGTCGATTCGATAACAAATGACGAAAACGGACGGATTTCTCAGGTTTTTACTACATATGAACACTTTTGACATTCTCCCGTGCAACTCGGCTGCTAGTCCTCCTTTAATGCAGAATCTTAAGGTCCTAGCTCATGTCCAAGGCACCAAAGCCAGCTAAAAAGTCAATAAGCGATACCTAAAACTTGAATTCCACTACTTCTTACTGGCTATTACATCAACTTAGAAGCTTCATCTGTGTTCTACTATGGTGCTTTTAGTGTCTCCACATACCGCAGCACGCGCCATAGCTTTGCAGACGATAAGTACAAGCGTTTAAGAGAGAAGAGCGGCCAATGTGACGATCTGGCTTTAAGTCGATTCGATAACAAATGACCAAATCGGACGGATTTCTCAGGTTTTTACTACATATGAACACTTTTCACATTCTCCCCTGCAACTCGGCTGCTAGTCCTCCTTTCATGCAGAATCTTAAGGTCCTAGCTCATGTCCAAAGCACCAAAGCCAGCTAAAAGGTCAATATTCAATACCTAAAACTTGAATTGTACTACTTCTTACTGGCTATTACATCAACTTAGAACCTTGATCTGTGTTCAACTATGGTGATTTTAGTGTCTCAGCATACCGCAGCACCCGACATAGCTTTGCAGACGATAAGTATATCCGTTTCAGAGAGAAGATCGGCCAATGTGACGATCTGGCTTTAAGTCGATTCGATAACAAATGACGAAAACGGACGGATTTCTCAGGTTTTTACTACATAAGAACACTTTTCACATTCTCCCGTGCACATCGGCTGCTAGTCCTCCTTTCATGCAGAATCTTAAGGTCCTAGCTCATGTCCAAGGCACCAAAGCCAGCTAAAAAGTCAATAACCGATACCTAAAACTTGAATTGTACTACTTCTTACTGGCTAGTACATCATTTTAGAAGCTTCATCTGTCTTCTACTATGGTGCTTTTAGTGTCTCCGAATACCGCAGTACGCGACATAGCTTTGCAGACGATAAGTACAACCGTTTCAGAGAGAACAGCGGTCAATGTGACGATGTGGTTTTAAGTCGATTCGATAACAAATGACGAAAACGGACGGATTTCTCAGGTTTTTACTACATATGAACACTTCTCACTTTCTCCCGTGCAACTCGGCTGCTAGTCCTCCTTTCATGCAGAATATTAAGGTCCTAGCTCATGTCCAAGGCACCAAAGCCAGCTAAAAATTCAATATTCAATACCTAAAACTTGAATTGTACTACTTCTTACTGGATATTACATCAACTTAGAAGCTTCATCTGTGTTCTACTATGGTGCTTGTAGTGTCTCACCATACCGCAGCACGCGACATAGCTTTGCAGACGATAAGTACAACCGTTTCAGAGAGAAGAGCGGCCAATGTGACGATCTGGCTTTAAGTCGATTCGATAACAAATGACGAAAACGGACGGATGTCTCAGGTTTTTACTGCATATGAACACTTTTCACATTCTCCCGTGCAACTCGGCTGCTAGTCCTCCTTTCATGAAGAATGTTAAGGTCCTAGCTCATGTCCAAGGCACCAAAGCCAGCTAAAAAGTCAATATTCGATACCTAAAACTTGAATTCTACTACTTCTTACTGGCTATTACATCAACTTAGAAGCTTAATCTGTGTTCTACTATGGTGCTTTTAGTGTTTCCGCATAACGCAGCACGCGACATAGCTTTGTAGACGATAAGTACAACCGTTTCAGAGAGAAGAGCGGCCAATGTGTCGATCTGGCTCTAAGTCGATTCGATAACAAATGACAGAAAACGAACGGATTTCTCAGTTTTTTACTACATATGAACACTTTTCACATTCTCCCGTGCAACTCGGCTGCTAGTCCTCCTTTCATGCAGAATCTTAAGGTCCTAGCTCATGTCCAAGGCACCAAAGCCAGCTAAAAAGTCAATAACCGATACCTAAAACTTGAATTGTACTACTCCTTACTGGCTATTACATCAACTTAGAAGCTTCATCTGTGTTCTACTATGGTGCTTTTAGTGTCTCCGCATACTGCAGCACGCGACATAGCTTTGTAGACGATAAGTACAACCGTTTCACAGAGAAGAGCGGCCAATGTGACGATGTGGCTTTAAGTCGATTAGAAAAGAAATGACGAAAATGGACGGATGTCTCATTTTTTTACTACATATGAACACTTTTCACATTCTCCCGTGCAACTCGGCTGCTAGTCCTCCTTTCATGCATAACCTTAAGGTCCTAGATCATGTCCAAGGCACCAAAGCCAGCTAAAAGGTCAATATTCAATACCTAAAACTTGATTTGTACTACTTCTTACTGGCTATTACATCAACTTAGAAGCGTGATCTGTGTTCTACTATGGTGCTTTTAGTGTCTCAGCATACCGCAGCACGCGACATAGCTTTGCAAACGATAAGTACAACCGTTTCAGAGAGAAGAGCGGCCAATGTGACGATCTGGCTTTAAGTCGATTCGATAACAAATGACGAAAACGGACGGATTTCTCAGGTTTTTACTACATATGAACACTTTTCACATTCTCCCATGAAACTCGGCTGCTAGTCCTCCTTTCATGCAGAATCTTAAGGTCCTAGCTCATGTCCAAGGCACCAAAGCCAGCTAAAAAGTCAATAATCGATACCTAAAACTTGAATTGTACTACTTCTTACTGGATATTACATCAACTTAGAAGCTTCATCTGTGTTCTACTGTGGTGCTTTTAGTGTCTCCGAATACCGCAGTACGCGACATAGCTTTGCAGACGATAAGTACAACCATTTCAGAGAGCAGAGCGGCCAATGTGACGATCTGGCTTTACGTCGATTCGATAACAAATGACGAAAACGGACGGATGTCTCAGGTTTTTATTACATATGAACACTTTTCACATTCTCCCGTGCAACTCTGCTGCTAGTCCTCCTTTCATGCAGAATCTTAAGGTCCTAGCTCATGTCCAAGGCACCAAAGCCAGCTAAAAAGTCAATAACCGATACCTAAAACTTGAATTGTACTACTTCTTACTGGATATTACATCAACTTAGAAGCTTCATCTGTGTTCTACTGTGGTGCTTTTAGTGTCTCCGAATACCGCAGTACGCGACATAGCTTTGCAGACGATAAGTACAACCATTTCAGAGAGCAGAGCGGCCAATGTGACGATCTGGCTTTACGTCGATTCGATAACAAATGACGAAAACGGACGGATGTCTCAGGTTTTTACTACATATGAACACTTTTCACATTCTCCCGTCCTACTCGGCTGCTAGTCCTCCTTTCATGCTGAATATTAAGGTCCTAGCTCATGTCCAAGGCACCAAAGCCAGCTAAAAAGTCAATAATCTATACCTAAAACTTGAAATGTACTGCTCCTTACTGGCTATTACATCAACTTAGAAGCTTCATCTGTGTTCTACTACGTTGCTTTTAGTTTCTCCGCATACCGCAGCACGCGACATAGTTTTGCAGACGATAAGTACAACCGTTTCAGAGAGAAGAGCGGCCAATGTGACGATGTGGCTTTATGTCGATTCGATAACAAATGACGAAAACGGACGGACGTCTCAGGTTTTTATTACATATGAACACTTTTCACATTCTCCCGTGCAACTTGGCTGCTAGTCCTCCTTTCATACAGAATCTTAAGGTCCTATCTCATGTCCAAGGCACCAAAGCCAGCTAAAAGGTCAATGTTCAATACCTAAAACTTGAATTGTACTACCTCTTACTGGCTATTACCTCAACTTAGAAGCTTCATCTGTGTTCTACTATGGTGCTTGTAGTGTCTCAGCATACCGCAGCACGCGACAAAGCTTTGCAGACGATAAGTACAACCGTTTCAGAGAGAAGAGCGGCCAATGTGTCGATCTGGCTTTAAGTCGGTGCGATAACAAATGACGAAAACGGACGGATTTCTCAGGTTTTTACTACATATGAACACTTTTCACATTCTCCCGTGCTACTCGGCTGCTAGTCCTCCTTTCATGCAGAATCTTAAGGTCCTAGCTCATGTCCAAGGCACCAAAGCCAGCTAAAAGGTCAATATTCAATACCTAAAACTTGAATTGTACTACTTCTTACTGGCTATTACATCAAATTAGAAGCTTCATCTGTGTTCTACTATGGTGCTTTTAGTGTCTCCACATACCGCAGCACGCGACATAGCTTTGCTGACGATAAGTACAAGCGTTTCGGAGAGAAGAGCGGCCAATGTGACGATCTGGCTTTAAGTCGATTCGATAACAAATGACGAAAGCGGACGGATGTCTCAGGTTTTCACTACATATGAACACTTTTCACATTCTCCCCTGCAACTCGGCTGCTAGTCCTCCTTTCATGCAGAATCTTAAGGTCCTAGCTCATGTCCAAAGCACCAAAGCCAGCTAAAAGGTCAATATTCAATACCTAAAACTTGAATTGTACTACTTCTTACTGGCTATTACATCAACTTAGAACCTTGATCTGTGTTCTACTATGGTGCTTTTAGTGTCTCAGCATACCGCAGCACGCGACATAGCTTTGCAGACGATAAGTACATCCGTTTCAGAGAGAAGATCGGCCAATGTGACGATCTGGCTTTAAGTCGATTCGATAACAAATGACGAAAACGGACGGATTTCTCAGATTTTTACTACATATGAACACTTTTCACATTCTCCCGTGCAACTCGGCTGCTAGTCCTCCTTTCATGCAGAATCTTAAGGTCCTAGCTCATGTCCAAGGCACCAAAGCCAGCTAAAAAGTCAATAACCGATACCTAAAACTTGAATTGTACTACTTCTTACTCGCTAATACATCAACTTAGAAGCTTCATCTGTGTTCTACTACGGTGCTTTTAATTTCTCCGTATACCGCAACAAGCGACATAGTTTTGTAGATGATAAGTACAACCGTTTCAGAGAGAAGAGCGGCCAATGTGACGATGTGGCTTTAAGTCGATTCGATAACAAATGACGAAAACGGACGGATGTCTCAGGTTTTTACTACATATGAACACTTTTCACATTCTCCCGTGCTACTCGGCTGCTAGTCCTCCTTTCATGCAGAATATTAAGGTCGGAGCTCATGTCCAAGGCACCAAAGCCAGCTAAAAAGTCAATAATCAATACCTAAAACTTGAAATGAACTGCTCCTTACTGGCTATTACATCAACTTAGAAGCTTCATCTGTGTTCTACTACGTTGCTTTTAGTTTCTCGCATACCGCAGCACGCGACATAGTTTTGCAGACGATAAGTACAACCGTTTCAGAGAGAAGAGCGGCCAATGTGACGATGTGGCTTTACGTCGATTCGATAACAAATGACGAAAACGGAAGGATGTCTCAGGTTTTTATTACATATGAACACTTTTCACATTCTCCCGTGCAACTCGGCTGCTAGTCCTCCTTTCATGCAGAATCTTAAGGTCCTATCTCATGTCCAAGGCACCAAAGCCAGCTAAAAGGTCAATGTTCAATACCTAAAACTTGAATTGTACTACCTCTTACTGGCTATTACCTCAACTTAGAAGCTTCATCTGTGTTCTACTATGGTGCTTGTAGTGTCTCAGCATACCGCAGCACGCGACAAAGCTTTGCAGACGATAAGTACAACCGTTTCAGAGAGAAGAGCGGCCAATGTGTCGATCTGGCTTTAAGTCGGTGCGATAACAAATGACGAAAACGGACGGATTTCTCAGGTTTTTACTACATATGAACACTTTTCACATTCTCCCGTGCTACTCGGCTGCTAGTCCCCCTTTCATGCAGAATCTTAAGGTCCTAGCTCATGTCCAAGGCACCAAAGCCAGCTAAAAGGTCAATATTCAATACCTAAAACTTGAATTGTACTACTTCTTACTGGCTATTACATCAACTTAGAAGCTTGATCTGTGTTCTACTATGGTGCTTTTAGTGTCTCAGCATACCGCAGCACGCGACATAGCTTTGTAGACGATAAGTACATCCGTTTCAGAGAGAAGATCGTCCAATGTGACGATCTGGCTTTAAGTCGATTCGATAACAAATTACGAAAACGGACGGATTTCTCAGGTTTTTACTACATATGAACACTTTTCACATTCTCCCATGCAACTCGGCTTCTAGTCCTCCTTTCATGCAGAATCTTAAGGTCCTAGCTCATGTCCAAGGCACCAAAGCCAGCTAAAAAGTCAATATTCGATACCTAAAACTTGAATTGTACTACTTCTTACTGGATATTACATCAACTTAGAAGCTTCATCTGTGTTCTACTGTGGTGCTTTTAGTGTCTCCGAATACCGCAGTACGCGACATAGCTTTGCAGACGATAAGTACAACCATTTCAGAGAGCAAAGCGGCCAATGTGACGATCTGGCTTTACGTCGATTCGATAACAAATGACGAAAACGGACGGATGTCTCAGGTTTTTATTACATATGAACACTTTTCACATTCTCCCATGCAACTCGGCTGCTAGTCCTCCTTTCATGGAGAATCTTAAGGTCCTATCTCATGTCCAAGCCACCAAAGCCAGCTAAAAGGTCAATATTCAATACCTAAAACTTGAATTGTACTACCTCTTACTGGCTATTACCTTAACTTAGAAGCTTCATCTGTGTTCTACTATGGTGCTTGTAGTGTCTCAGCATACCGAAGCACGCGACAAAGCTTTGCAGACGATAAGTACAACCGTTTCAGAGAGAAGAGCGGCCAATGTGTCGATCTGGCTTTAAGTCGATGCGATAACAAATGACGGAAACGGACGGATTTCTCAGGTTTTTACTACATATGAACACTTTTCACATTCTCCCGTGCATCTCGGCTGCTAGTCCTCCTTTCATGCAGAATCTTAAGGTCCTAGCTCATGTCCAAGGCACCAAAGCCAGCTAAAAAGTCAATAATCAATACCTAAAACTTGAATTGTACTACTTCTTACTGGCTATTACATCATTTTAGAAGCTTCATCTGTGTTCTACTATGGTGCTTTTAGTGTCTCCGAATACCGCAGTACGCGACATAGCTTTGCAGACGATAAGTACAACCGTTTCAGAGAGAAGAGCGGCCAATGTGACGATCTGGCTTTAAGTCGATTCGATAACAAATGACGAAAACCGACGGATTTCTCAGTTTTTTACTACATATGAACACTTTTCACATTCTGCCGTGCAACTCGGCTGCTAGTCCTCCTTTCATGCAGAATCTTAAGGTCCTAGCTCATGGTCAAGGCACCAAAGCCAGCTAAAAAGTCAATAACCGATAACTAAAACTTGAATTGGACTACTTCTTACTGGCTATTACATCAACTTAGAAGCTTCATCTGTGTTCTATTATGGTGCTTTTCCTGTTTCCGCCTACGGCAACACGCGACATAGCTTTGCAGACGATAAGTACAACCGTTTCTGAGAGAAGAGCGGCCAATGTGACGATCTGGCTTTAAGTCGATTCGATAACAAATGACGAAAACGGACGGATGTCTCAGGTTTTTACTACATATGAACACTTTTCACATTCTCCCCTGCAACTCGGCTGCTAGTCCTCCTTTCACGCAGAATCTTAAGGTCCTAGCTCATGTCCAAAGCACCAAAGCCAGCTAAAAGGTCAATATTCAATACCTAAAACTTGAATAGTACTACTTCTTACTGGCTATTACATCAACTTAGAACCTTGATCTGTGTTCTACTATGGTGCTTTTAGTGTCTCAGCATACCGCAGCACGCGACATAGCTTTGCAGACGATAAGTACATCCGTTTCAGAGAGAAGATCGGCCAATGTGACGATCTGGCTTTACGTCTATTCGATAACAAATGACGAAAACGGACGGATTTCTCAGGTTTTTACTACATATGAACACTTTTCACATTCTCCCGTGCAACTCGGCTGCTAGTCCTCCTTTCATGCAGAATCGTAAGGTCGTACCTCATGTCTAAGGCACCAAAGCCAGCCAAAAAGTCAATAACCGATACCTAAAACTTGAATTGTACTACTTCTTACTGGCTATTACATCATTTTAGAAGCTTCATCTGTGTTCTACTATGGTGCTTTTAGTGTCTCCGAATACCGCAGTACGCGACATAGCTTTGCAGACGATAAGTACAACCGTTTCAGAGAGCAGAGCGGGCAATGTGACGATCTGGCTTTAAGTCGATTCGATAACAAATGACGAAAACGGACGGATTTCTCAGGTTCTTACTACATATGAACACTTTTCACATTCTCCCGTGCAACTCGGCTGCTAGTCCTCCTTTCATGCAGAATCTTAAGGTCCTAGCTCATGTCCAAGGCACCAAAGCCAGCTAAAAATTCAATATTCAATACCTAAAACTTGAATTGTACTACTTCATACTGGATATTACATCAACTTAGAAGCTTGATCTGTGTTCTACTATGGTGCTTGTAGTGTCTCAGCATACCGCAGCACGCGACATAGCTTTGCAGACGATATGTACAACCGTATCAGAGAGAAGAGCGGCCAATGTGACGATCTGGCTTTAAGTCGATTCGATAACAAATGACGAAAACGGACGGATGTCTCAGGTTTTCACTGCATATGAACACTTTTCACATTCTCCCGTGCAACTCGGCTGCTAGTCCTCCTTTCATGCAGAATCTGAAGGTCCTAGCTCATGTCCAAGGCACCAAAGCCAGCTAAAAAGTCAATAATCGATACCTAAAACTTGAATTCTACTACTTCTTACTGGCTATTACATCAACTTAGAAGCTTCATCTGTGTTCTACTATGGTGCTTTTAGTGTCTCCGCATAACGCAGCACGCGACATAGCTTTGTAGACGATAAGTACAACCGTTTCAGAGAGAAGAGCGGCCAATGTGTCGATCTGGCTCTAAGTCGATTCGATAACAAATGACGAAAACGGACGGACCTCTCAGGTTTTTAATACATATGAACACTTTTCACATTCTCCCGTGCAACTCGGCTGCTAGTCCTCCTTTCATGCAGAATCTTAAGGCCCTAGCTCATGTCCAAGGCACCAAAGCCAGCTAAAAAGTCAATAATCAATACCTAAAACTTGAATTGTACTAATTCTTACTGGGTATTACATCAACTTAGAAGCTTCATCTGTGTTCTACTATGGTGCTTTTAGTGTCTCAGCATACCGCAGCACGCGACATAGCTTTGCAGACGATAAGTACTACCGTTTCAGAGAGAAGAGCGGCCAATGTGACGATCTGGCTTTAAGTCGATTCGATAACAAATGACGAAAACGGACGGATTTCTCAGGTTTTTACTACATATGAACACTTTTCACATTCTCCCGTGAAACTCGGCTGCTAGTCCTCCTTTCATGCAGAATCTTAAGGTCCTAGCTCATGTCCAAGGCACCAAAGCCAGCTAAAAAGTCAATAATCGATACCTAAAACTTGAATTGTACTACTTCTTACTGGAAATTACATCAACTTAGAAGCTTCATCTGTGTTCTACTGTGGTGCTTTTAGTGTCTCCGAATACCGCAGTACGCGACATAGCTTTGCAGACGATAAGTACAACCATTTCAGAGAGCAGAGCGGCCAATGTGACGATCTGGCTTTACGTCGATTCGATAACAAATGACGAAAACGGACGGATGTCTCAGGTTTTTATTACATATGAACACTTTTCACATTCTCCCATGCAACTCGGCTGCTAGTCCTATTTTCATGCAGAATCTTAAGGTCCTATCTCATGTCCAAGGCACCAAAGCCAGCTAAAAGGTCAATATTCAATACCTAAAACTTGAATTGTACTACCTCTTACTGGCTATTGCCTCAACTTAGAAGCTTCATCTGTGTTCTACTATAGTGCTTGTAGTGTCTCAGCACACCGCAGCACGCGACAAAGCTTTGCAGACGATAATTACAACCGTTTCAGAGAGAAGAGCGGCCAATGTGTCGATCTGGCTTTAAGTCGATGCGATAACAAATGACGAAAACGGACGGATTTCTCAGGTTTTTACTACATATGAACACTTTTCACATTCTCCCGTGCAACTCGGCTGCTAGTCCTCCTTTCATGCAGAATCTTAAGGTCCTAGCTCATGTCCAAGGCACCAAAGCCAGCTAAAAAGTCAATAATCAATACCTAAAACTTGAATTGTACTACTTCTTACTGGCTATTACATCAACTTAGAAGCTTCATGTGTGTTCTCCTACGATGGTTTTAGTTTCTCCGCATACCGCAGCACGCGACATAGTTTTGCAGACGATAAGTACAAGCGTTTCAGAGAGAAGAGCGGCCAATGTGTCGATCTGGCTTTAAGTCGATTCCATAACAAATGACGAAAACGGACGGATTTCTCAGGTTTTTACTACATATGAACACTTTTCACATTCCGCCGTGCAACTCGGCTGCTAGTCCTCCTTTCATGCAGAATCTTAAGGTCCTAGCTCATGGTCAAGGCACCAAAGCCAGCTAAAAAGTCAATAACCGATACCTAAAACTTGAATTGGACTACTTCTTACTGGCTATTACATCAACTTAGAAGCTTCATCTGTGTTCTATTATGGTGCTTTTCCTGTTTCCGCCTACGGCAACACGCGACATAGCTTTGCAGACGATAAGTACAACCGTTTCAGAGAGAAGATCGGCCAATGTGACGATCTGGCTTTAAGTCGATTCGGTAACAAATGACGAAAACGGACGGATTTCTCAGGTTTTTACTACATATGAACACTTTTCACATTCTCCCGTGCAACTCGGCTGCTAGTCCTCCTTTCATGCAGAATCTTAAGGTCCTAGCTCATGTCCAAGGCACCAAAGCCAGCTAAAAAGTCAATAACCGATACCTAAAACTTGAATTGTACTACTTCTTACTGGCTAATACATCAACTTAGAAGCTTCATCTGTGTTCTACTACGGTGCTTTTAGTTTCTCCGTATACCGCAGCACACGACATAGTTTTGTAGACGATAAGTACAACCGTTTCAGAGAGAAGAGCGGCCAATGTGACGATGTGGCTTTAAGTCGATTCGATAACAAATGACGAAAACGGACGGACCTCTAAGTTTTTTACTACATATGAACACTTTTCACATTCTCCCGTGCAACTCGGCTGCTAGTCCTCCTTCCATGCAGAATCTTAAGGTCCTAGCTTATGTCCAAGGCAAAAAAGCCAGCTAAAAAGTCAATAATCAATACCTAAAACTTGAAATGTACTGCTTCTTACTGGCTATTACATCAACTTAGAAGCTTCATCTGTGTTCTACTACGTTGCTTTTAGTTTCTCCGCATACCGCAGCACGCGACATAGTTTTGCAGACGATAAGTACAACCGTTTCAGAGAGAAGAGCGGCCAATGTGACGATCTGGCTTTAAGTCGATTCGATAACAAATGACGAAAACGGACGGATGTCTCAGGTTTTCACTGCATATGAACACTTTTCACATTCTCCTGTGCAACTCGGCTGCTAGTCCTCCTTTCATGCAGAATCTTAAGGTCCTAGCTCATGTCCAAGCACCAAAGCCAGCTAAAAAGTTAATAATCAATACCTAAAACTTGAATTGTACTAATTCTTACTGGGTATTACATCAACTTAGAAGCTTCATCTGTGTTCTACTATGGTGCTTTTAGTGTCTCAGCATACCGCAGCACGCGACATAGCTTTGCAGACGATAAGTACAACCGTTTCAGAGAGAAGAGCGGCCAATGTGACGATCTGGCTTTAAGTCGGTTCGATAACAAATGACGAAAACGGACGGATTTCTCAGGTTTTTACTAAATATGAACACTTTTCACATTCTCCCGTGAAACTCGGCTGCTAGTCCTCCTTTCATGCAGAATCTTAAGGTCCTAGCTCATGTCCAAGGCACCAAAGCCAGCTAAAAAGTCAATAATCGATACCTAAAACTTGAATTGTACTACTTCTTACTGGATATTACATCAACTTAGAAGCTTCATCTGTGTTCTACTGTGGTGCTTTTAGTGTCTCCGAATACCGCAGTACGCGACATAGCTTTGCAGACGATAAGTACAACCATTTCAGAGAGCAGAGCGGCCAATGTGACGATCTGGCTTTACGTCGATTCGATAACAAATGACGAAAACGGACGGATGTCTCAGGTTTTTATTACATATGAACACTTTTCACATTCTCCCGTGCAACTCGGCTGCTAGTCCTCCTTTCATGCAGAATCTTAAGGTCCTATCTCATGTCCAAGGCACCAAAGCCAGCTAAAAGGTCAATATTCAATACCTAAAACTTGAATTGTACTACCTCTTACTGGCTATTACCTCAACTTAGAAGCTTCATCTGTGTTCTACTATTGTGCTTGTAGTGTCTCAGCATACCGCAGCACGCGACAAAGCTTTGCAGACGATAAGTACAACCGTTTCAGAGAGAAGAGCGGCCACTGTGTCGATCAGGCTTTAAGTCGATTCGATAACAAATGACGAAAACGGACGGATTTCTCAGGTTTTTACTACATATGAACACTTTTCAGATTCTCCCGTGCAACTCGGCTGCTAGTCCTCCTTTCATGCAGAATCTTAAGGTCCTAGCTCATGTCCAAGGCACCAAAGCCAGCTAAAAAGTCAATAATCAATACCTAAAACTTGAATTGTACTACTTCTTACTGGCTATTACATCAACTTAGAAGCTTCATGTGTGTTCTCCTACGATGGTTTTAGTTTCTCCGCATACCGCAGCACGCGACATTGTTTTGCAGACGATAAGTACAAGCGTTTCAGAGAGAAGAGCGGCCAATGTGACGATCTGGCTTTAAGTCGATTCGATAACAAATGACGAAAACGGACGGATATATCAGGTTTTTACTGCATATGAACACTTTTCACATTCTCCCGTGCAACTCGGCTGCTAGTCCTCCTTTCATGAAGAATGTTAAGGTCCTAGCTCATGTCCAAGGCACCAAAGCCAGCTAAAAAGTCAATATTCGATACCTAAAACTTGAATTCTACTACTTCTTACTGGATATTACATCAACTTAGAAGCTTCATCTGTGTTCTACTGTGGTGCTTTTAGTGTCTCCGAATACCGCAGTACGCGACATAGCTTTGCAGACGATAAGTACAACCGTTTCAGAGAGAAGAGCGGCCAATGTGTCGATCTGGCTCTAAGTCGATTCGACAACAAATGACAGAAAACGAACGGATTTCTCAGGTTTTTACTACATATGAACACTTTTCACATTCTCCCGTGCAACTCGGCTGCTAGTCCTCCTTTCATGCAGAAACGTAAGGTCCTAGCTCATGTCCAAGGCACCAAAGCCAGCTAAAAGGTCAATATTCAATACCTAAAACTTGATTTGTACTACTTCTTACTGGCTATTACATCAACTTAGAAGCGTGATCTGTGTTCTACTATGGTGCTTTTAGTGTCTCAGCATACCGCAGCACGCGACATAGCTTTGCAAACGATAAGTACAACCGTTTCAGAGAGAAGAGCGGCCAATGTGACGATCTGGCTTTAAGTCGATTCGATAACAAATGACGAAAACGGACGAATTTCTCAGGTTTTTACTACATATGAACACTTTTCACATTCTCCCGTGAAACTCGGCTGCTAGTCATCCTTTCATGCAGAATCTTAAGGTCCTAGCTCATGTCCAAGGCACCAAAGCCAGCTAAAAAGTCAATAATCGATACCTAAAACTTGAATTGTACTACTTCTTACTGGATATTACATCAACTTAGAAGCTTCATCTGTGTTCTACTGTGGTGCTTTTAGTGTCTCCGAATACCGCAGTACGCGACATAGCTTTGCAGACGATAAGTACAACCATTTCAGAGAGCAGAGCGGCCAATGTGACGATCTGGCTTTACGTCGATTCGATAACAAATGACGAAAACGGACGGATGTCTCAGGTTTTTATTACATATGAACACTTTTCACATTCTCCCGTGCAACTCTGCTGCTAGTCCTCCTTTCATGCAGAATCTTAAGGTCCTAGCTCATGTCCAAGGCACCAAAGCCAGCTAAAAAGTCAATAACCGATACCTAAAACTTGAATTGTACTACTTCTTACTCGCTAATACATCAACTTAGAAGCTTCATCTAAGTTCTACTACGGTGCTTTTAGTTTCTCCGTATACCGCAGCACGCGACACAGTTTTGTAGACAATAAGTACAACCGTTTCAGAGAGAAGAGCGGCCAATGTGACGATGTGGCTTTAAGTCGATTCGATAACAAATGACGAAAACGGACGGATGTCTCAGGTTTTTACTACATATGAACACTTTTCACATTCTCCCGTGCTACTCGGCTGCTAATCCTCCTTTCATGCAGAATCTTAAGGTCCTATCTCATGTCCAAGACACCAAAGCCAGCTAAAAGGTCAATGTTCAATACCTAAAACTTGAATTGTACTACCTCTTACTGGCTATTACCTCAACTTAGAAGCTTCATCTGTGTTCTACTATGGTGCTTGTATTGTCTCAGCATACCGCAGCACGCGACAAAGCTTTGCAGACGATAAGTACAACCGTTTCAGAGAGAAGAGCGGCCAATGTGACGATGTGGCTTTACGTCGATTCGATAACAAATGACGAAAACGGACGGATGTCTCAGGTTTTTATTACATATGAACACTTTTCACATTCTCCCTTGCAACTCGGCTGCTAGTCCTCCTTTCATGCAGAATCGTAAGGTCCTACCTCATGTCCAAGGCACCAAAGCCAGCTAAAAAGTCAATAACCGATACCTAAAACTTGAATTGTACTACTTCTTACTGGCTATTACATCATTTTAGAAGCTTCATCTGTGTTCTACTATGGTGCTTTTTGTGTCTCCGAATACCGCAGTACGCGACATAGCTTTGCAGACGATAAGTACAACCGTTTCAGAGAGAAGAGCGGGCAATGTGACGATCTGGCTTTAAGTCGATTCGATAACAAATGACGAAAACGGACGGATTTCTCAGGTTCTTACTACATATGAACACTTTTCACATTCTCCCGTGCAACTCGCTGCTAGTCCTCCTTTCATGCCGAATATTAAGGTCCTAGCTCATGTCCAAGGCACCAAAGCCAGCTAAAAATTCAATATTCAATACCTAAAACTTGAATTGTACTACTTCATACTGGATATTACATCAACTTAGAAGCTTGATCTGTGTTCTACTATGGTGCTTGTAGTGTCTCAGCATACCGCAGCACGCGACATAGCTTTGCAGACGATATGTACAACCGTATCAGAGAGAAGAGCGGCCAATGTGACGATCTGGCTTTAAGTCGATTCGATAACAAATGACGAAAACGGACGGATGTCTCAGGTTTCCACTGCATATGAAGACTTTTCACATTCTCCCGTGCAACTCGGCTGCTAGTCCTCCTTTCATGCAGAATCTGAAGGTCCTAGCTCATGTCCAAGGCACCAAAGCCAGCTAAAAAGTCAATAATCGATACCTAAAACTTGAATTCTACTACTTCTTACTGGCTATTACATCAACTTAGAAGCTTCATCTGTGTTCTACTATGGTGCTTTTAGTGTCTCCGCATAACGCAGCACGCGACATAGCTTTGTAGACGATAAGTACAACCGTTTCAGAGAGAAGAGCGGCCAATGTGTCGATCTGGCTCTAAGTCGATTCGATAACAAATGACGAAAACGGACGGACCTCTCAGGTTTTTAATACATATGAACACTTTTCACATTCTTCCGTGCAACTCGGCTGCTAGTCCTCCTTTCATGCAAAATCTTAAGGTCCTAGCTCATGTCCAAGGCACCAAAGCCAGCTAAAAAGTCAATAATCAATACCTAAAACTTGAATTGTACTAATTCTTACTGGGTATTACATCAACTTAGAAGCTTCATCTGTGTTCTACTATGGTGCTTTTAGTGTCCCAGCATACCGCAGCACGCGACATAGCTTTGCAGACGATAAGTACAAGCGTTTCAGAGAGAAGAGCGGCCAATGTGACGATCTGGCTTTAAGTCGATTCGATAACAAATGACGTAAACGGACGGATTTCTCAGGTTTTTACTACATATGAACACTTTTCACATTCTCCCGTGAAACTCGGCTGCTAGTCCTCCTTTCATGCAGAATCTTAAGGTCCTAGCTCATGTCCAAGGCACCAAAGCCAGCTAAAAAGTCAATAATCGATACCTAAAACATGAATTGTACTACTTCTTACTGGATATTACATCAACTTAGAAGCTTAATCTGTGTTCTACTGTGGTGCTTTTAGTGTCTCCGAATACCGCAGTACGCGACATAGCTTTGCAGACGATAAGTACAACCGTTTCAGAGAGAAGAGCGGCCAATGTGACGATCTGGCTTTAAGTCGATTCGATAACAAATGACGTAAACGGACGGATTTCTCAGGTTTTTACTACATATGAACACTTTTCACATTATCCCGTGCAACTCGGCTGCTAGTCCTCCTTTCATGCAGAATCTTAAGGTCCTAGCTCATGTCCAAGGCACCAAAGCTAGCTAAAAAGTCAATAATCAATACCTAAAACTTGAATTGTACTACTTCTTACTGGCTATTACATCAACTTAGAAGCTTCATCTGTGTTCTACTATGGTGCTTTTAGTGTCTCCACATACCGCAGCACGCGACATAGCTTTGCAGACGATAAGTACAAGCGTTTCAGAGAGAAGAGCGGCCAATGTGACGATCTGGCTTTAAGTCGATTCGATAACAAATGACGAAAACGGACGGATGTCTCAGGTTTTTACTACATATGAACACTTTTCACATTCTCCCGTGCAACTCGGCTGCTAGTCCTCCTTTCATGCAGAATCTTAAGGTCCTAGCTCATGTCCAAGGCACCAAAGCCAGCTAAAAAGTCAATAATCGATACATAAAACTTGAATTGTACTACTTCTTACTGGATATTACATCAACTTAGAAGCTTCATCTGTGTTCTACTGTGGTGCTTTTAGTGTCTCCGAATACCGCAGTACGCGACATAGCTTTGCAGACGATAAGTACAACCATTTCAGAGAGCAGAGCGGCCAATGTGACGATCTGGCTTTACGTCGATTCGATAACAAATGACGAAAACGGACGGATGTCTCAGGTTTTTATTACATATGAACACTTTTCACATTCTCCCGTGGAACTCGACTGCTAGTCCTCCTTTCATGCAGAATCTTAAGGTCCTATCTCATGTCCAAGGCACCAAAGCCAGCTAAAAGGTCAATATTCAATACCTAAAACTTGAATTTTACTACCTCTTACTGGCTATTACCTCAACTTAGAAGCTTCATCTGTGTTCTACTATGGTGCTTGTAGTGTCTCAGCATACCGCAGCACGCGACAAAGCTTTGCAGACGATAAGTACAACCGTTTCAGAGAGAAGAGCGGCCAATGTGTCGATCTGGCTTTAAGTCGATGCGATAACAAATGACGGAAACGGACGGATTTCTCAGGTTTTTACTACATATGAACACTTTTCACATTCTCCCGTGCATCTCGGCTGCTAGTCCTCCTTTCATGCAGAATCTTAAGGTCCTAGCTCATGGTCAAGGCACCAAAGCCAGCTAAAAAGTCAATAACCGATACCTAAAACTTGAATTGGACTACTTCTTACTGGCTATTACAGCAACTTAGAAGCTTCATCTGTGTTCTATTATGGTGCTTTTCCTGTTTCCGCCTATGGCAACACGCGACATAGCTTTGCAGACGATAAGTACAACCGTTTCAGAGAGAAGAGCGGCCAATGTGACGATCTGGCTTTAAGTCGATTCGATAACAAATGACGAAAACGGACGGATGTCTCAGGTTTTTACTACATATGAACACTTTTCACATTCTCCCCTGCAACTCGGCTGCTAGTCCTCCTTTCACGCAGAATCTTAAGGTCCTAGCTCATGTCCAAAGCACCAAAGCCAGCTAAAAGGTCAATATTCAATACCTAAAACTTGAATAGTACTACTTCTTACTGGCTATTACATCAACTTAGAACCTTGATCTGTGTTCTACTATGGTGCTTTTAGTGTCTCAGCATACCGCAGCACGCGACATAGCTTTGCAGACGATAAGTACATCCGTTTCAGAGAGAAGATCGGCCAATGTGACGATCTGGCTTTACGTCGATTCGATAACAAATGACGAAAACGGACGGATTTCTCAGGTTTTTACTACATATGAACACTTTTCTCATTCTCCCGTGCAACTCGGCTAGTAGTCCTCCTTTCATGCAGAATCGTAAGGTCCTACCTCATGTCCAAGGCACCAAAGCCAGCTAAAAAGTCAATAACCGATACCTAAAACTTGAATTGTACTACTTCTTACTGGCTATTACATCATTTTAGAAGCTTCATCTGTGTTCTACTATGGTGCTTTTAGTGTCTCCGAATACCGCAGCACGCGACATAGCTTTGTAGACGATAAGTACAACCGTTTCAGAGAGAAGAGCGGCCAATGTGTCGATCTGGCTCTAAGTCGATTCGATAACAAATGACGAAAACGGACGGACCTCTCAGGTTTTTAATACATATGAACACTTTTCACATTCTTCCGTGCAACTCGGCTGCTAGTCCTCCTTTCATGCAGAATCTTAAGGTCCTAGCTCATGTCCAAGGCACCAAAGCCAGCTAAAAAGTCAATAATCAATACCTAAAACTTGAATTGTACTAATTCTTACTGGGTATTACATCAACTTAGAAGCTTCATCTGTGTTCTACTATGGTGCTTTTAGTGTCCCAGCATACCGCAGCACGCGACATAGCTTTGCAGACGATAAGTACAACCGTTTCAGAGAGAAGAGCGGCCAATGTGACGATCTGGCTTTAAGTCGATTCGATAACAAATGACGTAAACGGACGGATTTCTCAGGTTTTTACTACATATGAACACTTTTCACATTCTCCCGTGAAACTCGGCTGCTAGTCCTCCTTTAATGCAGAATCTTAAGGTCCTAGCTCATGTCCAAGGCACCAATGCCAGCTAAAAAGTCAATAATCGATACCTAAAACTTGAATTGTACTACTTCTTCCTGGATATTACATCAACTTAGAAGCTTCATCTGTGTTCTACTGTGGTGCTTTTAGTGTCTCCGAATACCGCAGTACGCGACATAGCTTTGCAGACGATAAGTACAACCATTTCAGAGAGCAGAGCGGCCAATGTGACGATCTGGCTTTACGTCGATTCGATAACAAATGACAAAACGGACGGATGTCTCAGGTTTTTATTACATATGAACACTTTTCACATTCTCCCGTGCAACTCGGCTGCTAGTCCTCCTTTCATGCAGAATCTTAAGGTCCTATCTCATGTCCAAGGCACCAAAGCCAGCTAAAAGGTCAATATTCAATACCTAAAACTTGAATTGTACTACCTCTTACTGGCTATTACCTCAACTTAGAAGCTTCATCTGTGTTCTACTATAGTGCTTGTAGTGTCTCAGCATACCGCAGCACGCGACAAAGCTTTGCAGACGATAAGTACAACCGTTTCAGAGAGAAGAGCGGCCAATGTGTCGATCTGGCTTTAAGTCGATGCGATAACAAATGACGAAAACGGACGGATTTCTCAGGTTTTTACTACATATGAACACTTTCCACATTCTCCCGTGCAACTCGGCTGCTAGTCCTCCTTTCATGCAGAATCTTAAGGTCCTAGCTCATGTCCAAGGCACCAAAGCCTGCTAAAAAGTCAATAATCAATACCTAAAACTTGAATTGTACTACTTCTTACTGGCTATTACATCAACTTAGAAGCTTCATGTGTGTTCTCCTACGATGGTTTTAGTTTCTCCGCATACCGCAGCACGCGACATAGTTTTGCAGACGATAAGTACAAGCGTTTCCAAGAGAAGAGCGGCCAATGTGACGATCTGGCTTTAAGTCGATTCCATAACAAATGACGAAAACGGACGGATTTCTCAGGTTTTTACTACATATGAACACTTTTCACATTCTGCCGTGCAACTCGGCTGCTAGTCCTCCTTTCATGCAGAATCTTAAGGTCCTAGCTCATGGTCAAGGCACCAAAGCCAGCTAAAAAGTCAATAACCGATACCTAAAACTTGAATTGGACTACTTCTTACTGGCTATTACATCAACTTAGAAGCTTCATCTGTGTTCTATTATGGTGCTTTTCCTGTTTCCGCCTACGGCAACACGCGACATAGCTTTGCAGACGATAAGTACAACCGTTTCAGAGAGAAGATCGGCCAATGTGACGATCTGGCTTTAAGTCGATTCGGTAACAAATGACGAAAACGGACGGATTTCTCAGGTTTTTACTACATATGATCACTTTTCACATTCTCCCGTGCAACTCGGCTGCTAGTCCTCCTTTCATGCAGAATCTTAAGGTCCTAGTTCATGTCCAAGGCACCAAAGCCAGCTAAAAAGTCAATAACCGATACCTAAAACTTGAATTGTACTACTTCTTACTTACTAATACATCAACTTAGAAGCTTCATCTGTGTTCTACTACGGTGCTTTTAGTTTCTCCGTATACCGCAGCACGCGACATAGTTTTGCAGACGATAAGTACAACCGTTTCAGAGAGAAGAGCGGCCAATGTGACGATGTGGCTTTAAGTCGATTCGATAACAAATGACGAAAACGGACGGATGTCTCAGGTTTTTACTACATATGAACACTTTTCACATTCTCCCGTGCTACTCGGCTGCTAGTCCTCCTTCCATGCAGAATCTTAAGGTCCTAGCTCATGTCCAAGGCACCAAAGCCAGCTAAAAAGTCAATAATCAATACCTAAAACTTGAAATGTACTGCTTCTTACTGGCTATTACATCAACTTAGAAGCTTCATCTGTGTTCTACTACGTTGCTTTTAGTTTCTCCGCATACCGCAGCACGCGACATAGTTTTGCAGACGATAAGTACAACCGTTTCAGAGAGAAGAGCGGCCAATGTGACGATCTGGCTTTAAGTCGATTCGATAACAAATGACGAAAACGGACGGATGTCTCAGGTTTTCACTGCATATGAACACTTTTCACATTCTCCCGTGCAACTCGGCTGCTAGTCCTCCTTTCATGCATAATCGTAAGGTCCTAGCTCATGTCCAAGGCACCAAAGCCAGCTAAAAAGTCAATAATCAATACCTAAAACTTGAATTGTACTAATTCTTACTGGGTATTACATCAACTTAGAAGCTTCATCTGTGTTCTACTGTGGTGCTTTTAGTGTCTCCGAATACCGCAGTACGCGACATAGCTTTGCAGACGATAAGTACAACCATTTCAGAGAGCAGAGCGGCCAATGTGACGATCTGGCTTTACGTCGTTTCGATAACAAATGACGAAAACGGACGGATGTCTCAGGTTTTTATTACATATGAACACTTTTCACATTCTCCCGTGCAACTCGGCTGCTAGTCCTCCTTTCATGCAGAATCTTAAGGTCCTATCTCATGTCCAAGGCACCAAAGCCAGCTAAAAGGTCAATATTCAATACCTAAAACTTGAATTGTACTACCTCTTACTGGCTATTACCTCAACTTAGAAGCTTCATCTGTGTTCTACTATAGTGCTTATAGTGTCTCAGCATACCGCAGCACGCGACAAAGCTTTGCAGACGATAAGTACAACCGTTTCAGAGAGAAGAGCGGCCAATGTGTCGATTTGGCTTTAAGTCGATTCGATAACAAATGACGAAAACGGACGGATTTCTCAGGTTTTTACTACATATGAACACTTTTCACATTCTCCCGTGCAACTCGGCTGCTAGTCCCCCTTTCATGCAGAATCTTAAGGTCCTAGCTCATGTCCAAGGCACCAAAGCCAGCTAAAAAGTCAATAATCAATACCTAAAACTTGAATTGTACTACTTCTTACTGGCTATTACATCAACTTAGAAGCTTCATGTGTGTTCTCCTACGATGGTTTTAGTTTCTCCGCATAAAGCAGCACGCGACATAGTTTTGCAGACGATAAGTACAAGCGTTTCAGAGAGAAGAGCGGCCAATGTGACGATCTGGCTTTAAGTCGATTCCATAACAAATGACGAAAACGGACGGATTTCTCAGGTTTTTACTACATGTGAACACTTTTCACATTCTGCCGTGCAACTCGGCTGCTAGTCCTCCTTTCATGCAGAATCTTAAGGTCCTAGCTCATGGTCAAGGCACCAAAGCCAGCTAAAAAGTCAATAACCGATACCTAAAACTTGAATTGGACTACTTCTTACTGGCTATTACATCAACTTAGAAGCTTCATCTGTGTTCTACTATGGTGCTTTTCCTGTTTCCGCCTACGGCAACACGCGACATAGCTTTGCAGACGATAAGTACAACCGTTTCAGAGAGAAGATCGGCCAATGTGACGATCTGGCTTTAAGTCGATTCGGTAACAAATGACGAAAACGGACGGATTTCTCAGGTTTTTACTACATATGAACACTTTTCACATTCTCCCGTGCAACTCGGCTGCTAGTCCTCCTTTCATGCAGAATCTTAAGGTCCTAGTTCATGTCCAAGGCACCAAAGCCAGCTAAAAAGTCAATAACCGATACCTAAAACTTGAATTGTACTACTTCTTACTGGTTAATACATCAACTTAGAAGCTTCATCTGTGTTCTACTACGGTGCTTTTAGTTTCTCCGTATACCGCAGCACGCGACATAGTTTTGTAGACGATAAGTACAACCGTTTCAGAGAGAAGAGCGGCCAATGTGACGATGTGGCTTTAAGTCGATTCGATAACAAATGACGAAAACGGACGGATGTCTCAGGTTTTTACTACATATGAACACTTTTCACATTCTCCCGTGCTACTCGGCTGCTAGTCCTCCTTTCATGCAGAATCTTAAGGTCCTAGCTCATGTCCAAGGCACCAAAGCCAGCTAAAAAGTCAATAATCAATACCTAAAACTTGAAATGTACTGCTTCTTACTGGCTATTACATCAACTTAGAAGCTTCATCTGTGTTCTACTACGTTGCTTTTAGTTTCTCCGCATACCGCAGCACGCGACATAGTTTTGCAGACGATAAGTACAACCGTTTCAGAGAGAAGAGCGGCCAATGTGACGATCTGGCTTTAAGTCGATCCGATAACGAATGACGAAAACGGACGGATGTCTCAGGTTTTTACTAAATATGAACACTTTTCACATTCTCCCGTGCTACTCGGCTGGTAGTCCTCCTTTCATGCAGAATCTTAAGTTCCTAGCTCATGTCCAAGGCACCAAAGCCAGCTAAAAGGTCAATATTCAATACCTAAAACTTGAATTGTACTACTTCTTACTGGCTATTACATCAACTTAGAAGCTTGATCTGTGTTCTACTATGGTGCTTTTAGTGTCTCAGCATACCGCAGCACGCGACATAGCTTTGCAGACGATAAGTACATCCGTTTCAGAGAGACGATCGGCCAATGTGACGATCTGGCTTTAAGTCGATTCGATAACAAATGACGAAAACGGACGGATTTCTCAGGTTTTTACTACATATGAACACTTTTCACATTCTCCCGTGCAACTCGGCTGCTAGTCCTCCTTTCATGCAGAATCTTAAGGTCCTAGCTCATGTCCAAGGCACCAAAGCCAGCTAAAAAGTCAATAATCGATACCTAAAACTTGAATTCCACTATTTCTTACTGGCTATTACATCAACTTAGAAGCTTCATCTGTGTTCTACTATGGTGCTTTTAGTGTCTCCACATACCGCAGCACGCGACATAGCTTTGCAGACGATAAGTACAAGCGTTTCAGAGAGAAGAGCGGCCAATGTGACGATCTGGCTTTAAGTCGATTCGATAACAAATGACCAAAACGGACGGATTTCTCAGGTTTTTACTACATATGAACACTTTTCACATTCTCCCCTGCAACTCGGCTGCTAGTCCTCCTTTCATGCAGAATCTTAAGGTCCTAGCTCATGTCCAAGGCACCAAAGCAAGCTAAAAAGTCAATAATCGATACCCAAAACTTGAATTGGATTACTTCTTACTGTCTATTACATCAACTTAGATGCTTCATCTGTTTCCTACTATGGTGCTTTTAGTGTCTCCACATACCGCAGCACGCAACATAGCTTTGCAGACGATAAGTACAACCGTTTCAGAGAGAAGAGCGGCCAATGTGACGATCTGGCTTTAAGTCGATTCGATAACAAATGACGAAAACGGACAGATTTCTAAGGTTTTTACTACATATGAACACTTTTCACATTCTCCCGTGCAACTCGGCTGCTATTCCTCCTTTCATGCAAAATGTTAAGGTCCTAGCTCATGTCCAAGGCACCAAAGCCAGCTAAAAAGTCAATAATCGATACCTAAAACTTGAATTGTACTACTTCTTACTGGCTATTACATCAACTTAGAAGCTTGATCTGTGTTCTACTATGGTGCTTTTAGTGTCTCAGCATACCGCAGCACGCGACATAGCTTTGCAGACGATAAGTACAACCGTTTCCGACAGCAGTGCGGGCAATGTGACGATCTGGCTTTAAGTCGATTCGATAACAAATGACGAAAACGGACGGATTTCTCAGGTTTTTACTACATATGAACACTTTTCACATCCTCCCCTGCAACTCGGCTGCTAGTCCTCCTTTCATGCAGAATCTTAAGGTCCTAGCTCATGTCCAAGGCACCAAAGCCAGCTAAAAAGTCAATAATCGATACCTAAAACTTGAATTGTACTACTTCTTACTGGCTATTACATCAACTTAGAAGCTTCATCTGTGTTCTACTATGGTGCTTTTAGTGTCTCCGCATAACGCAGCACGTGACATAGCTTTGTAGACGATAAGTACAACCGTTTCAGAGAGAAGAGCGGCCAATGTGTCGATCTGGCTCTAAGTCGATTCGATAACAAATGACGAAAACGGACGGATTTCTCAGGTTTTTACTACATATGAACACTTTTCACATTCTCCCGTGCAACTCGGCTGCTAGTCCTCCTTTCATGCAGAATCTTAAGGTCCTAGCTCATGTCCAAGGCACCAAAGCCAGCTAAAAAGTCAATAATCAATACCTAAAACTTGAATTGTACTACTTCTTACTGGATATTACATCAACTTAGAAGCTTCATCTGTGTTCTACTATGGTGCTAGTAGTGTCTCAGCATACCGCAGCACGCGACATAGCTTTGCAGACGATAAGTACAACCGTTTCAGAGAGAAGAGCGGCCAATGTGTCGATCTGGCTCTAAGTCGATTCGATAACAAATGACGAAAACGGACGGATTTCTCAGGTTTTTACTACATATGAACACTTTTCACATTCTCCCGTGCTACTCGGCTGCTAGTCCTCCTTTCATGCAGAATCTTAAGGTCCTAGCTCATGTCCAAGGCACCAAAGCCAGCTAAAAAGTCAATAATCAATACCTAAAACTTGAAATGTACTGCTTCTTACTGGCTATTACATCAACTTAGAAGCTTGATCTGTGTTCTACTATGGTGCTTTTAGTGTCTCAGCATACCGCAGCACGCGACATAGCTTTGCAGACGATAAGTACATCCGTTTCAGAGAGACGATCGGCCAATGTGACGATCTGGCTTTAAGTCGATTCGGTAACAAATGACGAAAACGGACGGATTTCTCAGGTTTTTACTACATATGAACACTTTTCACATTCTCCCGTGCAACTCGGCTGCTATTCCTCCTTTCATGCAGAATCTTAAGGTCCTAGCTCATGTCCAAGGCACCAAAGCCAGCTAAAAAGTCAATAATCGATACCTAAAACTTGAATTCCACTATTTCTTACTGGCTATTACATCAACTTAGAAGCTTCATCTGTGTTCTACTATGGTGCTTTTAGTGTCTCCACATACCGCAGCACGCGACATAGCTTTGCAGACGATAAGTACAAGCGTTTCAGAGAGAAGAGCGGCCAATGTGACGATCTGGCTTTAAGTCGATTCGATAACAAATGACCAAAACGGACGGATTTCTCAGGTTTTTACTACATATGAACACTTTTCACATTCTCCCCTGCAACTCGGCTGCTAGTCCTCCTTTCATGCAGAATCTTAAGGTCCTAGCTCATGTCCAAAGCACCAAAGCCAGCTAAAAGGTCAATATTCAATACCTAAAACTTGAATTGTACTACTTCTTACTGGCTATTACATCAACTTAGAAGCTTGATCTGTGTTCTACTATGGTGCTTTTAGTGTCTCCGCATACCGCAGCACGCGACATAGCTTTGCAGACGATAAGTACATCCGTTTCAGAGAGAAGATCGGCCAATGTGACGATCTGGCTTTAAGTCGATTCGATAACAAATGAAGAAAACGGACGGATTTCTCAGGTTTTTACTACATATGAACACTTTTCACATTCTCCCGTGCAACTCGGCTGCTAGTCCTCCTTTCATGCAGAATCTTAAGGTCCTAGCTCATGTCCAAGGCACCAAAGCCAGCTAAAAAGTCAATAATCGATACCCAAAACTTGAATTCCACTACTTCTTACTGGCTATTACATCAACTTAGAAGCTTCATCTGTGTTCTACTGTGGTGCTTTTAGTGTCTCCACAAACAGCAGCACGCGACATAGCTTTGCAGACGATAAGTACAAGCGTTTCAGAGAGAAGAGCGGCCAATGTGACGATCTGGCTTTAAGTCGATTCGATAACAAATGACGAAAACGGACGGATTTCTCAGGTTTTTACTACATATGAAAACTTTTCACATTCTCCCGTGCAACTCGGCTGCTAGTCCTCCTTTCATGCAGAATCTTAAGGTCCTAGCTCATGTCCAAGGCACCAAAGCAAGCTAAAAAGTCAATAATCGATACCCAAAACTTGAATTGGATTACTTCTTACTGTCTATTACATCAACTTAGATGCTTCATCTGTTTCCTACTATGGTGCTTTTAGTGTCTCCACATACCGCAGCACGCAACATAGCTTTGCAGACGATAAGTACAACCGTTTCAGAGAGAAGAGCGGCCAATGTGACGATCTGGCTTTAAGTCGATTCGATAACAAATGACGAAAACGGACAGATTTCTAAGGTTTTTACTACATATGAACACTTTTCACATTCTCCCGTGCAACTCGGCTGCTATTCCTCCTTTCATGCAAAATGTTAAGGTCCTAGCTCATGTCCAAGGCACCAAAGCCAGCTAAAAAGTCAATAATCGATACCTAAAACTTGAATTGTACTACTTCTTACTGGCTATTACATCAACTTAGAAGCTTGATCTGTGTTCTACTATGGTGCTTTTAGTGTCTCAGCATACCGCAGCACGCGACATAGCTTTGCAGACGATAAGTACAACCGTTTCCGACAGCAGTGCGGGCAATGTGACGATCTGGCTTTAAGTCGATTCGATAACAAATGACGAAAACGGACGGATTTCTCAGGTTTTTACTACATATGAACACTTTTCACATCCTCCCCTGCAACTCGGCTGCTAGTCCTCCTTTCATGCAGAATCTTAAGGTCCTAGCTCATGTCCAAGGCACCAAAGCCAGCTAAAAAGTCAATAATCGATACCTAAAACTTGAATTGTACTACTTCTTACTGGCTATTACATCAACTTAGAAGCTTCATCTGTGTTCTACTATGGTGCTTTTAGTGTCTCCGCATAACGCAGCACGTGACATAGCTTTGTAGACGATAAGTACAACCGTTTCAGAGAGAAGAGCGGCCAATGTGTCGATCTGGCTCTAAGTCGATTCGATAACAAATGACGAAAACGGACGGATTTCTCAGGTTTTTACTACATATGAACACTTTTCACATTCTCCCGTGCAACTCGGCTGCTAGTCCTCCTTTCATGCAGAATCTTAAGGTCCTAGCTCATGTCCAAGGCACCAAAGCCAGCTAAAAAGTCAATAATCAATACCTAAAACTTGAATTGTACTACTTCTTACTGGATATTACATCAACTTAGAAGCTTCATCTGTGTTCTACTATGGTGCTAGTAGTGTCTCAGCATACCGCAGCACGCGACATAGCTTTGCAGACGATAAGTACAACCGTTTCAGAGAGAAGAGCGGCCAATGTGTCGATCTGGCTCTAAGTCGATTCGATAACAAATGACGAAAACGGACGGATTTCTCAGGTTTTTACTACATATGAACACTTTTCACATTCTCCCGTGTAACTCGGCTGCTAGTCCTCCTTTCATGCAGAATCTTAAGGTCCTAGCTCATGTCCAAGGCACCAAAGCCAGCTAAAAAGTCAATAATCAATACCTAAAACTTGAATTGTACTACTTCTTACTGGATATTACATCAACTTAGAAGCTTCATCTGTGTTCTACTATGGTGCTTTTAGTGTCTCCGCATACCGCAGCACGCGACATAGCTTTGCAGACGATAAGTACAACCGTTTCAGGGAGAAGAGCGGCCAATGTGACGATCTGGCTTTAAGTCGATTCGATAACAAATGACGAAAACAGACGGATGTCTCAGGTTTTTACTACATATGAACACTTTTCACATCCTCCCATGCAACTCGGCTGCTAGTCCTCCTTTCATGCAGAATCTTAAGGTCCTAGCTCATGTCCACGGCACCAAAGCCAGCTAAAAAGTCAATAATCGATACCTAAAACTTGAATTCTAGTACTTCTTACTGGCTATTACATAAACTTAGAAGCTTCATCTGTGTTCTACTACGGTGCTTTTAGTTTCTCCGCATACCGCAGCACGCGACATGGTTTTGCAGACGATAATTACAACCGTTTCAGAGAGAAGAGCGGCCAATGTGACGATCTGGCTTTAAGTCGATTCGATAACAAATGACGAAAACAGACGGATGTCTCAGGTTTTTACTACATATGAACACTTTTCACATCCTCCCATGCAACTCGGCTGCTAGTCCTCCTTTCATGCAGAATCTTAAGGTCCTAGCTCATGTCCAAGGCACCAAAGCCAGCTAAAAAGTCAATAATCAATACCTAAAACTTGAATTGTACACTTCTTACTGTCTAATACATCAACTTAGAAGCTTCATCTGTGTTCTACTACGGTGCTTTTAGTTTCTCCGCATACCGCAGCACGCGACATAGTTTTGCAGACGATAAGTACAATCGTTTCAGAGAGGAGAGCGGCCAATGTGACGATGTGGCTTTAGGTCGATTCGATAACAAATGTCGAAAACGGACGGATGTCTCAGGTTTTTACTACATATGAACACTTTTCACATTCTCCCGTGCAACTCGGCTGCTAGTCCTCCTTTCATGCAGAATCTTAAGGTCCTAGCTCATGTCCAAGGCACCAAAGCCAGCTAAAAGGTCAATATTCAATACCTAAAACTTGAATTGTACTACTTCTTACTGGCTATTACATCAACTTAGAAGCTTGATCTGTGTTCTACTATGGTGCTTTTAGTGTCTCCGCATACCGCAGCACGCGACATAGTTTTGCAGACGATAAGTACAACCGTTTCAGAGAGAAGAGCGGCCAATGTGACGATCTGGCTTTAAGTCGATTCGATAACAAATGACGAAAACGGATGGATGTCTCAGGTTTTTACTACATATGAACACTTTTCACATTCTCCCGTGCAACTCGGCTGCTAGTCCTCCTTTCATGCAAAATCTTAAGGTCCTAGCTCATGTCCAAGGCACCAAAGCCAGCTAAAAGATCAATATTCAGTACCTAAAACTTGAATTGTACTACCTCTTACTGGCTAGTACATCAACTTAGAAGCTTCATCTGTGTTCTACTATGGTGCTTGTAGTGTCTCAGCATACCGCAGCACGCGACATAGCTTTGCAGACGATAAGTACAACCGTTTCAGAGAGAAGAGCGGCCAATGTGTCGATCTGGCTTTAAGTCGATTCGATAACAAATGACGAAAACGGACGGATTTCTCAGGTTTTTACTACATATGAAAACTTTTCACATTCTCCCGTGCAACTGGGCTGCTAGTCCTCCTTTCATGCAGAATCTTAAGGTCCTAGCTCATGTCCAAGGCACCAAAGCCAGCTAAAAAGTCAATAATCGATACCCAAAACTTGAATTGGATTACTTCTTACTGGCTATTACATCATCTTAGATGCTTCATCTGTTTCCTACTATGGTGCTTTTAGTGTCTCCACATACCGCAGCACGCAACATAGCTTTGCAGACGATAAGTACAACCGTTTCAGAGAGAAGAGTGGCCAATGTGACGATCTGGCTTTAAGTCGATTCGATAACAAATGACGAAAACGGACGGATTTCTAAGGTTTTTACTACATATGAACACTTTTCACATTCTCCCGTGCAACTCTGCTGCTACTCCTCCTTTCATGCAGAAAGTTTAGGTAATAGCTCATGTCCAAGGCACCAAAGCCAGCTAAAAAGTCAATAATCGATACCTAAAACTTGAATTGTACTACTTCTTACCTGCTATTACATGAACTTAGAAGCTTCATCTGTGTTCTACTATGGTGATTTTAGTGTCTCCGCATACAGCAGCACGCGACATAGCTTTGCAGACGATAAGTACAACCGTTTCAGAGAGAAGAGCGGCCAATGTGTCGATCTGGCTTTAAGTCGATTCGATAACAAATGACGAAAACGGACGGATTTCTCAGGTTTTTACTACATATGAAAACTTTTCACATTCTCCCGTGCAACTCGGCTGCTAGTCCTCCTTTCATGCAGAATCTTAAGGTCCTAGCTCATGTCCAAGGCACCAAAGCAAGCTAAAAAGTCAATAATCGATACACAAAACTTGAATTGGATTACTTCTTACTGTCTATTACATCAACTTAGATGCTTCATCTGTTTCCTACTATGGTGCTTTTAGTGTCTCCACATACCGCAGCACGCAACATAGCTTTGCAGACGATAAGTACAACCGTTTCAGAGAGAAGAGCGGCCAATGTGACGATCTGGCTTTAAGTCGATTCGATAACAAATGACGAAAACGGACAGATTTCTAAGGTTTTTACTACATATGAACACTTTTCACATTCTCCCGTGCAACTCGGCTGCTATTCCTCCTTTCATGCAAAATGTTAAGGTCCTAGCTCATGTCCAAGGCACCAAAGCCAGCTAAAAAGTCAATAATCGATACCTAAAACTTGAATTGTACTACTTCTTACTGGCTATTACATCAACTTAGAAGCTTGATCTGTGTTCTACTATGGTGCTTTTAGTGTCTCAGCATACCGCAGCACGCGACATAGCTTTGCAGACGATAAGTACAACCGTTTCCGACAGCAGTGCGGGCAATGTGACGATCTGGCTTTAAGTCGATTCGATAACAAATGACGAAACCGGACGGATTTCTCAGGTTTTTACTACATATGAACACTTTTCACATCCTCCCCTGCAACTCGGCTGCCAGTCCTCCTTTCATGCAGAATCGTAAGGTCCTAGCTCATGTCATAGGAACCAAAGCCAGCTAAAAAGTCAATAATCGATACCTAAAACTTGAAATGGACTACTTCTTACTGGCTATTACATCAACTTAGAAGCTTCATCTGTGTTCTACTATGATGCTTTTCCTGTTTCCGCCTACGGCAACACGCGACATAGCTTTGCAGACGATAAGTACAAGCGTTTCCGAGAGCAGAACGGCCAATGTGACGATCTGGCTTTAAGTCGATTCGATAACAAATGACGAAAACGGACGGATTTCTCAGGTTTTTACTCTATTTGAACACTTTTCACATTCTCCCCTGCAACTCGGCTGCTAGTTCTCCTTTCATGCAGAATCTTAAGGTCCTAGCTCATGTCCAAGGCACCAAAGCCAGCTAAAAGGTCAATATTCAGTACCTAAAACTTGAATTGTACTACCTCTTACTGGCTAGTTCATCAACTTAGAAGATTCATCTGTGTTCTACTATGGTGCTTGTAGTGTCTCAGCATACCGCAGCACACGACATAGCTTTGCAGACGATAAGTACAACCGTTTCAGAGAGAAGAGCGGCCAATGTGTCGATCTGGCTTTAAGTCGATTCGATAACAAATGACGAAAACGGACGGATTTCTAAGGTTTTAACTACATATGAACACTTTTCACATTCTCCCGTGCAACTCGGCTGCTACTCCTCCTTTCATGCAGAATGTTTAGGTAATAGCTCATGTCCAAGGCACCAAAGCCAGCTAAAAAGTCAATAATCGATACCTAAAACTTGAATTGTACTACTTCTTACCTGCTATTACATGAACTTAGAAGCTTCATCTGTGTTCTACTATGGTGATTTTAGTGTCTCCGCATACAGCAGCACGCGACATAGCTTTGCAGACGATAAGTACAACCGTTTCAGAGAGAAGAGCGGCCAATGTGTCGATCTGGCTTTAAGTCGATTCGATAACAAATGACGAAAACGGACGGATTTCTCAGGTTTTTACTACATATGAAAACTTTTCACATTCTCCCGTGCAACTCGGCTGCTAGTCCTCCTTTCATGCAGAATCTTAAGGTCCTAGCTCATGTCCAAGGCACCAAAGCAAGCTAAAAAGTCAATAATCGATACCCAAAACTTGAATTGGATTACTTCTTACTGTCTATTACATCAACTTAGATGCTTCATCTGTTTCCTACTATGGTGCTTTTAGTGTCTCCACATACCGCAGCACGCAACATAGCTTTGCAGACGATAAGTACAACCGTTTCAGAGAGAAGAGCGGCCAATGTGTCGATCTGGCTTTAAGTCGATTCGATAACAAATGACGTAAACGGACGGATTTCTCAGGTTTTTACTACATATGAAAACTTTTCACATTCTCCCGTGCAACTCGGCTGCTAGTCCTCCTATCATGCGGAATCTTAAGGTCCTAGCTCATGTCCAAGGCACCAAAGCAAGCTAAAAAGTCAATAATCGATACCCAAAACTTGAATTGGATTACTTCTTACTGGCTATTACATCAACTTAGAAGCTTCATGTGTGTTCTACTACGGTGGTTTTAGTTTCTCCGCATACCGCAGCACGCGACATAGTTTTGCAGACGATAAGTGCAACCGTTTCAGCGAGAAAAGCGGCCAATGTGACGATCTGGCTTTAAGTCGATTCGATAACAAATGACGAAAACGGATGGATGTCTCAGGTTTTTACTACATATGAACACTTTTCACATTTTCCCGTGCAACTCGGCTGCTAGTCCTCCTTTCATGCAAAATCTTAAGGTCCTAGCTCATGTCCAAGGCACCAAAGCCAGCTAAAAGGTCAATATTCAGTAATTAAAACTTGAATTGTACTACCTCTTACTGGCTAGTACATCAACTTAGAAGCTTCATCTGTGTTCTACTATGGTGCTTGTAGTGTCTCAGGATACCGCAGCACGCGTCATAGCTTTGCAGACGATAAGTACAACCGTTTCAGAGAGAAGAGCGGCCAATGTGTCGATCTGGCTTTAAGTCGATTCGATAACAAATGACGAAAACGGACGGATTTCTCAGGTTTTTACTACATATGAAAACTTTTCACATTCTCCCGTGCAACTCGGCTGCTAGTCCTCCTTTCATGCAGAATCTTAAGGTCCTAGCTCATGTCCAAGGCACCAAAGCCAGCTAAAAAGTCAATAATCGATACCCAAAACTTGAATTGGATTACTTCTTACTGGCTATTACATCAACTTAGATGCTTCATCTGTTTCCTACTATGGTGCTTTTAGTGTCTCCACATACCGCAGCACGCAACATAGCTTTGCAGACGATAAGTACAACCGTTTCAGAGAGAAGAGCGGCCAATGTGACGATCTGGCTTTAAGTCGATTCGATAACAAATGACGAAAACGGATGGATGTCTCAGGTTTTTACTACATATGAACACTTTTCACATTCTCCCGTGCAACTCGGCTGCTAGTCCTCCTTTCATGCAGAATGTTAAGGTCCTAGCTCATGTCCAAGGCACCAAAGCCAGCTAAAAAGTCAATAATCGATACCTAAAACATGAATTGTACTACTTCTTACTGGCTATTACATGAACTTAAAAGCTTCATCTGTGTTCTACTATGGTGATTTTAGTGTCTCCGCATACCGCAGCACGCGACATAGCTTTGCAGACGATAAGTACAAGCGTTTCAGAGAGAAGAGCGGCCAATGTGACGATCTGGCTTTAAGTCGATTCGATAACAAATGACGAAAACGGAAGGATTTCTAAGGTTTTTACTACATATGAACACTTTTCACATTCTCCCGTGCAACGCGGCTGCTAGTCCTCCTTTCATGCAGAAATTTAAGGTCCTAGCTCATGTCCAAGGCACCAAAGCCAGCGAAAAAGTCAATAATCGATACCTAAAACTTGAATTGTACTACTTCTTACTGGCTATTACATCAACTTAGAAGCTTGATCTGTGTTCTACTATGGTGCTTTTAGTGTCTCAGCATACCGCAGCACGCGACATAGCTTTGCAGACGATAAGTACAACCGTTTCCGACAGCAGTGCGGGCAATGTGACGATCTGGCTTTAAGTCGATTCGATAACAAATGACGAAAACGGACGGATTTCTCAGGTTTTTACTACATATGAACACTTTTCACATCCTCCCCTGCAACTCGGCTGCCAGTCCTCCTTTCATGCAGAATCGTAAGGTCCTAGCTCATGTCATAGGAACCAAAGCCAGCTAAAAAGTCAATAATCGATACCTAAAACTTGAAATGGACTACTTCTTACTGGCTATTACATCAACTTAGAAGCTTCATCTGTGTTCTACTATGATGCTTTTCCTGTTTCCGCCTACGGCAACACGCGACATAGCTTTGCAGACGATAAGTACAAGCGTTTCCGAGAGCAGAACGGCCAATGTGACGATCTGGCTTTAAGTCGATTCGATAACAAATGACGAAAACGGACGGATTTCTCAGGTTTTTACTCTATTTGAACACTTTTCACATTCTCCCCTGCAACTCGGCTGCTAGTTCTCCTTTCATGCAGAATCTTAAGGTCCTAGCTCATGTCCAAGGCACCAAAGCCAGCTAAAAGGTCAATATTCAGTACCTAAAACTTGAATTGTACTACCTCTTACTGGCTAGTTCATCAACTTAGAAGATTCATCTGTGTTCTACTATGGTGCTTGTAGTGTCTCAGCATACCGCAGCACACGACATAGCTTTGCAGACGATAAGTACAACCGTTTCAGAGAGAAGAGCGGCCAATGTGTCGATCTGGCTTTAAGTCGATTCGATAACAAATGACGAAAACGGACGGATTTCTAAGGTTTTAACTACATATGAACACTTTTCACATTCTCCCGTGCAACTCGGCTGCTACTCCTCCTTTCATGCAGAATGTTTAGGTAATAGCTCATGTCCAAGGCACCAAAGCCAGCTAAAAAGTCAATAATCGATACCTAAAACTTGAATTGTACTACTTCTTACCTGCTATTACATGAACTTAGAAGCTTCATCTGTGTTCTACTATGGTGATTTTAGTGTCTCCGCATACAGCAGCACGCGACATAGCTTTGCAGACGATAAGTACAACCGTTTCAGAGAGAAGAGCGGCCAATGTGTCGATCTGGCTTTAAGTCGATTCGATAACAAATGACGAAAACGGATGGATGTCTCAGGTTTTTACTACATATGAACACTTTTCACATTTTCCCGTGCAACTCGGCTGCTAGTCCTCCTTTCATGCAAAATCTTAAGGTCCTAGCTCATGTCCAAGGCACCAAAGCCAGCTAAAAGGTCAATATTCAGTAATTAAAACTTGAATTGTACTACCTCTTACTGGCTAGTACATCAACTTAGAAGCTTCATCTGTGTTCTACTATGGTGCTTGTAGTGTCTCAGGATACCGCAGCACGCGTCATAGCTTTGCAGACGATAAGTACAACCGTTTCAGAGAGAAGAGCGGCCAATGTGTCGATCTGGCTTTAAGTCGATTCGATAACAAATGACGAAAACGGACGGATTTCTCAGGTTTTTACTACATATGAAAACTTTTCACATTCTCCCGTGCAACTCGGCTGCTAGTCCTCCTTTCATGCAGAATCTTAAGGTCCTAGCTCATGTCCAAGGCACCAAAGCCAGCTAAAAAGTCAATAATCGATACCCAAAACTTGAATTGGATTACTTCTTACTGGCTATTACATCAACTTAGATGCTTCATCTGTTTCCTACTATGGTGCTTTTAGTGTCTCCACATACCGCAGCACGCAACATAGCTTTGCAGACGATAAGTACAACCGTTTCAGAGAGAAGAGCGGCCAATGTGACGATCTGGCTTTAAGTCGATTCGATAACAAATGACGAAAACGGATGGATGTCTCAGGTTTTTACTACATATGAACACTTTTCACATTCTCCCGTGCAACTCGGCTGCTAGTCCTCCTTTCATGCAGAATGTTAAGGTCCTAGCTCATGTCCAAGGCACCAAAGCCAGCTAAAAAGTCAATAATCGATACCTAAAACATGAATTGTACTACTTCTTACTGGCTATTACATGAACTTAAAAGCTTCATCTGTGTTCTACTATGGTGATTTTAGTGTCTCCGCATACCGCAGCACGCGACATAGCTTTGCAGACGATAAGTACAACCGTTTCAGAGAGAAGAGCGGCCAATGTGACGATCTGGCTTTAAGTCGATTCGATAACAAATGACGAAAACGGTAGGATTTCTAAGGTTTTTACTACATATGAACACTTTTCACATTCTCCCGTGCAACGCGGCTGCTAGTCCTCCTTTCATGCAGAAATTTAAGGTCCTAGCTCATGTCCAAGGCACCAAAGCCAGCGAAAAAGTCAATAATCGATACCTAAAACTTGAATTGTACTACTTCTTACTGGCAATTACATCAACTTAGAAGCTTCATCTGTGTTCTACTATGGTGCTTTTAGTGTCTCCACATACCGCAGCACGCGACATAGCTTTGCAGACGATAAGTACAACCGTTTCAGAGAGAAGAGCGGCCAATGTGACGATCTGGCTTTAAGTCGATTCGATAACAAATGACGAAAACGGACTGATTTCTCAGGATTTTACTACATATGTACACTTTTCACATTCTCCCGTGCAACTCGGCTGCTAGTCCTCCTTTCATGCAGAATCTTAAGGTCCTAGCTCATGTCCAAGGCACCAAAGCCAGCTTAAAAGTCAATAATCGATACCTAAAACTTGAATTGGATTACTTCTTACTGGCTATTACATCAACTTAGATGCTTCATCTGTGTTCTACTATGGTGATTTTAGTGTCTCCGCTTACCGCAGCACGCGACATAGCATTGCAGACGATAAGTACAACCGTTTCCGAGAGCAGAGCGGCCAATGTGACGATCTGGCTTTAAGTCGATTCGATAACAAATGACGAAAATGGACGGATTTCTAAGGTTTTTACTACATATGAACACTTTTCACATTCTCCCGTGCAACGCGGCAGCTAGTCCTCCTTTCATGCAGAATGTTAAGGTCCTAGCTCATGTCCAAGGCACCAAAGCCAGCTAAAAAGTCAATAATCGATACCTAAAACATGAATTGTACTACTTCTTACTGGCTATTACATCAGCTTAGAAGCTTCATCTGTGTTCTACTACGGTGCTTTTCCTGTATCCGCCTACGGCAACACGCGACATGGCTTTGCAGACGATAAGTACAACCGTTTCCGAGAGCACAGCGGGCAATGTGACGATCTGACTTTAAGTCGATTCGATAACAAATGACGAAAACGGACGGATTTCTCAGGTTTTAACTACATATGAACTCTTTTCACATTCTCCCCTGCATCTCGGCTGCCAGTCCTCCTTTCATGCAGAATCGTAAGGTCCTAGCTCATGTCCAAGGCACCAAAGCCAGCTAAAAAGTCAATAATCGATACCTAAAACTTGAAATGGACTACTTCTTACTGGCTATTACATCAACTTAGAAGCTTCATCTGTGTTCTACTATGATGCTTTTCCTGTTTCCGCCTACGGCAACACGCGACATAGCTTTGCAGACGATAAGTACAAGCGTTTCCGAGAGCAGAACGGCCAATGTGACGATCTGGCTTTAAGTCGATTCGATAACAAATGACGAAAATGGACGGATTTCTGTGGTTTGTACTACATATGAACATTTTTCACATTCTTCCCTGCAACTCGGCTGCTAGTCCTCCTTTCATGCAGAATCATAAGGTCCTAGCTCATGTCCAAGGCACCAAAGCCAGCTAAAAAGTCAATAATCGATACCTAAAACTTGAATTGTACTACTTCTTACTGTCTATTACATCAACTTAGAAGCTTGAACTGTGTTCTACTATGGTGAGTGCAGTGTCTCCGGATACCGCAGCACGCGACATAGCTTTGCAGACGATAAGTACAAGCGTTTCGGAGAGAAGAGCGGCCAATGTGACGATCTGGCTTTAAGTCGATTCGATAACAAATGACGAAAATGGACGGATTTCTAAGGTTTTTACTACATATGAACACTTTTCACATTCTCCCGTGCAACTCGGCTGCTAGTCCTCCTTTCATGCAGAATGTTAAGGTCCTAGCTCATGTCCAAGGCAACAAAGCCAGCTAAAAAGTCAATAATCGATACCTAAAACTTGAATTGTACTACTTCTTACTGGCTATTACATCAACTTAGAAGCTTCATCTGTGTTCTACTATGGTGCTTTTCGTGTCTCCACATACCGCAGCACGCGACATAGCTTTGCAGACGATAAGTACAAGCGTTTCAGAGAGAAGAGCGGCCAATGTTACGATCTGGCTTTAAGTCGATTCGATAACGAATGACGAAAACGGACGGATTTCTAAGGTTTTTACTGCATATGAACACTTTTAACATTCTCCCGTGCAACGCGGCTGCTAGTCCTCCTTTCATGCAGAAATTTAAGGTCCTAGCTCATGTCCAAGGCAACAAAGCCAGCTAAAAAGTCAATAATCGATACCTAAAACTTGAATTGTACTACTTCTTACTGGCTATTACATCAACTTAGAAGCTTCATCTGTGTTCTACTATGGTGATTTTAGTGTCTCCACATACCGCAGCACGCGACATAGCTTTGCAGACGATAAGTACAACCGTTTCAGAGAGAAGAGCGGCCAATGTGACGATCTGGCTTTAAGTCGATTCGATAACAAATGACAAAAACGGACGGATTTCTCAGGTTTTTACTACATATGAACACTTTTCACATTCTCCCGTGCAACTCGGCTGCTAGTCCTCCTTTCATGCAGAATCTTAAGGTGCTAGCTCATGTCCAAGGCACCAAAGCCAGCTAAAAAGTCAATAATCGATTCCTAAAACTTGAATTCCACTACTTCTTACTGGCTATTACATCAACTTAGAAGCTTCATCTGTGTTCTACTATGGTGCTTTTAGTGTCTCCACATACCGCAGCACGCGACATAGCTTTGCAGACGATAAGTACAAGCGTTTCAGAGAGAAGAGTGGCCAATGTGACGATCTGGCTTTAAGTCGATTCGATAACAAATGACAAAAACGGACGGATTTCTCGGGTTTTTACTACATATGAACACTTTTCACATTCTCCCCTGCAACTCGGCTGCTAGTCCTCCTTTCATGCAGAATCTTAAGGTCCTTGCTCATGTCCAAGGCACCAAAGCCAGCTAAAAAGTCAATAATCGATACCTAAAACTTGAATTGGACTACTTCTTACTGGCTATTACATCAACTTAGAAGCTTCGTCTGTGTTCTACAATGGTGCTTTTCCTGTTTCCGCCTACGGCAACACGCGACATAGCTTTGCAGACGATAAGTACAACCGTTTCCGAGAGCAGAGCGGCCAATGTGACGATCTGGCTTTAAGTCGATTCGATAACAAATGACGAAAACGGACGGATTTCTCAGGTTTTTACTACATATGAACACTTTTCACATTCTCCCCTGCAACTCGGCTGCTAGTCCTCCTTTCATGCAGAATCTTAAGGTCCTAGCTCATGTCCAAGGCACCAAAGACAGCTAAAAAGTCAATAATCGATACCTAAAACTTGAATTGTACTACTTCTTACTGGCTATTACATCAACTTAGAAGCTTCATCTGTGTTCTACTATGGTGAGTGCAGTGTCTCCGGATACCGCAGCACGCGACATAGCTTTGCAGACGATAAGTACAAGCGTTTCAGAGAGAAGAGCGGCCAATGTGACGATCTGGCTTTAAGTCGATTCGATAACAAATGACGAAAACGGACGGATTTCTAAGGTTTTTACTACAGATGAACTCTTTTAACATTCTCCCGTGCAACTCGGCTGCTAGTCCTCCTTTCATGCAAAATGTTAAGGTCCTAGCTCATGTCCAAGGCACCAAAGCCAGCTAAAAAGTCAATAATCGATACCTAAAACATGAATTGTACTACTTCTTACTGGCTATTACATCAACTTAAAAGCTTCATCTGTGTTCTACTATGGTGATTTTAGTGTCTCCGCATACCGCAGCACGCGACATAGCTTTGCAGACGATAAGTACAACCGTTTCAGAGAGAAGAGCGGCCAATGTGACGATCTGGCTTTAAGTCGATTCGATAACAAATGACGAAAACGGAAGGATTTCTAAGGTTTTTACTACATATGAACACTTTTCACATTCTCCCGTGCAACGCGGCTGCTAGTCCTCCTTTCATGCAGAAATTTAAGGTCCTAGCTCATGTCCAAGGCACCTAAGCCAGCTAAAAAGTCAATAATCGATACCTAAAACTTGAATTGTACTACTTCTTACTGGCAATTACATCAACTTAGAAGCTTCATCTGTGTTCTACTATGGTGCTTTTAGTGTCTCCACATACCGCAGCACGTGACATAGCTTTGCAGACGATAAGTACAACCGTTTCAGAGAGAAGAGCGGCCAATGTGACGATCTGGCTTTAAGTCGATTCGATAACAAATGACGAAAACGGACTGATTTCTCAGGATTTTACTACATATGAACACTTTTCACATTCTCCCGTGCAACTCGGCTGCTAGTCCTCCTTTCATGCAGAATCTTAAGGTCCTAGCTCATGTCCAAGGCACCAAAGCCAGCTAAAAAGTCAATAATCGATACCTAAAACTTGAATTGTACTACTTCTTACTGGCTATTACATCAACTTAGATGCTTCATCTGTGTTCTACTATGGTGAGTGCAGTGTCTCCGGATACCGCAGCACGCGACATAGCTTTGCAGACGATAAGTACAAGCGTTTCAGAGAGAAGAGCGGCCAATGTGACGATCTGGCTTTAAGTCGATTCGATAACAAATGACGAAAACGGACGGATTTCTAAGGTTTATACTACAGATGAACTCTTTTAACATTCTCCCGTGCAACGCGGCTGCTAGTCCTCCTTTCATGCAGAAATTTAAGGTCCTAGCTCATGTCCAAGGCACCTAAGCCAGCTAAAAAGTCAATAATCGATACCTAAAACTTGAATTGTACTACTTCTTACTGGCAATTACATCAACTTAGAAGCTTCATCTGTGTTCTACTATGGTGCTTTTAGTGTCTCCACATACCGCAGCACGTGACATAGCTTTGCAGACGATAAGTACAACCGTTTCAGAGAGAAGAGCGGCCAATGTGACGATCTGGCTTTAAGTCGATTCGATAACAAATGACGAAAACGGACTGATTTCTCAGGATTTTACTACATATGAACACTTTTCACATTCTCCCGTGCAACGCGGCAGCTAGTCCTCCTTTCATGCAGAATGTTAAGGTCCTAGCTCATGTCCAAGGCACCAAAGCCAGCTAAAAAGTCAATAATCGATACCTAAAACTTGAATTGGACTACTTCTTACTGGCTATTACATCAACTTGGAAGCTTCATCTGTGTTCTACTACGGTGCTTTTCCTGTTTCCGCCTACGGCAACACGCGACATAGCTTTGCAGACGATAAGTACAACCGTTTCCGAGAGCACAGCGGGCAATGTGACGATCTGGCTTTAAGTCGATTCGATAACAAATGATGAAAACGGACGGATTTCTCAGGTTTTTACTACATATGAACACTTTTCACATTCTCCCCTGCAACTCGGCTGCCAGTCCTCCTTTCATGCAGAATCGTAAGGTCCTAGCTCATGTCCAAGGCACCAAAGCCAGCTAAAAAGTCAATAATCGATACCTAAAACTTGAAATGGACTACTTCTTACTGGCTATTACATCAACTTAGAAGCTTCATCTGTGTTCTACTATGATGCTTTTCCTGTTTCCGCCTACGGCAACACGCGACATAGCTTTGCAGACGATAAGTACAAGTGTTTCCGAGAGCAGAACGGCCAATGTGACGATCTGGCTTTAAGTCGATTCGATAACAAATGACGAAAATGGACGGATTTCTCTGGTTTTTACTACATATGAACATTTTTCACATTCTTCCCTGCAACTCGGCTGCTAGTCCTCCTTTCATGCTGAATGTTAAGGTCCAAGCTCATGTCCAAGGCAACAAAGCCAGCAAAAAGTCAATAATCGATACCTAAAACATGAATTGTACTACTTCTTACTGGCTATTACATCAACTTAAAAGCTTCAACTGTGTTCTACTATGGTGATTTTAGTGTCTCCGCATATCGCAGCACGCGACATAGCTTTGCAGACGATAAGTACAAGCGTTTCAGAGAGAAGAGCATCCAATGTGACGATCTGGCTTTAAGTCGATTCGATAACAAATGACGAAAACGGAAGGATTTCTAAGGTTTTTACTACATATGAACACTTTTCACATTCTCCCGTGCAACGCGGCTGCTAGTCCTCCTTTCATGCAGAAATTTAAGGTACTAGCTCATGTCCAAGGCAACAAAGCCAGCTAAAAAGTCAATAATCGATACCTAAAACTTGAATTGTACTACTTCTTACTGGCTATTACATCAACTTAGAAGCTTCATCTGTTTTCTACTATGGTGATTTTAGTGTCTCCACATACCGCAGCACGCGACATAGCTTTGCAGACGATAAGTACAACCGTTTCAGAGAGAAGAGCGGCCAATGTGACGATCTGGCTTTAAGTCGATTCGATAACAAATGACGAAAACGGACGGATTTCTCAGGTTTTTACTGCATATGAACACTTTTCACATTCTCCCGTGGAACTCGGCTGCTAGTCCTCCTTTCATGCAGAATCTTAAGGTGCTAGCTCATGTCCAAGGCACCAAAGCCAGCTAAAAAGTCAATAATCGATACCTAAAACTTGAATTCCACTACTTCTTACTGGCTATTACATCAACTTAGAAGCTTCATCTGTGTTCTACTATGGTGCTTTTAGTGTCTCCACATACCGCAGCACGCGACATAGCATTGCAGACGATAAGTACAAGCGTTTCAGAGAGAAGAGCGGCCAATGTGACGATGTGGCTTTAAGTCGATTCGATAACAAATGACCCAAACGGTTGGATTTCTCAGGTTTTTACTACATATGAACACTTTTCACATTCTCCCGTGCAACTCGGCTGCTAGTCCTCCTTTCATGCAGAATCTTAAGGTCCTAGCTCATGTCCAAGGCACCAAAGGCAGCTAAAAAGTCAATAATCGATACCTAAAACTTGAATTGGACTACTTCTTACTGGCTATTACATCAACTTAGAAGCTTCGTCTGTGTTCTACAATTTTGCTTTTCCTGTTTCCGCCTACGGCAACACGCGACATAGCTTTGCAGACGATAAGTACAACCGTTTCCGAGAGCAGAGCGGCCAATGTGACGATCTGGCTTTAAGTCGATTCGATAACAAATGACGAAAACGGACGGATTTCTCAGGTTTTTACTACATATGAACACTTTTCACATTCTCCCCTGCAACTCGACTGCTAGTCCTCCTTTCATGCAGAATCTTAAGGTCCTAGCTCATGTCCAAGGCACCAAAGCCAGCTAAAAAGTCAATAAACGATACCTAAAACTTGAATTGTACTACTTCTTACTGGCTATTACATCAACTTAGAAGCTTGAACTGTGTTCTACTATGGTGTGTGCAGTGTGTCCGCATATCGCAGCACGCGACATAGCTTTGCAGACGATAAGTACAAGCGTTTCAGAGAGAAGAGCGGCCAATGTGACGATCTGGCTTTAAGTCGATTCGATAACAAATGACGAAAACGGACGGATTTCTAAGGTTTTTACTACATATGAACACTTTTAACATTCTCCCGTGCAACTCGGCTGCTAGTCCTCCTTTCATGCAGAATGTTAAGGTCCTAGCTCATGTCCAAGGCACCAAAGCCAGCTATAAAGTCAATAATCGATACCTAAAACATGAATTGTACTACTTCTTACTGGCTATTACATCAACTTAAAAGCTTCATCTGTGTTCTACTATGGTGATTTTAGTGTCTCCGCATACCGCAGCACGCGACATAGCTTTGCAGACGATAAGTACAACCGTTTCAGAGAGAAGAGCGGCCAATGTGACGATCTGGCTTTAAGTCGATTCGATAACAAATGACGAAAACGGAAGTATTTCTAAGGTTTTTACTACATATGAACACTTTTCACATTCTCCCGTGCAACGCGGCTGCTAGTCCTCCTTTCATGCAGAAATTTAAGGTCCAAGCTCATGTCCAAGGCACCAATGCCAGCTAAAGAGTCAATAATCGATACCTAAAACTTGAATTGTACTACTTCTTACTGGCAATTACATCAACTTAGAAGCTTCATCTGTGTTCTACTATGGTGCTTTTAGTGTCTCCACATACCGCAGCACGCGACATAGCTTTGCAGACGATAAGTACAACCGTTTCAGAGAGAAGAGCGGCCAATGTGACGATCTGGCTTTAAGTCGATTCGATAACAAATGACGAAAACGGACTGATTTCTCAGGATTTTACTACATATGAACACTTTTCACATTCTCCCGTGCAACTCGGCTGCTAGTCCTCCTTTCATGCAGAATCTTAAGGTCCTAGCTCATGTCCAAGGCACCAAAGCCAGCTAAAAAGTCAATAATCGATACCTAAAACTTGAATTGGATTACTTCTTACTGGCTATTACATCAACTTAGATGCTTCATCTGTGTTCTACTATGGTGATTTTAGTGTCTTCGCTTACCGCAGCACGCGACATAGCATTGCAGACGATAAGTACAACCGTTTCAGAGAGAAGAGCGGCCAATGTGACGATCTGGCTTTAAGTCGATTCGATAACAAATGACGAAAATGGACGGATTTTTCTGGTTTTTACTACATATGAACACTTTTCACATTCTCCCCTGCAACTCGGCTGCCAGTCCTCCTTTCATGCAGAATCTTAAGGTCCTAGCTCATGTCCAAGGCACCAAAGCCAGCTAAAAAGTCAATAATCGATACCTAAAACTTGAAATGGACTACTTCTTACTGGCTATTACATCAACTTAGAAGCTTCATCTGTGTTCTACTATGATGCTTTTCCTGTTTCCGCCTACGGCAACACGCGACATAGCTTTGCAGGCGATAAGTACAAGCGTTTCCGAGAGCAGAACGGCCAATGTGACGATCTGGCTTTAAGTCGATTCGATAACAAATGACGAAAATGGACGGATTTCTCGGGTTTTTACTACATATGAACATTTTTCATATTCTTCCCTGCAACACGGCTGCTAGTCCTCCTTTCATGCAGAATCTTAAGGTCCTAGCTCATGTCCAAGGCACCAAGGAAGGGTAAAAAGTCATTAACTGATACCTAAAACTTTAATTGTACTACTTCTTACAGGCTATTACATCAACTTAGAAGCTTCATCTGTGTTCTACTATGGTGCTTTTAGTGTCTCCACATACCGCAGCACGCGACATAGCTTTGCAGACGATAAGTACAACTTTTTCAGAGAGAAGTGCGGCCAATGTGACGATCTGGCTTTAAGTCGATTCGATAACAAATGACGAAAGTGGACGGATTTCTCAGGTTTTTACTACATATGAACACTTTTCACATTCTCCCATGCAAATCGGCTGCTAGTCCTCCTTTCATGCAAAATGTTAAGGTCCTAGCTCGTGTCCAAGGCACCAAAGCCAGCTAAAAAGTCAATAATCGATACCTAAAACTTGAATTATACTACTTCTTCCTGGCTATTACGTCAACTTAGAAGCTTCATCTGTGTTCTACTATGGTGCTTTTAGTGTCTCCGCATACCGCAACACGCGACATAGCTTTGCAATCGATAAGTACAACCGTTTCAGAGAGAAGAGCGGCTAATGTGACGATCTGGCTTTAAGTCGATTCGATAACAAATGACGAAAACGGACGGATTTCTCGGGTTTTTACTACATATGAACACTTTTCACATTCTTCCATGCAAATCGGCTGCTAGTCCTCCTTTCATGCAGAATGTTAAGGTCCTAGCTCATGTCCAAGGCACCAAAGCCAGCTAAAAAGTCAATAATCGATACCTAAAACGTGAATTGTACTACTTCTTCCTGGCTATTACGTCAACTTAGAAGCTTCATCTGTGTTCTACTCTGGTGATTTTAGTGTCTCCGCATACCGCAGCACGCGACATAGCTTTCCAGACGATAAGTACAAGCGTTTCAGAGAGAAGAGCGGCCAATGTGACGATCTGGCTTTAAGTCGATTCGATAACAAATGACGAAAACGGACGAATTTCTCAGGTTTTTACTACATATGAACACTTTTCACATTCTCCCGTGCTACTCGGCTGCTAGTCCTCATTTCATGCAGAATCGTAAGGTCCTAGCTCATGTCCAAGGCACCAAAGCTAGCTAAAAAGTCAATAATCGATACCTAAAACTTAAATTGTACTACTTCTTACTGGCTATTACATCAGCTTAGAAGCCTCATCTGTGTTCTACTATGGTGCTTTTAGTGTCTCAGCATACCGCAGCACGCGACGTAGCTTTGTAGACGATAAGTACAACCTTTTCAGAGAGAAGAGCGACCAATGTGACGATCTGGCTTTAAGTCGATTCGATAACAAATGACGAAAACGGACGGATTTCTCAAGTATTTTTTTACATATGAACACTTTTCACATTCTCCCGTGCAACTCGGCTGCTAGTCCTCCTTTCATGCAGAATCTTAAGGCCGTAGCTCATGTCCAAGGCACCAAAGCCAGCTAAAAAGTCAATAATCGATACCTAAAACTTGAATTGGATTACTTCTTACTGGCTATTACATCAGCTTAGATTCTTCATCTGTTTCCTACTATGGTGATTTTAGTGTCTCCGCATACCGCAGCTCGCGACATAGCTTTGCAGACGATAAATACAAGCGTTTCAGAGAGAAGAGCGGCCAATGTGACGATCTGGCTTTAAGTCGATTCGGTAACAAATGACGAAAACGGACGAATTTCTCAGGTTTTTACTACATATGAACACTTTTCACATTCTCCCGAGCTATTCGGCAGCTAGTCCTCCTTTCATGCTGAATCTTAAGGTCCTAGCTCACGTCCAAGACACCAAAGCTAGCTAAAAAGTCAATAATCGATACCTAAAACTTGAATTGTACTACTTCTTACTGGCTATTACATCAACTTAGAAGCTTCATCTGTGTTCTACTATGCTGCTTGTAGTGTCTCAGCATACCGCAGCATGCGACATAGCTTTGCAGACGATAAGTACAACCGTTTCAGAGAGAAGAGCGACCAATGTGACGATCTGGCTTTAAGTCGATTCGATAACAAATGACGAAAACGGACGGATGTCTCAGGTTTTTAATACATATGAACACTTTTCACATTCTCCCGTGCAACTGGGCTGCTAGTCCTCCTATTATGCAGAATCATAAAGTCCTAGCTCATGTCCAAGGCAAAAAAAAAACCAGCTAAAAGTCAATAATCGATACCTAAAACTTCAATTGTACTACTTCTTACTGGCTATTACATCAACTTAGAAGTTTCATCTATGTTTTACTATGCTGCTTGTAGTGTCTCAGCATACCGCAGCATGCGACATAGCTTTGCAGACGATAAGTACAAGCGTTTCAGAGAGAAGAGCGGCCAATGTGACGATCTGGCTTTAAGTCGATTCGATAACAAATGACGAAAACAGACGAATTTCTCAGGTTTTTACTACATATGATCACTTTTCACATTCTCCCGTGCTACTCGGCTGCTAGTCCTCCTTTCATGCAGAATCTTAAGGTCCTAGCTCATGTCCAAGGCACCAAAGCTAGCTAAAAAGTCAATAATCGATACCTAAAACTTGAATTGTACTACTTCTTACTGGCTATTACATCAACTTAGAAGCTTCATCTGTGTTCTACTATGCTGCTTGTAGTGTCTCAGCATACCGCAGCATGCGACATAGCTTTGCAGACGATAAGTACAAGCGTTTCAGAGAGAAGAGCAGCAAATAAGACGATGTGGCTTTAAGTCGATTCGATAACAAATGACGAAAACGCACGAATTTCCCAGGTTTTTACTACATATGAACACTTTTCACATTCTCCCGTGCAACTCGGCTGCTAGTCCTCCTTTCATGCAGAATCTTAAGGTCCTAGCTCATGTCCAAGGCACCAAAGCCAGCTAAAAAGTCAATAATCGATACCTAAAACTTGAATTGGACTACTTCTTACTCACTATTACATCAACTTAGAAGCTTCATCTGTGTTCTACTATGTTGCTTTTATTGTGTCCACGTACCGCAGCACGCGACATAGCTTTGCAGACGATAAGTACAACTTTTTCAGAGAGAAGAGCGGCCAATGTGACGATCTGGCTTTAAGTCGATTCGATAACAAATGATGAAAACGGACGGATTTCTAAGGTTTTTACTACATATGAACACTTTTCACATTCTCCTGTGCAACTCGGCTGCTAGTCCTCCTTTCATGCAGAATTTTAAGGTACTAGCTCATGTCCAAGGCACCAAAGCCAGCTAAAAAGTCAATAATCGATACCTAAAACTTGAATTGTACTACTTCTTACTGGCTATTACATCAACTTAGAAGCTCCATCTGTGTTCTACTATGGTGCTTTTAGTGTCTCCGCATACCGCAGCACGCGACATAGCTTTGCAGACGATAAGTACAACCGTTTCAGAGAGAAGAGCGGCCAATGTGACGATCTGGCTTTAAGTCGATTCGATCACAAATGACGAAAACGGACGGATGTCTCAGGTTTTTAATACATATGAACACTTTTCACATTCTCCCGTGCAACTGGGCTGCGAGTCCTCCTTTTATGCAGAATCATAAAGTCCTAGGTCATGTCAAAGGCACAAAAAACCAGCTAAAAAGTCAATAATCGATACCTAAATCTTGAATTGGTCTACCTCTTACTGGCTATTACATCAACTTAGAAGCTTCATCTGTGTTCTACTATGGTGCTTTTCTGTTTCCGCCTACGGCAAAACGTGACATTGCTTTGCAGACGATAAGTACAACCGTTTCAAGAGCAGAGCGGCCAATGTGACGATCTGGCTTTAAGTCGATTCGATAACAAATGACGAAAACGGACGGATTACTCAGGTTTTTACTTCATATGAACACTTTTTACATTCTCCCCTGCAACTCGGCTGCTAGTCCTCCTTTCATGCAGAATCTTAAGGTCCTAGCTCATGTCCAAGGCACCAAAGCCAGCTAAAAAGTCAATAATCGATACCTAAAACTTGAATTGGACTACTTCTTACTGGCTATTACATCAACTTAGAAGCTTCGTCTGTGTTCTACAATGGTGCTTTTCCTGTTTCCGCCTACGGCAACACGCGACATAGCTTTGCAGACGATAAGTACAACCGTTTCCGAGAGCAGAGCGGCCAATGTGACGATCTGGCTTTAAGTCGATTCGATAACAAATGACGAAAACGGACGGATTTCTCAGGTTTTTACTACATATGAACACTTTTCACATTCTCCCATGCAACTCGACTGCTAGTCCTCCTTTCATGCAGAATCTTAAGGTCCTAGCTCATGTCCAAGGCACCAAAGCCAGCTAAAAAGTCAAAAAACGATACCTAAAACTTGAATTGTACTACTTCTTACTGGCTATTACATCAACTTAGAAGCTTGAACTGTGTTCTACTATGGTGAGTGCAGTGTCTCCGCATATCGCAGCACGCGACATAGCTTTGCAGACGATAAGTACAAGCGTTTCAGAGAGAAGAGCGGCCAATGTGACGATCTGGCTTTAAGTCGATTCGATAACAAATGACGAAAACGGACGGATTTCTAAGGTTTTTACTACATATGAACACTTTTAACATTCTCCCGTGCAACTCGGCTGCTAGTCCTCCTTTCATGCAGAATGTTAAGGTCCTAGCTCATGTCCAAGGCACCAAAGCCAGCTATAAAGTCAATAATCGATACCTAAAACATGAATTGTACTACTTCTTACTGGCTATTACATCAACTTAAAAGCTTCATCTGTGTTCTACTATGGTGATTTTAGTGTCTCCGCATACCGCAGCACGCGACATAGCTTTGCAGACGATAAGTACAACCGTTTCAGAGAGAAGAGCGGCCAATGTGACGATCTGGCTTTAAGTCGATTCGATAACAAATGACGAAAACGGAAGTATTTCTAAGGTTTTTACTACATATGAACACTTTTCACATTCTCCCGTGCAACGCGGCTGCTAGTCCTCCTTTCATGCAGAAATTTAAGGTCCAAGCTCATGTCCAAGGCACCAAAGCCAGCTAAAGAGTCAATAATCGATACCTAAAACTTGAATTGTACTACTTCTTACTGGCAATTACATCAACTTAGAAGCTTCATCTGTGTTCTACTATGGTGCTTTTAGTGTCTCCACATACCGCAGCACGCGACATAGCTTTGCAGACGATAAGTACAACCGTTTCAGAGAGAAGAGCGGCCAATGTGACGATCTGGCTTTAAGTCGATTCGATAACAAATGACGAAAACGGACGAATTTCTCAGGTTTTTACTACATATGAACACTTTTCACATTCTCCCATGCTACTCGGCTGCTAGTCCTCCTTTCATGCAGAATGTTAAGGTCCTAGCTCATGTCCAAGGCACCAAAGCCAGCTAAAAAGTCAATAATCGATACCTAAAACGTGAATTGTACTACCTCTTCCTGGCTATTACGTCAACTTAGAAGCTTCATCTGTGTTCTACTCTGGTGATTTTAGTGTCTCCGCATACCGCAGCACGCGACATAGCTTTGCAGACGATAAGTACAAGCGTTTCAGAGAGAAGAGCGGCCAATGTGACGATCTGGCTTTAAGTCGATTCGATAACAAATGACGAAAACGGACGAATTTCTCAGGTTTTTACTACATATGAACACTTTTCACATTCTCCCGTGCTACTCGGCTGCTAGTCCTCCTTTCATGCAGAATCCTAAGGCCGTAGCTCATGTCCAAGGCACCAAAGCCAGCTAAAAAGTCAATAATCGATACCTAAAACTTGAATTGGATTACTTCTTACTGGCTATTACATCAACTTAGATTCTTCATCTGTTTCCTACTATGGTGATTTTAGTGTCTCCGCATACCGCAGCTCGCGACATAGCTTTGCAGACGATAAATACAAGCGTTTCAGAGAGAAGAGCGGCCAATGTGACGATCTGGCTTTAAGTCGATTCGGTAACAAATGACGAAAACGGACGAATTTCTCAGGTTTTTACTACATATGAACACTTTTCACATTCTCCCGTGCTATTCGGCAGCTAGTCCTCCTTTCATGCTGAATCTTAAGGTCCTAGCTCACGTCCAAGGCACCAAAGCTAGCTAAAAAGTCAATAATCGATACCTAAAACTTGAATTGTACTACTTCTTACTGGCTATTACATCAACTTAGAAGCTTCGTCTGTGTTCTACAATGGTGCTTTTCCTGTTTCCGCCTACGGCAACACGCGACATAGCTTTGCAGACGATAAGTACAACCGTTTCAGAGAGAAGAGCGACCAATGTGACGATCTGGCTTTAAGTCGATTCGATAACAAATGACGAAAACGGACGGATGTCTCAGGTTTTTAATACATATGAACACTTTTCACATTCTCCCGTGCAACTGGGCTGCTAGTCCTCCTTTTATGCAGAATCATAAAGTCCTAGCTCATGTCCAAGGCAAAAAAAAACCAGCTAAAAGTCAATAAACGATACCTAAAACTTCAATAGTACTACTTCTTACTGGCTATTACATCAACTTAGAAGTTTCATCTATGTTTTACTATGCTGCTTGTAGTGTCTCAGCATACCGCAGCATGCGACATAGCTTTGCAGACGATAAGTACAAGCGTTTCAGAGAGAAGAGCGGCCAATGTGACGATCTGGCTTTAAGTCGATTCGATAACAAATGACGAAAACAGACGAATTTCTCAGGTTTTTACTACATATGATCACTTTTCACATTCTCCCGTGCTACTCGGCTGCTAGTCCTCCTTTCATGCAGAATCTTAAGGTCCTAGCTCATGTCAAAGGCACCAAAGCTAGCTAAAAAGTCAATAATCGATACCTAAAACTTGAATTGTACTACTTCTTACTGGCTATTACATCAACTTAGAAGCTTCATCTGTGTTCTACTATGCTGCTTGTAGTGTCTCAGCATACCGCAGCATGCGACATAGCTTTGCAGACGATAAGTACAAGCGTTTGAGAGAGAAGAGCAGCAAATAAGACGATGTGGCTTTAAGTCGATTCGATAACAAATGACGAAAACGGACGAATTTCCCAGGTTTTTACTACATATGAACACTTTTCACATTCTCCCGTGCAACTCGGCTGCTAGTCCTCCTTTCATGCAGAATCTTAAGGTCCTAGCTCATGTCCAAGGCACCAAAGCCAGCTAAAAAGTCAATAATCGATACCTAAAACTTGAATTGGTCTACTTCTTACTCGCTATTACATCAACTTAGAAGCTTCATCTGTGTTCTACTATGGTGCTTTTATTGTGTCCACGTACCGCAGCACGCGACATAGCTTTGCAGACGATAAGTACAACTTTTTCAGAGAGAAGAGCGGCCAATGTGACGATCTGGCTTTAAGTCGATTCGATAACAAATGATGAAAACGGACGGATTTCTAAGGTTTTTACTACATATGAACACTTTTCACATTCTCCCGTGCAACTCGGCTGCTAGTCCTCCTTTCATGCAGAATTTTAAGGTACTAGCTCATGTCCAAGGCACCAAAGCCAGCTAAAAAGTCAATAATCGATACCTAAAACTTGAATTGTACTACTTCTTACTGGCTATTACATCAACTTAGAAGCTCCATCTGTGTTCTACTATGGTGCTTTTAGTGTCTCCGCATACCGCAACACGCGTCATAGCTTTGCAGACGATAAGTACAACCGTTTCAGAGAGAAGAGCGGCCAATGTGACGATCTGGCTTTAAGTCGATTCGATCACAAATGACGAAAACGGACGGATGTCTCAGGTTTTTAATACATATGAACACTTTTCACATTCTCCCGTGCAACTGGGCTGCGAGTCCTCCTTTTATGCAGAATCATAAAGTCCTAGGTCATGTCCAAGGCACAAAAAACCAGCTAAAAAGTCAATAATCGATACCTAAATCTTGAATTGGTCTACCTCTTACTGGCTATTACATCAACTTAGAAGCTTCATCTGTGTTCTACTATGGTGCTTTTCTGTTTCCGCCTACGGCAAAACGTGACATTGCTTTGCAGACGATAAGTACAACCGTTTCAAGAGCAGAGCGGCCAATGTGACGATCTGGCTTTAAGTCGATTCGATAACAAATGACGAAAACGGACGGATTACTCAGGTTTTTACTTCATATGAACACTTTTTACATTCTCCCCTGCAACTCGGCTGCTAGTCCTCCTTTCATGCAGAATCTTAAGGTCCTAGCTCATGTCCAAGGCACCAAAGCCAGCTAAAAAGTCAATAATCGATACCTAAGACTTGAATTGTACTACTTCTTACTGGCTATTACATTAACTAAGAAGCTTAATCTGTGTTCTACTATGGTGCTTTTAGTGTCTCCGCATACCGCAGCACGCGACATAGCTTAGTAGACGATAAGTACAACCGTTTCCGAGAGCAGAGCGGCCAATGTGACGATCTGGCTTTAAGTGGATTCGATAACAAATGACGAAAACGGACGGATTTCTCAGGTTTTTATTACATATGAACACTTTTCACATTCTCCCGTGCAACTCGGCTGCTAGTCCTACTTTAATGCAGAATCGTAAGGTCCTAGCTCATGTCCAAGGCACCAAAGCCAGCTAAAAAGTCAATTATCGATACCTAAAACTTGAATTGTACTATTTCTTACGGGCTATTACATTAACTTAGAAGCTTCATCTGTGTTCTACTATGGTGCTTTTAGTGTCTCCGCATACCGCAGCACGCGACATAGCTTAGTAGACGATAAGTACAACCGTTTCCGAGAGCAGAGCGGCCATTGTGACGATCTGGCTTTAAGTCGATACGATAACAAATGACGAAAACGGACGGATTTCTCAGGTTTTTACTACTTATGAACACTTTTCAAATTCTCCCGTGCAACTCGGCTGCTAGTCCTCCCTCATGCAAAATCTTAAGTTCCTAGCTCGTGTCCAAGGCACCAAAGAAGGGTAAAAAGTCAATAACCGATACCTATAACTTTAATTGTACTACTTATTACTGGCTATTACATCAACTTAGAAGCTTCATCTGTGTTCTGCTATGGTGCTTTTAGTGTCTCCGCATATCGCAGCTCGCGACATAGCTTTGTAGTTGATAAGTACAACCGTTTCAGAGAGAAGAGCGGCCAATGTGACGATCTTGCTTTAAGTAGATTCGATAACAAATGACGAAAACGGACGGATTTCTCAGGTTTTTACTACTTATGAACACTTTTCACATTCTCCCGTGCAACTCGGCTGCTAGTCCTCCTTTCATGCAGAATCATAAGGTCCTAGCTCATATCCAAGGCACCAAAGCTAGCTAAATGTCAATAATCGATACCTAAAACTTTAATTGTACTACTTCTTACTGGCTATTACATCAACATAGAAGCTTCATCTGTGTTCTACTATGGTGGTTTTAGTGTCTCCGCATACCGCAGCACGCGACATAGCTTTGCAAACGATAAGTACAACCGTTTCAGAGTGAAGAGCGGCCAATGTGTCGATCTGGCTTTAAGTCGATTCGATAACAAATGACGAAAACGGACGGATGTCTCAGGTTTTTAATACATATGAACACTTTTCACATTCTCCCGTGCAACTGGGCTGCTAGTCCTCCTTTTATGCAGAATCATAAAGTCCTAGCTCATGTCCAAGGCAAAAAAAAACCAGCTAAAAGTCAATAATCGATACCTAAAACTTGAATTGGACTACTTCTTACTCGCTATTACATCAACTTAGAAGCTTCATCTGTGTTCTACTATGGTGCTTTTATTGTGTCCACGTACCGCAGCACGCGACATAGCTTTGCAGACGATAAGTACAACCGTTTCAGAGAGAAGAGCGGCCAATGTGACGATCTGGCTCTATGTCGATTCGATAACAAATGACGAAAACGGACGGATTTCTCAGGTTTTTACTACATATGAACACTTTTCACATTCTCCCGTGCAACTCGGCTGCTAGTCCTCCTTTCATGCAGAATCTTAAGGTCCTAGCTCATGTCCAAGGCACCAAAACCAGCTAAAAAGTCAATAATCGATACCAAAAACTTGAATTGGACTACTTCTTACTCGCTATTACATCAACTTAGAAGCTTCATCTGTGTTCTACTATGGTGCTTTTCCTGTTTCCGCCTACGGCAACACGCGACATAGCTTTGCAGACGATAAGTACAACCGTTTCAGAGAGAAGAGCGGCCAATGTGACGATCTGGCTTTAAGTCGATTCGATAACAAATGACGAAAACAGACGGATTACTCAGGTTTTTTCTACATATGAACACTTTTCACATTTTCCCCTGCTACTCGGCTGCTAGTCCTCCTTTCATGCAGAATCTTAAGGTCCTAGCTCATGTCCAAGGCACCAAAGCCAGCTAAAAAGTCAATAATTGATACCGAAAACATGAATTGTACTACTTCTTACTGGCTATTACATCAACTTAGATACTTCATCTGTGATCTCATATGGTGCTTTCAGTGTCTCCACATACCGCAGCACGTGAAATAGCTTTGTAGACGATAAGTACAACCGTTTCAGAGAGAAGTGCGGCCAATTTGACGATCTGACTTTAAGTCGATTCGATAACAAATGACGAAAACGGACGGATTTCTCAGGTTTTTACTACATATGAACACTTTTCACATTCTCCCGTGCAACTCGGCTGCTAGTCCTCCTTTCATGCAGAATCTTAAGGTCCTAGCTCATGTCCAAGGCACCAAAGCCAGCTAAAAAGTCAATAATCAATACCTAAAACTTGAATTGTACTACTTCTTCCTGGCTATTACGTCAACGTAGAAGCTACATCTGTGTTCTACTACGGTGCTTTTAGTTTCTCCGCATACCGCAGCACGCGACATAGTTTTGCAGACAATATGTACAACCGTTTCAGAGAGAAGAGCGGCCATTGTGACGATCTGGCTTTAAGTCGATACGATAACAAATGACGAAAACGGACGGATTTCTCAGGTTTTTACTACTTATGAACACTTTTCACATTCTCCCGTGCAACTCGGCTGCTAGTCCTCCCTCATGCAGAATCTTAAGTTCCTAGCTCGTGTCCAAGGCACCAAAGAAGGGTAAAAAGTCAATAACCGATACCTATAACTTTAATTGTACTACTTATTACTGGCTATTACATCAACTTAGAAGCTTCATCTGTGTTCTGCTATGGTGCTTTTAGTGTCTCCGCATATCGCAGCTCGCGACATAGCTTTGTAGTTGATAAGTACAACCGTTTCAGAGAGAAGAGCGGCCAATGTGACGATCTTGCTTTAAGTAGATTCGATAACAAATGACGAAAACGGACGGATTTCTCAGGTTTTTACTACATATGAACACTTTTCACATTCTCCCGTGCAACTCGGCTGCTAGTCCTCCTTTCATGCAGAATCATAAGGTCCTAGCTCATATCCAAGGCACCAAAGCTAGCTAAATGTCAATAATCGATACCTAAAACTTTAATTGTACTACTTCTTACTGGCTATTACATCAACATAGAAGCTTCATCTGTGTTCTACTATGGTGGTTTTAGTGTCTCCGCATACCGCAGCACGCGACATAGCTTTGCAATCGATAAGTACAACCGTTTCAGAGTGAAGAGCGACCAATGTGACGATCTGGCTTTAAGTCGATTCGATAACAAATGACGAAAACGGACGGATGTCTCAGGTTTTTAATACATATGAACACTTTTCACATTCTCCCGTGCAACTGGGCTGCTAGTCCTCCTTTTATGCAGAATCATAAAGTCCTAGCTCATGTCCAAGGCAAAAAAAAACCAGCTAAAAAGTCAATAATCGATACCTAAAACTTGAATTGTACTACTTCTTACTGGCTATTACATCAACTTAGAAGTTTCATCTATGTTTTACTATGCTGTTTGTAGTGTCTCAGCATACCGCAGCATGCGACATAGCTTTGCAGACGATAAGTACAAGCGTTTCAGAGAGAAGAGCGGCCAATGTGACGATCTTGCTTCAAGTCGATTCGATAACAAATGACGAAAACAGACGAATTTCTCAGGTTTTTACTACATATGATCACTTTTCACATTCTCCCGTGCTACTCGGCTGCTAGTCCTCCTTTCATGCAGAATCTTAAGGTCCTGGCTCATGTCCAAGGCACCAAAGCTAGCTAAAAAGTCAATAATCGATACCTAAAACTTGAATTGTACTACTTCTTACGGGCTATTACATCAACTTAGAAGCTTCATCTGTGTTCTACTATGGTGCTTGTAGTGTCTCAGCATACCGCAACACGCGACAAAGCTTTGCAGACGATAAGTACAACCGTTTCAGAGAGAAGAGCGGCCAATGTGACGATCTGGCTTTAAGTCGAATCGATAACAAATGATGAAAACGGTCGGATTTCTAAGGTTTTTACTACATATGAACACTTTTCACATTCTCCCGTGCAACTCGGCTGCTAGTCCTCCTTTCATGCAGAATTTTAAGGTACTAGCTCATGTCCAAGGCACCAAAGCCAGCTAAAAAGTCAATAATCGATACCTAAAACTTGAATTGTACTACTTCTTACTGGCTATTACATCAACTTAGAAGCTCCATCTGTGTTCTACTATGGTGCTTTTAGTGTCTCCGCATACCGCAGCACGCGACATAGCTTTGCAGGCGATAAGTACAACCGTTTCAGAGAGAAGAGCGGCCAATGTGACGATCTGGCTTTAAGTCGATTCGATCACAAATGACGAAAACGGACGGATGTCTCAGGTTTTTAATACATATGAACACTTTTCACATTCTCCCGTGCATCTGGGCTGCGAGTCCTCCTTTTATGCAGAATCATAAAGTCCTAGCTCATGTCCAAGGCACAAAAAACCAGCTAAAAAGTCAATAATCGATACCTAAATCTTGAATTGGTCTACTTCTTACTGGCTATTACATCAACTTAGAAGCTTCATCTGTGTTCTACTTTGGTGCTTTTCTGTTTCCGCCTACGGCAAAACGCGACATTGCTTTGCAGACGATAAGTACAACCGTTTCAAGAGCAGAGCGGCCAATGTGACGATCTGGCTTTAAGTCGAATTGATAACAAATGACGAAAACGGACGGATTACTCAGGTTTTTACTTCATATGAACACTTTTTACATTCTCCCCTGCAACTCGGCTGCTAGTCCTCCTTTCATGCAGAATCTTAAGGTCTTAGCTCATGTCCAAGGCACCAAAGCTAGCTAAAAAATCAATAATCGATACCTAAAACTTGAATTCAACTACTTCTTACTGGCTATTACATCAACTTAGAAGCTTCATCTGTGTTCTACTATGGTGCTTTTAGTGTGTCCACATACCGCAGCACGCGACATAGCTTTGCAGACGATAAGTACAACCGTTTCAGAGAGAAGAGCGGCCAATGTGACGATCTGGCTTTAAGTCGATTCGATAACAAATTACGAAAACGGACGGATTTCTAAGGTTTTTACTACATATGAACACTTTTCACGTTCTCCCGTGAAACTCGGCTGCTAGTAATCCTTTCATGCAGAATGTTAAGGTCCTAGCTCATGTCCAAGGCACCAAAGCCAGCTAAAAAGTCAATAATCGATACCTAAGACTTGAATTGTACTACTTCTTACTGGCTATTACATTAACTTAGAAGCTTAATCTGTGTTCTACTATGGTGCTTTTAGTGTCTCCGCATACCGCAGCACGCGACATAGCTTAGTAGACGATAAGTACAACCGTTTCCGAGAGCAGAGCGGCCAATGTGACGATCTGGCTTTAAGTGGATTCGATAACAAATGACGAAAACGGAAGGATTTCTCAGGTTTTTATTACATATGAACACTTTTCACATTCTCCCATGCAACTCGGCTGCTAGTCCTCCTTTCATGCAGAATCGTAAGGTCCTAGCTCATGTCCAAGGCACCAAAGCCAGCTAAAAAGTCAATAATCGATACCTAAAACTTGAATTGTACTACTTCTTACGGGCTATTACATTAACTTAGAAGCTTCATCTGTGTTCTACTATGGTGCTTTTAGTGTCTCCGCATACCGCAGCACGCGACATAGCTTAGTAGACGATAAGTACAACCGTTTCCGAGAGCAGAGCGGCCAATGTGACGATCTGGCTTTAAGTCGATTCGAAAACAAATGACGAAAACGGACGGATTTCGCAGGTTTTTATTACATATGAACACTTTTCACATTCTCCCGTGCAACTCGGCAGCTAGTCCTCCTTTCATGCTAAATCTTAAGGTCCTAGCTCATGTCCAAGGCACCAAAGCCAGCTAAAAAGTCAATAATCGATACCTAAAACTTGAATTGGATTACTTCTTACTGGCTATTACATCAACTTAGATGCTTCGTCTGTTTCCTACTATTGTGATTTTAGTGTCTCCGCATACCGCAGCTCGCGACATAGCTTTGCAGACGATAAATACAAGCGTTTCATAGAGAAGAGCGGCCAATGTGACGATCTGGCTTTAAGTCGATTCGATAACAAATGACGAAAACGGACGAATTTCTCAAGTTTTTACTACACATGAACACATTTCACATTCTCCCGTGCTATTCGGCTGCTAGTCCTCCTTTCATGCTGAATCTTAAGGTCCTAGCTCACGTCCAAGGCACCAAAGCTAGCTAAAAAGTCAATAATCGATACCTATAACTTGAATTGTACTACTTCTTACTGGCTATTACATCAACTTAGAAGCTTCATCTGTGTTCTACTATGCTGCTTGTAGTGTCTCAGCATACCGCAGCATGCGACATAGCTTTGCAGACGATAAGTACAACCGTTTCAGAGAGAAGAGCGACCAATGTGACGATTTGGCTTTAAGTCGATTCCATAACAAATGACGAAAACGGAAGGATATCTCAGGTATTTTTTTACATATGAACACTTTTCACATTCTCCCGTGCAACGCGGCTGCTAGTCCTCCTTACATGCAGAATCTTAAGGTCCTAGCTCATGTCGAAGGCACCAAAGCCAGCTAAAAAGTCAATAATCGATACCTAAAACTTGAATTGTACTACTTCTTACTGGCTATTACATCAACTTAGAAGCTACATCTGTGTTCTACTATGGTGCTTTTAGTGTCTCCACATACCGAAGCACGTGACATAGCTTTGTAGACGATAAGTACAACCGTTTCAGAGAGAAGAGCGGCCAATGTGACGATTTGACTTTAAGTCGATTCGATAACAAATGACGAAAACGGACGGATTTCTCAGGTTTTTATTACATATGAACACTTTTCACATTCTCCCGTGCAACTCGGCTGCTAGTCCTCCTTTCATGCAGAATCTTAAGGTCCTAGCTCATGTCCAAGGCATCAAAGCCAGCTAAAAAGTCAATAATCGATACCTAAAACTTTAATTGTACTACTTCTTACTGGCTATTACATCAACTTAGAAGCTTCATCTGTGTTCTACTATGGTGCTTTTAGTGTCTCCACATACCGAAGCACGTGACATAGCTTTGTAGACGATAAGTACAACCGTTTCAGAGAGAAGAGCGGCCAATGTGACGATCTGGCTTTAAATCGATTCGATCACAAATGACGAAAACGGACGGATGTCTCAGGTTTTTAATACATATGAACACTTTTCACATTCTCCCGTGCAACTGGGCTGCGAGTCCTCCTTTTATGCAGAATCATAAAGTCCTAGCTAATGTCCAAGGCACAAAAAACCATCTAAAAAGTCAATAATCGATACCTAAATCTTGAATTGGTCTACTTCTTACTGGCTATTACATCAACTTAGAAGCTTCATCTGTGTTCTACTATGGTGCTTTTCTGTTTCCGCCTACGGCAAAACGCGACATTGCTTTGCAGACAATAAGTACAACCGTTTCAAGAGAAGAGCGGCCAATGTGACGATCCGGCTTTAAGTCGATTCGATAACAAATGACGAAAACGGACGGATTACTCAGGTTTTTACTTCATATGAACACTTTTTACATTCACCCCTGCAACTCGGCTGCTAGTCCTCCTTTCATGCAGAATCTTAAGGGCCTAGCTCATGTCCAAGGCACCAAAGCCAGCTAAAAAGTCAATAATCGATACCTAAGACTTGAATTCAACTACTTCTTACTGGCTATTACATCAACTTAGAAGCTTCATCTGTGTTCTACTATGGTGCTTTTAATGTGTCCACATACCGCAGCACGCGACATAGCTTTGCAGACGATAAGAACAACCGTTTCAGAGAGAAGAGCGGCCAATGTGACGATCTGGCTTAAAGCCGATTCGATAACAAATTACGAAAACGGACGGATTTCTAAGGTTTTTACTACATATGAACACTTTTCACGTTCTCCCGTGCAACTCGGCTGCTAGTAATCCTTTCATGCAGAATGTTAAGGTCCTAGCTCATGTCCAAGGCACCAAAGCCAGCTAAAAAGTCAATAATCGATACCTAAGACTTGAATTGTACTACTTCTTACTGGCTATTACATTAACTTAGAAGCTTAATCTGTGTTCTACTATGGTGCTTTTAGTGTCTCCGCATACCGCAGCACGCGACATAGCTTAGTAGACGATAAGTACAACCGTTTCCGAGAGCAGAGCGGCCAATGTGACGATCTGGCTTTAAGTGGATTCGATAACAAATGACGAAAACGGACGGATTTCTCAGGTTTTTATTACATATGAACACTTTTCACATTCTCCCGTGCAACTCGGCTGCTAGTCCTCCTTTCATGCAGAATCGTAAGGTCCTAGCTCATGTCCAAGGCACCAAAGCCAGCTAAAAAGTCAATAATCGATACCTAAAACTTGAATTGTACTACTTCTTACTGGCTATTACATCAACTTAGAAGCTTCATCTGTGTTCTACTATGGTGCTTTTAGTGTCTCCACATACCGAAGCACGTGACATAGCTTTGTAGACGATAAGTACAACCGTTTCAGTGAGAAGAGCGGCCAATGTGACGATCTGACTTTAGGTCGATTCGATAACAAATGACGAAAACGGACGGATTTTTCAGGTTTTTACTTCATATGAACACTTTTTACATTCTCCCCTGCAACTCGGCTGCTAGTCCTCCTTTCATGCAGAATCTTAAGGTCCTAGCTCATGTCCAAGGCACCAAAGCTAGCTAAAAAGTCAATAATCGATACCTAAAACTTGAATTGGATTACTTCTTACTGGCTATTACATCAACTTAGATGCTTCATCTGTTTCCTACTATTGTGATTTTAGTGTCTCCGCATACCGCAGCATGCGACATAGCTTTGCAGACGATAAGTACAACCGTTTCAGAGAGAAGAGCGACCAATGTGACGATCTGGCTTTAAGTCGATTCGATAGCAAATGACGAAAACGGACGGATATCTCAGGTATTTTTTTACATATGAACACTTTTCACATTCTCCCGTGCAACTCGGCTGCTAGTCCTCCTTACATGCAGAATCTTAAGGTCCTAGCTCATGTCGAAGGCACCAAAGCCAGCTAAAAAGTCAATAATCGATACCTAAAACTTGAATTGTACTACTTCTTACTGGCTATTACATCAACTTAGAAGCTTCATCTGTGTTCTACTATGGTGCTTTTAGTGTCTCCACATACCGAAGCACGTGACATAGCTTTGTAGACGATAAGTACAACCGTTTCAGTGAGAAGAGCGGCCAATGTGACGATCTGACTTTAGGTCGATTCGATAACAAATGACGAAAACGGACGGATTTTTCAGGTTTTTACTTCATATGAACACTTTTTACATTCTCCCCTGCAACTCGGCTGCTAGTCCTCCTTTCATGCAGAATCTTAAGGTCCTAGCTCATGTCCAAGGCACCAACGCTAGCTAAAAAGTCAATAATCGATACCTAAAACTTGAATTGTACTACTTCTTACTGGCTGTTACATCAACTTAGAAGCTTCATCTGTGTTTTACTATGCTGCTTGTAGTGTCTCAGCATACCGCAGCATGCGACATAGCTTTGCAGACGATAAGTACAAGCGTTTCAGAGAGAAGAGCGGCCAATATGACGATCTGGCTTTAAGTCGATTCGATAACAAATGACGAAAACAGACGAATTTCTCATGTTTTTACTACATATGATCACTTTTCACATTCTCCCGTGCTACTCGGCTGCTAGTCCTCCTTTCATGCAGAATCTTAAGGTCCTAGCTCATGTCCAAGGCACCAAAGCTAGCTAAAAAGTCAATAATCGATACCTAAAACTTGAATTGTACTACTTCTTACTGGCTGTTACATCAACTTAGAAGCTTCATCTGTGTTCTACTATGCTGCTTGTAGTGTCTCAGCATCAACTTAGAAGCTTCATCTGTGTTCTACTATGCTGCTTGTAGTGTCTCAGCATACCGCAGCATGCGACATAGCTTAGCAGACGATAAGTAAAAGCGTTTCAGAGAGAAGAGCGGCAAATAAGACGATGTGGCTTTAAGTCGATTCGATAACAAATGACGAAAACGGACGAATTTCCCAGGTTTTTACTACATATGAACACTTTTCACATTCTCCCGTGCTACTCGGCTGCTAGTCCTCCTTTCATGCAGAATCTTAAGGTCCTAGCTCATGTCCAAGGCACCAAAGCCAGCTAAAAAGTCAATAATCGATACCTAAAACTTCAATTGTACTACTTCTTACTGGCTATTACATCAACTTAGAAGCTTGGTCTGTGTTCTACTATGGTTATTATAGTGTCTCCGCATACCGCAGCACGCGACATAGCTTTGCAGACGATAAGTACAAGCGTTTCAGAGAGAAGAGCGGCCAATATGACGATCTGGCTTTAAGTCGATTCGATAACAAATGACGAAAACAGACGAATTTCTCATGTTTTTACTACATATGATCACTTTTCACATTCTCCCGTGCTACTCGGCTGCTAGTCCTCCTTTCATGCAGAATCTCAAGGTCCTAGCTCATGTCCAAGGCACCAAAGCTAGCTAAAAAGTCAATAATCGATACCTAAAACTTGAATTGTACTACTTCTTACTGGCTGTTACATCAACTTAGAAGCTTCATCTGTGTTCTACTATGCTGCTTGTAGTGTCTCAGCATCAACTTAGAAGCTTCATCTGTGTTCTACTATGCTGCTTGTAGTGTCTCAGCATACCGCAGCATGCGACATAGCTTAGCAGACGATAAGTAAAAGCGTTTCAGGGAGAAGAGCGGCAAATAAGACGATGTGGCTTTAAGTCGATTCGATAACAAATGACGAAAACGGACGAATTTCCCAGGTTTTTACTACATATGAACACTTTTCACATTCTCCCGTGCTACTCGGCTGCTAGTCCTCCTTTCATGCAGAATCTTAAGGTCCTAGCTCATGTCCAAGGCACCAAAGCCAGCTAAAAAGTCAATAATCGATACCTAATACTTCAATTGTACTACTTCTTACTGGCTATTACATCAACTTAGAAGCTTGGTCTGTGTTCTACTATGGTTATTATAGTGTCTCCGCATACCGCAGCACGCGACATAGCTTTGCAGACGATAAGTACAAGCGTTTCGGAGATAAGAGCGGCCAATGTGACGATCTGGCTTTAAGTCGATTCGATAACAAATGACGAAAACGGACGGATGTCTCAGGTTTATACTGCATATGACCACTTTTCACATTCTTCCGTGCAACTCGGCTGCTAGTCCTCCTTACATGCAGAATCTTAAGGTCCTAGCTCATGTCGAAGGCACCAAAGCCAGCTAAAAAGTCAAAAATCGATACCTAAAACTTGAATTGTACTACTTCTTACTGGCTATTACATCAACTTAGAAGCTTCATCTGTGTTCTACTATTTTGCTTTTAGTGTCTCCACATACCGCAGCACGTGACATAGCTTTGTAGACGATAAGTACAACCGTTTCAGAGAGAAGAACGGCCAATGTGACGATCTGACTTAAAGTCGATTCGATAACAAATGACGAAGACGGACGGATGTCTCAGGTTTTTAATACATATGAACACTTTTCACATTCTCCCGTGCAACTGGGCTGCTAGTCCTCCTTTCATGCAGAATCTTAAGGTCCTAGCTCATGTCCAAGGCACCAAAGCTAGCTAAAAAGTCAATAATCGATACCTAAAACTTGAATTGTACTACTTCTTACTGGCTATTACATCAACTTAGAAACTTCATCTGTGTTCTACTATGCTGCTTGTAGTGTCTCAGCATACCGCAGCATGCGACATAGCTTTGCAGACGATAAGTACAAGCGTTTCAGAGAGAAGAGCGGCTAATGTGACGATCTGGCTTTAAGTCGATTCGATAACAAATGACGAAAACGGACGAATATCCCAGGTTTTTACTACATATGAACACGTTTCACATTCTCCCGTGCTACTCGGCTGCTAGTCCTCCTTTCATGCAGAATCTTAAGGTCCTAGCTCATGTCCAAGGCACCAATGCTAGCTAAAAAGTCAATAATCGATACCTAAAACTTGTATTGTACTACTTCTTACTGGCTATTACATCAACTTAGAAGCTTCATCTGTGTTCTACTATGGTGCTTTTAGTGTCTCCACATACCGCAGCACGCGACATAGCTTTGCAGACGATAAGTACAACCGTTTCAGAGAGAAGAGCGGCCAATGTGACGATCTGGCTTTAAGTCGATTCGATAACAAATGACGAAAACGGACGGATTTCTAAGGTTTTTACTACATATGAACACTTTTCACATTCTCCCGTGCAACTCGGCTGCTAGTCCTCCTTTCATGCAGAATCTTAAGGTCCTAGCTCATGTCCAAGGCACCAAAGCCAGCTAAAAAGTCAATAATCGATACCTAAAACTTGAATTGTACTACTTCTTCCTGGCTATTACATCAACTTAGAAGCTTCATCTGTGTTCTACTACGGTGTATTTAGTTTCTCCGCATACCGCAGCACGCGACATAGTTTTACAGACGATAAGTACAACCGTTTCAGAGAAAAGAGCGGCCAATGTGACGATCTGGCTTTAAGTCGATTCCATAACAAATGACGAAAACGGACGGATTTCTCAGGTTTTTACTACATATGAACACTTTTCACATTCTCCCGTGCAACTCGGCTGATAGTCCTCCTTCATGCAAAATCTTAATTTCCTAGCTCGTGTCCAAGGTACCAAAGCCAGCTAAAAAGTCAATAATCGATACCAAAAACTTGAATTGGACTACTTCTTACTCGCTATTACATCAACTTAGAAGCTTCATCTGTGTTCTACTATAGTGCTTTTCCTGTTTCCACCTACGGCAACACGCGACATAGCTTTGCAGACGATAAGTACAACCGTTTCAGAGAGAAGAGCGGCCAATGTGACGATCTGGCTTTAAGTCGATTCGATAACAAATGACGAAAACAGACGGATTTCTCAGGTTTTTTCTACATATGAACACTTTTCACATTCTCCCTTGCAACTCGGCTGCTAGTCCTCCTTTCATGCAGAATCTTAAGGTCCTAGCTCATGTCCAAGGCACCAAAGCCAGCTAAAAAGTCAATAATCTATACCTAAAACTTGAATTGTACTACTTCTTACTGGCTATTACATCAACTTAGAAGCTTCATCTGTGTTCTACTATGGTGCTTTTAGTGTCTCCGCATACCGCAGCACGCGACATAGCTTTGCAGACGATAAGTACAACCGTTTCAGAGAGAAGAGCGGCCAATGTGACGATCTGGCTTTAAGTCGATTCGATAACAAATGACGAAAATGGACGGATTTCTCAGGTTTTTACTACATATGAACACTTTTCACATACTCCCGTGCAACGCGGCCGCTAGTCCTCGTTTCATTCAATGCACCAAAGCCAGGTAAAAAGTCAATAATCGATACCTAAATCTTGAATTGGACTACTTCTTACTGGCTATTACATCAACATAGAAGCTTCATCTGTGTTCTACTATGGTGGGTTTAGTGTCTCCGCATACCGCAGCACGCGACATAGCTTTGCAATCGATAAGTACAACCGTTTCAGCGTGAAGAGCGGCCAATGTGACGATCTGGCTTTAAGTCGATTCGATAACAAATGACGAAAACGGACGGATGTCTCAGGTTTTTAATACATATGAACACTTTTCACATTCTCCCGTGCAACTGGGCTGCTAGTCCTCCTTTTATGCAGAATCATAAAGTCCTAGCTCATGTCCAAGGCAAAAAAAAAAACAGCTAAAAAGTCAATAATCGATACCTAAAACTTGAATTGTACTACTTCTTACTGGCTATTACATCAACTTAGAAGTTTCATCTATGTTTTACTATGCTGTTTGTAGTGTCTCAGCATACCGCAGCATGCGACATAGCTTTGCAGACGATAAGTACAAGCGTTTCAGAGAGAAGAGCGGCCAATGTGACGATCTGGCTTTAAGTCGATTCGATAACAAATGACGAAAACAGACGAATTTCTCAGGTTTTTACTACATATGATCACTTTTCACATTCTCCCGTGCTACTCGGCTGCTAGTCCTCCTTTCATGCAGAATCTTAAGGTCCTAGCTCATGTCCAAGGCACCAAAGCTAGCTAAAAAGTCAATAATCGATACCTAAAACTTGAATTGTACTACTTCTTACTGGCTATTACATCAACTTAGAAGCTTCATCTGTGTTCTACTATGCTGCTTGTAGTGTCTCAGCATACCGCAGCATGCGACATAGCTTTGCAGACGATAAGTACAAGCGTTTCAGAGAGAAGAGCGGCAAATAAGACGATGTGGCTTTAAGTCGATTCGATAACAAATGACGAAAACGGACGAATTTCCCAGGCTTTTACTACATATGAACACTTTTCACATTCTCCCGTGCAACTCGGCTGCTAGTCCTCCTTTCATGCAGAATCTTAAGGTCCTAGCTTATGTCCAAGGCACCAAAGCCAGCTAAAAAGTCAATAATCGATACCTAAAACTTGAATTGGACTACTTCTTACTCGCTATTACATCAACTTAGAAGCTTCATCTGTGTTCTACTATGGTGCTTTTATTGTGTCCACGTACCGCAGCACGCGACATAGCTTTGCAGACGATAAGTACAACTTTTTCAGAGAGAAGAGCGGCCAATGTGACGATCTGGCTTTAAGTCGATTCGATAACAAATGATGAAAACGGACGGATTTCTAAGGTTTTTACTACATATGAACACTTTTCACATTCTCCCGTGCAACTCGGCTGCTAGTCCTCCTTTCATGCAGAATTTTAAGGTACTAGCTCATGTCCAAGGCACCAAAGCCAGCTAAAAAGTCAATAATCGATACCTAAAACTTGAATTGTACTACTTCTTACTGGCTATTACATCAACTTAGAAGCTTCATCTGTGTTCTACTATGGTGCTTTTAGTGTGTCCACATACCGCAGCACGCGACATAGCTTTGCAGACGATAAGTACAACCGTTTCAGAGAGAAGAGCGGCCAATGTGACGATCTGGCTTTAAGTCGATTCGATAACAAATTACGAAAACGGACGGATTTCTAAGGTTTTTACTACATATGAACACTTTTCACGTTCTCCCGTGAAACCCGGCTGCTAGTAATTCTTTCATGCAGAATGTTAAAGTCCTAGCTCATGTCCAAGGCACCAAAGCCAGCTAAAAAGTCAATAATCGATACCTAAGACTTGAATTGTACTACTTCTTACTGGCTATTACATTAACTTAGAAGCTTAATCTGTGTTCTACTATGGTGCTTTTAGTGTCTCCGCATACCGCAGCACGTGACATAGCTTAGTAGACGATAAGTACAACCGTTTCCGAGAGCAGAGCGGCCAATGTGACGATCTGGCTTTAAGTGGATTCGATAACAAATGACGAAAACGGACGGATTTCTCAGGTTTTTATTACATATGAACACTTTTCACATTCTCCCATGCAACTCGGCTGCTAGTCCTCCTTTCATGCAGAATCGTAAGGTCCTAGCTCATGTCCAAGGCACCAAAGCCAGCTAAAAAGTCAATAATCGATACCTAAAACTTGAATTGTACTACTTCTTACGGGCTATTACATTAACTTAGAAGCTTCATCTGTGTTCTACTATGGTGCTTTTAGTGTCTCCGCATACCGCAGCACGCGACATAGCTTAGTACACGATAAGTACAACCGTTTCCGAGAGCAGAGCGGCCAATGTGACGATCTGGCTTTAAGTCGATTCGAAAACAAATGACGAAAACGGACGGATTTCTCAGGTTTTTATTACATATGAACACTTTTCACATTCTCCCGTGCAACTCGGCTGCTAGTCCTCCTTTCATGCTAAATCTTAAGGTCCTAGCTCATGTCCAAGGCACCAAAGCCAGCTAAAAAGTCAATAATCGATACCTAAAACTTGAATTGGATTACTTCTTACTGGCTATTACATCAACTTAGATGCTTCATCTGTTTCCTACTATTGTGATTTTAGTGTCTCCGCATACCGCAGCTCGCGACATAGCTTTGCAGACGATAAATACAAGCGTTTCAGAGAGAAGAGCGGCCAATGTGACGATCTGGCTTTAAGTCGATTCGATAACAAATGACGAAAACGGACGAATTTCTCAAGTTTTTACTACACATGAACACTTTTCACATTCTCCCGTGCTATTCGGCTGCTAGTCCTTCTTTCATGCTGAATCTTAAGGTCCTAGCTCACGTCCAAGGCACCAAAGCTAGCTAAAAAGTCAATAATCGATACCTATAACTTGAATTGTACTACATCTTACTGGCTATTACATCAACTTAGAAGCTTCATCTGTGTTCTACTATGCTGCTTGTAGTGTCTCAGCATACCGCAGCATGCGACATAGCTTTGCAGACGATAAGTACAACCGTTTCAGAGAGAAGAGCGACCAATGTGACGATCTGGCTTTAAGTCGATTCGATAACAAATGACGAAAACGGACGGATATCTCAGGTATTTTTTTACATATGAACACTTTTCACATTCTCCCGTGCAACGCGGCTGCTAGTCCTCCTTACATGCAGAATCTTAAGGTCCTAGCTCATGTCGAAGGCACCAAAGCCAGCTAAAAAGTCAATAATCGATACCTAAAACTTGAATTGTACTACTTCTTACTGGCTATTACATCAACTTAGAAGCTTCATCTGTGTTCTACTATGGTGCTTTTAGTGTCTCCACATACCGAAGCACGTGACATAGCTTTGTAGACGATAAGTACAACCGTTTCAGAGAGAAGAGCGGCCAATGTGACGATCTGACTTTAAGTCGATTCGATAACAAATGACGAAAACGGACGGATTTCTCAGGTTTTTATTACATATGAACACTTTTCACATTCTCCCGTGCAACTCGGCTGCTAGTCCTCCTTTCATGCAGAATCTTAAGGTCCTAGCTCATGTCCAAGGCATCAAAGCCAGCTAAAAAGTCAATAATCGATACCTAAAACTTTAATTGTACTACTTCTTACTGGCTATTACATCAACTTAGAAGCTTCATCTGTGTTCTACTATGGTGCTTTTAGTGTCTCCACATACCGAAGCACGTGACATAGCTTTGTAGACGATAAGTACAACCGTTTCAGAGAGAAGAGCGGCCAATGTGACGATCTGGCTTTAAGTCGATTCGATCACAAATGACGAAAACGGACGGATGTCTCAGGTTTTTAATACATATGAACACTTTTCACATTCTCCCGTGCAACTGGGCTGCGAGTCCTCCTTTTATGCAGAATCATAAAGTCCTAGCTCATGTCCAAGGCACAAAAAACCATCTAAAAAGTCAATAATCGATACCTAAATCTTGAATTGGTCTACTTCTTACTGGCTATTACATCAACTTAGAAGCTTCATCTGTGTTCTACTATGGTGCTTTTCTGTTTCCGCCTACGGCAAAACGCGACATTGCTTTGCAGACGATAAGTACAACCGTTTCAAGAGAAGAGCGGCCAATGTGACGATCCGGCTTTAAGTCGATTCGATAACAAATGACGAAAACGGACGGATTTCTCAGGTTTTTACTTCATATGAACACTTTTTACATTCTCCCCTGCAACTCGGCTGCTAGTCCTCCTTTCATGCAGAACCTTAAGAGCCTAGCTCATGTCCAAGGCACCAAAGCCAGCTAAAAAGTCAATAATCGATACCTAAAACTTGAATTCAACTACTTCTTACTGGCTATTACATCAACTTAGAAGCTTCATCTGTGTTCTACTATGGTGCTTTTAGTGTGTCCACATACCGCAGCACGCGACATAGCTTTGCAGACGATAAGAACAACCGTTTCAGAGAGAAGAGCGGCCAATGTGACGATCTGGCTTTAAGTCGATTCGATAACAAATTACGAAAACGGACGGATTTCTAAGGTTTTTACTACATATGAACACTTTTCACGTTCTCCCGTGCAACTCGGCTGCTAGTAATCCTTTCATGCAGAATGTTAAGGTCCTAGCTCATGTCCAAGGCACCAAAGCCAGCTAAAAAGTCAATAATCGATACCTAAGACTTGAATTGTACTACTTCTTACTGGCTATTACATCAACTTAGAAGCTTCATCTGTGTTCTACTATGGTGCTTTTCTGTTTCCGCCTACGGCAAAACGCGACATTGCTTCGCAGACGATAAGTACAACCGTTTCAGAGAGAAGAGCGACCAATGTGACGATCTGGCTTTAAGTCGATTCGATAGCAAATGACGAAAACGGACGGATATCTCAGGTATTTTTTTACATATGAACACTTTTCACATTCTCCCGTGCAACTCGGCTGCTAGTCCTCCTTACATGCAGAATCTTAAGGTCCTAGCGCATGTCGAAGGCACCAAAGCCAGCTAAAAAGTCAATAATCGATACCTAAAACTTGAATTGTACTACTTCTTACTGGCTATTACATTAACTTAGAAGCTTAATCTGTGTTCTACTATGGTGCTTTTAGTGTCTCCGCATACCGCAGCACGTGACATAGCTTAGTAGACGATAAGTACAACCGTTTCCGAGAGCAGAGCGGCCAATGTGACGATCTGGCTTTAAGTGGATTCGATAACAAATGACGAAAACGGACGGATTTCTCAGGTTTTTATTACATATGAACACTTTTCACATTCTCCCATGCAACTCGGCTGCTAGTCCTCCTTTCATGCAGAATCGTAAGGTCCTAGCTCATGTCCAAGGCACCAAAGCCAGCTAAAAAGTCAATAATCGATACCTAAAACTTGAATTGTACTACTTCTTACGGGCTATTACATTAACTTAGAAGCTTCATCTGTGTTCTACTATGGTGCTTTTAGTGTCTCCGCATACCGCAGCACGCGACATAGCTTAGTAGACGATAAGTACAACCGTTTCCGAGAGCAGAGCGGCCAATGTGACGATCTGGCTTTAAGTCGATTCGAAAACAAATGACGAAAACGGACGGATTTCTCAGGTTTTTATTACATATGAACACTTTTCACATTCTCCCGTGCAACTCGGCTGCTAGTCCTCCTTTCATGCTAAATCTTAAGGTCCTAGCTCATGTCCAAGGCACCAAAGCCAGCTAAAAAGTCAATAATCGATACCTAAAACTTGAATTGGATTACTTCTTACTGGCTATTACATCAACTTAGATGCTTCATCTGTTTCCTACTATTGTGATTTTAGTGTCTCCGCATACCGCAGCTCGCGACATAGCTTTGCAGACGATAAATACAAGCGTTTCAGAGAGAAGAGCGGCCAATGTGACGATCTGGCTTTAAGTCGATTCGATAACAAATGACGAAAACGGACGAATTTCTCAAGTTTTTACTACACATGAACACTTTTCACATTCTCCCGTGCTATTCGGCTGCTAGTCCTCCTTTCATGCTGAATCTTAAGGTCCTAGCTCACGTCCAAGGCACCAAAGCTAGCTAAAAAGTCAATAATCGATACCTATAACTTGAATTGTACTACTTCTTACTGGCTATTACATCAACTTAGAAGCTTCATCTGTGTTCTACTATGCTGCTTGTAGTGTCTCAGCATACCGCAGCATGCGACATAGCTTTGCAGACGATAAGTACAACCGTTTCAGAGAGAAGAGCGACCAATGTGACGATCTGGCTTTAAGTCGATTCGATAACAAATGACGAAAACGGACGGATATCTCAGGTATTTTTTTACATATGAACACTTTTCACATTCTCCCGTGCAACGCGGCTGCTAGTCCTCCTTACATGCAGAATCTTAAGGTCCTAGCTCATGTCGAAGGCACCAAAGCCAGCTAAAAAGTCAATAATCGATACCTAAAACTTGAATTGTACTACTTCTTACTGGCTATTACATCAACTTAGAAGCTTCATCTGTGTCCTACTATGGTGCTTTTAGTGTCTCCACATACCGAAGCACGTGACATAGCTTTGTAGACGATAAGTACAACCGTTTCAGAGAGAAGAGCGGCCAATGTGACGATCTGACTTTAAGTCGATTCGATAACAAATGACGAAAACGGACGGATTTCTCAGGTTTTTATTACATATGAACACTTTTCACATTCTCCCGTGCAACTCGGCTGCTAGTCCTCCTTTCATGCAGAATCTTAAGGTCCTAGCTCATGTCCAAGGCATCAAAGCCAGCTAAAAAGTCAATAATCGATACCTAAAACTTTAATTGTACTACTTCTTACTGGCTATTACATCAACTTAGAAGCTTCATCTGTGTTCTACTATGGTGCTTTTAGTGTCTCCACATACCGAAGCACGTGACATAGCTTTGTAGACGATAAGTACAACCGTTTCAGAGAGAAGAGCGGCCAATGTGACGATCTGGCTTTAAGTCGATTCGATCACAAATGACGAAAACGGACGGATGTCTCAGGTTTTTAATACATATGAACACTTTTCACATTCTCCCGTGCAACTGGGCTGCGAGTCCTCCTTTTATGCAGAATCATAAAGTCCTAGCTCATGTCCAAGGCACAAAAAACCATCTAAAAAGTCAATAATCGATACCTAAATCTTGAATTGGTCTACTTCTTACTGGCTATTACATCAACTTAGAAGCTTCATCTGTGTTCTACTATGGTGCTTTTCTGTTTCCGCCTACGGCAAAACGCGACATTGCTTTGCAGACGATAAGTACAACCGTTTCAAGAGAAGAGCGGCCAATGTGACGATCCGGCTTTAAGTCGATTCGATAACAAATGACGAAAACGGACGGATTTCTCAGGTTTTTACTTCATATGAACACTTTTTACATTCTCCCCTGCAACTCGGCTGCTAGTCCTCCTTTCATGCAGAACCTTAAGAGCCTAGCTCATGTCCAAGGCACCAAAGCCAGCTAAAAAGTCAATAATCGATACCTAAAACTTGAATTCAACTACTTCTTACTGGCTATTACATCAACTTAGAAGCTTCATCTGTGTTCTACTATGGTGCTTTTAGTGTGTCCACATACCGCAGCACGCGACATAGCTTTGCAGACGATAAGAACAACCGTTTCAGAGAGAAGAGCGGCCAATGTGACGATCTGGCTTTAAGTCGATTCGATAACAAATTACGAAAACGGACGGATTTCTAAGGTTTTTACTACATATGAACACTTTTCACGTTCTCCCGTGCAACTCGGCTGCTAGTAATCCTTTCATGCAGAATGTTAAGGTCCTAGCTCATGTCCAAGGCACCAAAGCCAGCTAAAAAGTCAATAATCGATACCTAAGACTTGAATTGTACTACTTCTTACTGGCTATTACATCAACTTAGAAGCTTCATCTGTGTTCTACTATGGTGCTTTTCTGTTTCCGCCTACGGCAAAACGCGACATTGCTTTGCAGACGATAAGTACAACCGTTTCAGAGAGAAGAGCGACCAATGTGACGATCTGGCTTTAAGTCGATTCGATAGCAAATGACGAAAACGGACGGATATCTCAGGTATTTTTTTACATATGAACACTTTTCACATTCTCCCGTGCAACTCGGCTGCTAGTCCTCCTTACATGCAGAATCTTAAGGTCCTAGCGCATGTCGAAGGCACCAAAGCCAGCTAAAAAGTCAATAATCGATACCTAAAACTTGAATTGTACTACTTCTTACTGGCTATTACATCAACTTAGAAGCTTCATCTGTGTTCTACTATGGTGCTTTTAGTGTCTCCACATACCGAAGCACGTGACATAGCTTTGTAGACGATAAGTACAACCGTTTCAGAGAGAAGAGCGGCCAATGTGACGATCTGACTTTAAGTCGATTCGATAACAAATGACGAAAACGGACGGATTACTCAGGTTTTTACTTCATATGAACACTTTTTACATTCTCCCCTGCAACTCGGCTGCTAGTCCTCCTTTCATGCAGAATCTTAAGGTCCTAGCTTATGTCCAAGGCACCAAAGCCAGCTAAAAAGTCAATAATCGATACCTAAAACTTGAATTGGACTACTTCTTACTCGCTATTACATCAACTTAGAAGCTTCATCTGTGTTCTACTATGGTGCTTTTATTGTGTCCACGTACCGCAGCACGCGACATAGCTTTGCAGACGATAAGTACAACTTTTTCAGAGAGAAGAGCGGCCAATGTGACGATCTGGCTTTAAGTCGATTCGATAACAAATGATGAAAACGGACGGATTTCTAAGGTTTTTACTACATATGAACACTATTCACATTCTCCCGTGCAACTCGGCTGCTAGTCCTCCTTTCATGCAGAATTTTAAGGTACTAGCTCATGTCCAAGGCACCAAAGCTAGCTAAAAAGTCAATAATCGATACCTAAAACTTGAATTGTACTACTTCTTACTGGCTATTACATCAACTTAGAAGCTTCATCTGTGTTCTACTATGCTGCTTGTAGTGTCTCAGCATACCGCAGCATGCGACATAGCTTTGCAGACGATAAGTACAAGCGTTTCAGAGAGAAGAGCGGCAAATAAGACGATGTGGCTTTAAGTCGATTCGATAACAAATGACGAAAACGTACGAATTTCCCAGGCTTTTACTACATATGAACACTTTTCACATTCTCCCGTGCAACTCGGCTGCTAGTCCTCCTTTCATGCAGAATCTTAAGGTCCTAGCTTATGTCCAAGGCACCAAAGCCAGCTAAAAAGTCAATAATCGATACCTAAAACTTGAATTGGACTACTTCTTACTCGCTATTACATCAACTTAGAAGCTTCATCTGTGTTCTACTATGGTGCTTTTATTGTGTCCACGTACCGCAGCACGCGACATAGCTTTGCAGACGATAAGTACAACTTTTTCAGAGAGAAGAGCGGCCAATGTGACGATCTGGCTTTAAGTCGATTCGATAACAAATGATGAAAACGGACGGATTTCTAAGGTTTTTACTACATATGAACACTTTTCACATTCTCCCGTGCAACTCGGCTGCTAGTCCTCCTTTCATGCAGAATTTTAAGGTACTAGCTCATGTCCAAGGCACCAAAGCCAGCTAAAAAGTCAATAATCGATACCTAAAACTTAAATTGTACTACTTCTTACTGGCTATTACATCAACTTAGAAGCTTCATCTGTGTTCTACTATGGTGCTTTTAGTGTGTCCACATACCGCAGCACGCGACATAGCTTTGCAGACGATAAGTACAACCGTTTCCGAGAGCAGAGCGGCCAATGTGACGATCTGGCTTTAAGTGGATTCGATAACAAATGACGAAAACGGACGGATTTCTCAGGTTTTTATTACATATGAACACTTTTCACATTCTCCCATGCAACTCGGCTGCTAGTCCTCCTTTCATGCAGAATCGTAAGGTCCTAGCTCATGTCCAAGGCACCAAAGCCAGCTAAAAAGTCAATAATCGATACCTAAAACTTGAATTGTACTACTTCTTACGGGCTATTACATTAACTTAGAAGCTTCATCTGTGTTCTACTATGGTGCTTTTAGTGTCTCCGCATACCGAAGCACGCGACATAGCTTAGTAGACGATAAGTACAACCGTTTCCGAGAGCAGAGCGGCCAATGTGACGATCTGGCTTTAAGTCGATTCGAAAACAAATGACGAAAACGGACGGATTTCTCAGGTTTTTATTACATATGAACACTTTTCACATTCTCCCGTGCAACTCGGCTGCTAGTCCTCCTTTCATGCTAAATCTTAAGGTCCTAGCTCATGTCCAAGGCACCAAAGCCAGCTAAAAAGTCAATAATCGATACCTAAAACTTGAATTGGATTACTTCTTACTGGCTATTACATCAACTTAGATGCTTCATCTGTTTCCTACTATTGTGATTTTAGTGTCTCCGCATACCGCAGCTCGCGACATAGCTTTGCAGACGATAAATACAAGCGTTTCAGAGAGAAGAGCGGCCAATGTGACGATCTGGCTTTAAGTCGATTCGATAACAAATGACGAAAACGGACGAATTTCTCAAGTTTTTACTACACATGAACACTTTTCACATTCTCCCGTGCTATTCGGCTGCTAGTCCTCCTTTCATGCTGAATCTTAAGGTCCTAGCTCACGTCCAAGGCACCAAAGCTAGCTAAAAAGTCAATAATCGATACCTATAACTTGAATTGTACTACTTCTTACTGGCTATTACATCAACTTAGAAGCTTCATCTGTGTTCTACTATGCTGCTTGTAGTGTCTCAGCATACCGCAGCATGCGACATAGCTTTGCAGACGATAAGTACAACCGTTTCAGAGAGAAGAGCGACCAATGTGACGATCTGGCTTTAAGTCGATTCGATAACAAATGACGAAAACGGACGGATATCTCAGGTATTTTTTTACATATGAACACTTTTCACATTCTCCCGTGCAACGCGGCTGCTAGTCCTCCTTACATGCAGAATCTTCAGGTCCTAGCTCATGTCGAAGGCACCAAAGCCAGCTAAAAAGTCAATAATCGATACCTAAAACTTGAATTGTACTACTTCTTACTGGCTATTACATCAACTTAGAAGCTTCATCTGTGTGCTACTATGGTGCTTTTAGTGTCTCCACATACCGAAGCACGTGACATAGCTTTGTAGACGATAAGTACAACCGTTTCAGAGAGAAGAGCGGCCAATGTGACGATCTGACTTTAAGTCGATTCGATAACAAATGACGAAAACGGACGGATTTCTCAGGTTTTTATTACATATGAACACTTTTCACATTCTCCCGTGCAACTCGGCTGCTAGTCCTCCTTTCATGCAGAATCTTAAGGTCCTAGCTCATGTCCAAGGCATCAAAGCCAGCTAAAAAGTCAATAATCGATACCTAAAACTTTAATTGTACTACTTCTTACTGGCTATTACATCAACTTAGAAGCTTCATCTGTGTTCTACTATGGTGCTTTTAGTGTCTCCACATACCGAAGCACGTGACATAGCTTTGTAGACGATAAGTACAACCGTTTCAGAGAGAAGAGCGGCCAATGTGACGATCTGGCTTTAAGTCGATTCGATCACAAATGACGAAAACGGACGGATGTCTCAGGTTTTTAATACATATGAACACTTTTCACATTCTCCCGTGCAACTGGGCTGCGAGTCCTCCTTTTATGCAGAATCATAAAGTCCTAGCTCATGTCCAAGGCACAAAAAACCATCTAAAAAGTCAATAATCGATACCTAAATCTTGAATTGGTCTACTTCTTACTGGCTATTACATCAACTTAGAAGCTTCATCTGTGTTCTACTATGGTGCTTTTCTGTTTCCGCCTACGGCAAAACGCGACATTGCTTTGCAGACGATAAGTACAACCGTTTCAAGAGAAGAGCGGCCAATGTGACGATCCGGCTTTAAGTCGATTCGATAGCAAATGACGAAAACGGACGGATTTCTCAGGTTTTTACTTCATATGAACACTTTTTACATTCTCCCCTGCAACTCGGCTGCTAGTCCTCCTTTCATGCAGAACCTTAAGAGCCTAGCTCATGTCCAAGGCACCAAAGCCAGCTAAAAAGTCAATAATCGATACCTAAAACTTGAATTCAACTACTTCTTACTGGCTATTACATCAACTTAGAAGCTTCATCTGTGTTCTACTATGGTGCTTTTAGTGTGTCCACATACCGCAGCACGCGACATAGCTTTGCAGACGATAAGAACAACCGTTTCAGAGAGAAGAGCGGCCAATGTGACGATCTGGCTTTAAGTCGATTCGATAGCAAATTACGAAAACGGACGGATTTCTAAGGTTTTTACTACATATGAACACTTTTCACGTTCTCCCGTGCAACTCGGCTGCTAGTAATCCTTTCATGCAGAATGTTAAGGTCCTAGCTCATGTCCAAGGCACCAAAGCCAGCTAAAAAGTCAATAATCGATACCTAAGACTTGAATTGTACTACTTCTTACTGGCTATTACATCAACTTAGAAGCTTCATCTGTGTTCTACTATGGTGCTTTTAGTGTCTCCACATACCGAAGCACGTGACATAGCTTTGTAGACGATAAGTACAACCGTTTCAGAGAGAAGAGCGGCCAATGTGACGATCTGGCTTTAAGTCGATTCGATCACAAATGACGAAAACGGACGGATGTCTCAGGTTTTTAATACATATGAACACTTTTCACATTCTCCCGTGCAACTGGGCTGCGAGTCCTCCTTTTATGCAGAATCATAAAGTCCTAGCTTATGTCCAAGGCACAAAAAACCATCTAAAAAGTCAATAATCGATACCTAAATCTTGAATTGGTCTACTTCTTACTGGCTATTACATCAACTTAGAAGCTTCATCTGTGTTCTACTATGGTGCTTTTCTGTTTCCGCCTACGGCAAAACGCGACATTGCTTTGCAGACGATAAGTACAACCGTTTCAAGAGAAGAGCGGCCAATGTGACGATCCGGCTTTAAGTCGATTCGATAACAAATGACGAAAACGGACGGATTTCTCAGGTTTTTACTTCATATGAACACTTTTTACATTCTCCCCTGCAACTCGGCTGCTAGTCCTCCTTTCATGCAGAACCTTAAGAGCCTAGCTCGTGTCCAAGGCACCAAAGCCAGCTAAAAAGTCAATAATCGATACCTAAAACTTGAATTCAACTACTTCTTACTGGCTATTACATCAACTTAGAAGCTTCATCTGTGTTCTACTATGGTGCTTTTAGTGTGTCCACATACCGCAGCACGCGACATAGCTTTGCAGACGATAAGAACAACCGTTTCAGAGAGAAGAGCGGCCAATGTGACGATCTGGCTTTAAGTCGATTCGATAACAAATTACGAAAACGGACGGATTTCTAAGGTTTTTACTACATATGAACACTTTTCACGTTCTCCCGTGCAACTCGGCTGCTAGTAATCCTTTCATGCAGAATGTTAAGGTCCTAGCTCATGTCCAAGGCACCAAAGCCAGCTAAAAAGTCAATAATCGATACCTAAGACTTGAATTGTACTACTTCTTACTGGCTATTACATCAACTTAGAAGCTTCATCTGTGTTCTACTATGGTGCTTTTCTGTTTCCGCCTACGGCAAAACGCGACATTGCTTTGCAGACGATAAGTACAACCGTTTCAGAGAGAAGAGCGACCAATGTGACGATCTGGCTTTAAGTCGATTCGATAGCAAATGACGAAAACGGACGGATATCTCAGGTATTTTTTTACATATGAACACTTTTCACATTCTCCCGTGCAACTCGGCTGCTAGTCCTCCTTACATGCAGAATCTTAAGGTCCTAGCGCATGTCGAAGGCACCAAAGCCAGCTAAAAAGTCAATAATCGATACCTAAAACTTGAATTGTACTACTTCTTACTGGCTATTACATCAACTTAGAAGCTTCATCTGTGTTCTACTATGGTGCTTTTAGTGTCTCCACATACCGAAGCACGTGACATAGCTTTGTAGACGATAAGTACAACCGTTTCAGAGAGAAGAGCGGCCAATGTGACGATCTGATTTTAAGTCGATTCGATAACAAATGACGAAAACGGACGGATTACTCAGGTTTTTACTTCATATGAACACTTTTTACATTCTCCCCTGCAACTCGGCTGCTAGTCCTCCTTTCATGCAGAATCTTAAGGTCCTAGCTCATGTCCAAGGCACCAAAGCCAGCTAAAAAGTCAATAATCGATACCTAAAACTTGAATTGTACTACTTCTTACTGGCTATTACATCAACTTAGAAGCTTCATCTGTGTTTTACTATGCTGCTTGTAGTGTCTCAGCATACCGCAGCATGCGACATAGCTTTGCAGACGATAAGTACAAGCGTTTCAGAGAGAAGAGCGGCCAATATGACGATCTGGCTTTAAGTCGATTCGATAACAAATGACGAAAACAGACGAATTTCTCATGTTTTTACTACATATGATCACTTTTCACATTCTCCCGTGCTACTCGGCTGCTAGTCCTCCTTTCATGCAGAATCTTAAGGTCCTAGCTCATGTCCAAGGCACCAAAGCTAGCTAAAAAGTCAATAATCGATACCTAAAACTTGAATTGTACTACTACTTACTGGCTGTTACATCAACTTAGAAGCTTCATCTGTCTTCTACTATGCTGCTTGTAGTGTCTCAGCATCAACTTAGAAGCTTCATCTGTGTTCTACTATGCTGCTTGTAGTGTCTCAGCATACCGCAGCATTCGACATAGCTTTGCAGACGATAAGTAAAAGCGTTTCAGAGAGAAGAGCGGCAAATAAGACGATGTGGCTTTAAATCGATTCGATAACAAATGACGAAAACGGACGAATTTCCCAGGTTTTTACTACATATGAACACTTTTCTCATTCTCCCGTGCTACTCGGCTGCTAGTCCTCCTTTCATGCAGAATCTTAAGGTCCTAGCTCATGTCCAAGGCACCAAAGCCAGCTAAAGAGTGAATAATCGATACCTAAAACTTGAATTGTACTACTTCTTCCTGGCTATTACATCAACTTAGAAGCTTCATCTGTGTTCTACTACGGTTTATTTAGTTTCTCCGCATACCGCAGCACGCGACATAGTTTTACAGACGATAAGTACAACCGTTTCAGAGAAAAGAGCGGCCAATGTGACGATCTGGCTTTATGTCGATTCGATAACAAATGACGAAAACGGACAGATTTCTCAGGTTTTTACTACATATGAACACTTTTCACATTCTCCCTTGCAACTAGGCTGCTAGTCCTCCTTTCATGCAGAATCTTAAGGTCCTAGCTCATGTCCAAGGCACCAAAGCCAGCTAAAAAGTCAATAATCAATACCTAAAACTTGAATTGTACTACTTCTTCCTGGCTATTACGTCAACGTAGAAGCTACATCTGTGTTCTACTACGGTGCTTTTAGTTTCTCCGCATACCGCAGCACGCGACATAGTTTTGCAGACAATATGTACAACCGTTTCAGAGAGAAGAGCGGCCATTGTGACGATCTGGCTTTAAGTCGATACGATAACAAATGAGGAAAACCGACGGATTTCTCAGGTTTTTACTACATATGATCACTTTTCACATTCTCCCGTGCTACTCGGCTGCTAGTCCTCCTTTCATGCAGAATCTTAAGGTCCTAGCTCATGTCCAAGGCACCAAAGCTAGCTAAAAAGTCAATAATCGATACCTAAAACTTGAATTGTACTACTACTTACTGGCTGTTACATCAACTTAGAAGCTTCATCTGTCTTCTACTATGCTGCTTGTAGTGTCTCAGCATCAACTTAGAAGCTTCATCTGTGTTCTACTATGCTGCTTGTAGTGTCTCAGCATACCGCAGCATTCGACATAGCTTTGCAGACGATAAGTAAAAGCGTTTCAGAGAGAAGAGCGGCAAATAAGACGATGTGGCTTTAAATCGATTCGATAACAAATGACGAAAACGGACGAATTTCCCAGGTTTTTACTACATATGAACACTTTTCTCATTCTCCCGTGCTACTCGGCTGCTAGTCCTCCTTTCATGCAGAATCTTAAGGTCCTAGCTCATGTCCAAGGCACCGAAGCCAGCTAAAGAGTGAATAATCGATACCTAAAACTTGAATTGTACTACTTCTTCCTGGCTATTACATCAACTTAGAAGCTTCATCTGTGTTCTACTACGGTTTATTTAGTTTCTCCGCATACCGCAGCACGCGACATAGTTTTACAGACGATAAGTACAACCGTTTCAGAGAAAAGAGCGGCCAATGTGACGATCTGGCTTTATGTCGATTCGATAACAAATGACGAAAACGGACAGATTTCTCAGGTTTTTACTACATATGAACACTTTTCACATTCTCCCTTGCAACTAGGCTGCTAGTCCTCCTTTCATGCAGAATCTTAAGGTCCTAGCTCATGTCCAAGGCACCAAAGCCAGCTAAAAAGTCAATAATCAATACCTAAAACTTGAATTGTACTACTTCTTCCTGGCTATTACGTCAACGTAGAAGCTACATCTGTGTTCTACTACGGTGCTTTTAGTTTCTCCGCATACCGCAGCACGCGACATAGTTTTGCAGACAATATGTACAACCGTTTCAGAGAGAAGAGCGGCCATTGTGACGATCTGGCTTTAAGTCGATACGATAACAAATGAGGAAAACCGACGGATTTCTCAGGTTTTTACTACATATGAACACTTTTCACATTCTCCCGTGCAACTGGGCTGCTAGTCCTCCTTTTATGCAGAATCATAAAGTCCTAGCTCATGTCCAAGGCAAAAAAAAAAAACAGCTAAAAAGTCAATAATCGATACCTAAAACTTGAATTGTACTACTTCTTACTGGCTATTACATCAACTTAGAAGTTTCATCTATGTTTTACTATGCTGTTTGTAGTGTCTCAGCATACCGCAGCATGCGACATAGCTTTGCAGACGATAAGTACAAGCGTTTCAGAGAGAAGAGCGGCCAATGTGACGATCTGGCTTTAAGTCGATTCGATAACAAATGACGAAAACAGACGAATTTCTCAGGTTTTTACTACATATGATCACTTTTCACATTCTCCCGTGCTACTCGGCTGCTAGTCCTCCTTTCATGCAGAATCTTAAGGTCCTAGCTCATGTCCAAGGCACCAAAGCTAGCTAAAAAGTCAATAATCGATACCTAAAACTCTAATTGTACTACTTCTTACTGGCTATTACATCAACTTAGAAGCTTCATCTGTGTTCTACTATGCTGCTTGTAGTGTCTCAGCATACCGCAGCATGCGACATAGCTTTGCAGACGATAAGTACAAGCGTTTCAGAGAGAAGAGCGGCAAATAAGACGATGTGGCTTTAAGTCGATTCGATAACAAATGACGAAAACGGACGAATTTCCCAGGTTTTTACTACATATGAACACTTTTCACATTCTCCCGTGCAACTCGGCTGCTAGTCCTCCTTTCATGCAGAATCTTAAGGTCCTAGCTTATGTCCAAGGCACCAAAGCCAGCTAAAAAGTCAATAATCGATACCTAAAACTTGAATTGGACTACTTCTTACTCGCTATTACATCAACTTAGAAGCTTCATCTGTGTTCTACTATGGTGCTTTTATTGAGTCCACGTACCGCAGCACGCGACATAGCTTTGCAGACGATAAGTACAACTTTTTCAGAGAGAAGAGCGGCCAATGTCACGATCTGGCTTTAAGTCGATTCGATAACAAATGATGAAAACGGACGGATTTCTAAGGTTTTTACTACATATGAACAATTTTCACATTCTCCCGTGCAACTCGGCTGCTAGTCCTCCTTTCATGCAGAATTTTAAGGTACTAGCTCATGTCCAAGGCACCAAAGCCAGCTAAAAAGTCAATAATCGATACCTAAAACTTGAATTGTACTACTTCTTACTGGCTATTACATCAACTTAGAAGCTTCATCTGTGTTCTACTATGGTGCTTTTAGTGTGTCCACATACCGCAGCACGCGACATAGCTTTGCAGACGATAAGTACAACCGTTTCAGAGAGAAGAGCGGCCAATGTGACGATCTGGCTTTAAGTCGATTCGATAACAAATTACGAAAACGGACGGATTTCTAAGGTTTTTACTACATATGAACACTTTTCACGTTCTCCCGTGAAACCCGGCTGCTAGTAATCCTTTCATGCAGAATGTTAAGGTCCTAGCTCATGTCCAAGGCACCAAAGCCAGCTAAAAAGTCAATAATCGATACCTAAGACTTGAATTGTACTACTTCTTACTGGCTATTACATTAACTTAGAAGCTTAATCTGTGTTCTACTATGGTGTTTTTAGTGTCTCCGCATACCGCAGCACGCGACATAGCTTAGTAGACGATAAGTACAACCGTTTCCGAGAGCAGAGCGGCCAATGTGACGATCTGGCTTTAAGTGGATTCGATAACAAATGACGAAAACGGACGGATTTCTCAGGTTTTTATTACATATGAACACTTTTCACATTCTCCCATGCAACTCGGCTGCTAGTCCTCCTTTCATGCAGAATCGTAAGGTCCTAGCTCATGTCCAAGGCACCAAAGCCAGCTAAAAAGTCAATAATCGATACCTAAAACTTGAATTGTACTACTTCTTACGGGCTATTACATTAACTTAGAAGCTTCATCTATGTTCTACTATGGTGCTTTTAGTGTCTCCGCATACCGCAGCACGCGACATAGCTTAGTAGACGATAAGTACAACCGTTTCCGAGAGCAGAGCGGCCAATGTGACGATCTGGCTTTAAGTCGATTCGAAAACAAGTGACGAAAACGGACGGATTTCTCAGGTTTTTATTACATATGAACACTTTTCACATTCTCCCGTGCAACTCGGCTGCTAGTCCTCCTTTCATGCTAAATCTTAAGGTCCTAGCTCATGTCCAAGGCACCAAAGCCAGCTAAAAAGTCAATAATCGATACCTAAAACTTGAATTGGATTACTTCTTACTGGCTATTACATCAACTTAGAGGCTTCATCTGTTTCCTACTATTGTGATTTTAGTGTCTCCGCATACCGCAGCTCGCGACATAGCTTTGCAGACGATAAATACAAGCGTTTCAGAGAGAAGAGCGGCCAATGTGACGATCTGGCTTTAAGTCGATTCGATAACAAATGACGAAAACGGACGAATTTCTCAAGTTTTTACTACACATGAACACTTTTCACATTCTCCCGTGCTATTCGGCTGCTAGTCCTCCTTTCATGCTGAATCTTAAGGTCCTAGCTCACGTCCAAGGCACCAAAGCTAGCTAAAAAGTCAATAATCGATACCTATAACTTGAATTGTACTACTTCTTACTGGCTATTACATCAACTTAGAAGCTTCATCTGTGTTCTACTATGCTGCTTGTAGTGTCTCAGCATACCGCAGCATGCGACATAGCTTTGCAGACGATAAGTACAACCGTTTCAGAGAGAAGAGCGACCAATGTGACGATCTGGCTTTAAGTCGATTCGATAACAAATGACGAAAACGGACGGATATCTCAGGTATTTTTTTACATATGAACACTTTTCACATTCTCCCGTGCAACGCGGCTGCTAGTCCTCCTTACATGCAGAATCTTAAGGTCCTAGCTCATGTCGAAGGCACCAAAGCCAGCTAAAAAGTCAATAATCGATACCTAAAACTTGAATTGTACTACTCTTACTGGCTATTACATCAACTTAGAAGCTTCATCTGTGTTCTACTATGGTGCTTTTAGTGTCTCCACATACCGAAGCACGTGACATAGCTTTGTAGACGATAAGTACAACCGTTTCAGAGAGAAGAGCGGCCAATGTGACGATCTGACTTTAAGTCGATTCGATAACAAATGACGAAAACGGACGGATTTCTCAGGTTTTTATTACATATGAACACTTTTCACATTCTCCCGTGCAACTCGGCTGCTAGTCCTCCTTTCATGCAGAATCTTAAGGTCCTAGCTCATGTCCAAGGCATCAAAGCCAGCTAAAAAGTCAATAATCGATACCTAAAACTTTAATTGTACTACTTCTTACTGGCTATTACATCAACTTAGAAGCTTCATCTGTGTTCTACTATGGTGCTTTTAGTGTCTCCACATACCGAAGCACGTGACATAGCTTTGTAGACGATAAGTACAACCGTTTCAGAGAGAAGAGCGGCCAATGTGACGATCTGGCTTTAAGTCGATTCGATCACAAATGACGAAAACGGACGGATGTCTCAGGTTTTTAATACATATGAACACTTTTCACATTCTCCCGTGCAACTGGGCTGCGAGTCCTCCTTTTATGCAGAATCATAAAGTCCTAGCTCATGTCCAAGGCACAAAAAACCATCTAAAAAGTCAATAATCGATACCTAAATCTTGAATTGGTCTACTTCTTACTGGCTATTACATCAACTTAGAAGCTTCATCTGTTTCCTACTATTGTGATTTTAGTGTCTCCGCATACCGCAGCATGCGACATAGCTTTGCAGACGATAAATACAACCGTTTCAGAGAGAAGAGCGACCAATGTGACGATCTGTCTTTAAGTCGATTCGATAACAAATGACGAAAACGAACGGATTTCTCAGGTTTTTACTTCATATGAACACTTTTTACATTCTCCCGTGCAACTCGGCTGCTAGTCCTCCTTTCATGCAGAATCTTAAGGTCCTAGCTCATGTCCAAGGCACCAAAGCCAGCTAAAAAGTCAATAATCGATACCTAAAACTTGAATTCAACTACTTCTTACTGGCTATTACATTAACTTAGAAGCTTCATCTGTGTTCTACTATGGTGCTTTTAGTGTCTCCGCATACCGCAGCACGCGACATAGCTTAGTAGACGATAAGTACAACCGTTTCCGAGAGCAGAGCGGCCAATGTGATGAAATGGCTTTAAGTCGATTCGATAACAAATGACGAAAACGGACGGATTTATCAGGTTTTTATTACATATGAACACTTTTCACATTCTCCCGTGCAACTCGGCTGCTAGTCCTCCTTTCATGCTAAATCTTAAGGTCCTAGCTCATGTCCAAGTCACCAAAGCCAGCTAAAAAGTCAATAATCGATACCTAAAACTTGAATTGGATTACTTCTTACTGGCTATTACATCAACTTAGATGCTTCATCTGTTTCCTACTATTGTGATTTTAGTGTCTCCGCATACCGCAGCATGCGACATAGCTTTGCAGACGATAAGTACAACCGTTTCAGAGAGAAGAGCGACCAATGTGACGATCTTGCTTTAAGTCGATTCGATAGCAAATGACGAAAACGGACGGATATCTCAGGTATTTTTTTACATATGAACACTTTTCACATTCTCCCGTGCAACTCGGCTGCTAGTCCTCCTTACATGCAGAATCTTAAGGTCCTAGCGCATGTCGAAGGCACCAAAGCCAGCTAAAAAGTCAATAATCGATACCTAAAACTTGAATTGTACTACTTCTTACTGGCTATTACATCAACTTAGAAGCTTCATCTGTGTTTTACTATGCTGCTTGTAGTGTCTCAGCATACGGCAGCATGCGACATAGCTTTGCAGACGATAAGTACAAGCGTTTCAGAGAGAAGAGCGGCCAATATGACGATCTGGCTTTAAGTCGATTCGATAACAAATGACGAAAACAGACGAATTTCTCATGTTTTTACTACATATGATCACTTTTCACATTCTCCCGTGCTACTCGGCTGCTAGTCCTCCTTTCATGCAGAATCTTAAGGTCCTAGCTCATGTCCAAGGCACCAAAGCTAGCTAAAAAGTCAATATTCGATACCTAAACCTTGAATTGTACTACTTCTTACTGGCTGTTACATCAACTTAGAAGCTTCATCTGTGTTCTACTATGCTGCTTGTAGTGTCTCAGCATCAACTTAGAAGCTTCATCTGTGTTCTACTATGCTGCTTGTAGTGTCTCAGCATACCGCAGCATGCGACATAGCTTTGCAGACGATAAGTAAAAGCGTTTCAGAGAGAAGAGCGGCAAATAAGACGATGTGGCTTTAAGTCGAATCGATAACAAATGACGAAAACGGACGAATTTCCCAGGTTTTTACTACATATGAACACTTTTCACATTGTCCCGTGCTACTCGGCTGCTAGTCCTCCTTTCATGCAGAATCTTAAGGTCCTAGCTCATGTCCAAGGCACCAAAGCCAGCTAAAAAGTCAATAATCGATACCTAAAACTTCAATTGTACTACTTCTTACTGGCTATTACATCAACTTAGAAGCTTGGTCTGTGTTCTACTATGGTTATTATAGTGTCTCCGCATACCGCAGCACGCGACATAGCTTTGCAGACGATAAGTACAAGCGTTTCGGAGATAAGAGCGGCCAATGTGACTATCTGGCTTTAAGTCGATTCGATAACAAATGACGAAAACGGACGGATGTCTCAGGTTTATACTGCATATGAACACTTTTCACATCCTTCCGTGCAACTCGGCTGCTAGTCCTCCTTACATGCAGAATCTTAAGGTCCTAGCTCATGTCGAAGGCACCAAAGCCAGCTAAAAAGTCAATAATCGATACCTAAAACTTGAATTGTACTACTTCTTACTGGCTATTACATCAACTTAGAAACTTCATCTGTGTTCTACTATGCTGCTTGTAGTGTCTCAGCATACCGCAGCATGCGACATAGCTTTGCAGACGATAAGTACAAGCGTTTCAGAGAGAAGAGCGGCCAATGTGACGATCTGGCTTTAAGTCGATTCGATAACAAATGACGAAAACGGACGAATATCCCAGGTTTTTACTACATATGAACACGTTTCACATTCTCCCGTGCTACTCGGCTGCTAGTCCTCCTTTCATGCAGAATCTTAAGGTCCTAGCTCATGTCCAAGGCACCAATGCTAGCTAAAAAGTCAATAATCGATACCTAAAACTTGTATTGTACTACTTCTTACTAGCTATTACATCAACTTAGAAGCTTCATCTGTGTTCTACTATGGTGCTTTTCCTGTTTCCGCCTACGGCAACACGCGACATAGCTTTGCAGACGATAAGTACAACCGTTTCAGAGAGAAGAGCGGCCAATGTGACGATCTGGCTTTAAGTCGATTCGATAACAAATGACGAAAACAGACGGATTTCTCAGGTTTTTTCTACATATGAACACTTTTCACATTTTCCCCTGCAACTCGGCTGCTAGTCCTCCTTTCATGCACAATCTTAAGGTCCTAGCTCATGTCCAAGGCACCAAAGCCAGCTAAAAAGTCAATAATCGATACCAAAAACATGAATTGTACTACTTCTTACTGGCTATTACATCAACTTAGAAGCTTCATCTGTGATCTCATATGGTGCTTTTAGTGTCTCCACATACCGCAGCACGTGAAATAGCTTTGTAGACGATAAGTACAACCGTTTCAGAGAGAAGTGCGGCCAATTTGACGATCTGACTTTAAGTCGATTCGATAACAAATGACGAAAACGGACGGATTTCTCAGGTTTTTACTACATATGAACACTTTTCACATTCTCCCTTGCAACTCGGCTGCTAGTCCTCCTTTCGTGCAGAATCTTAAGGTCCTAGCTCATGTCCAAGGCACCAAAGAAGGGTAAAAAGTCAATAATCGATACCTAAAACTTGAATTGTACTACTTCTTACTGGCTGTTACATCAACTTAGAAGCTTCATCTGTGTTCTACTATGCTGCTTGTAGTGTCTCAGCATCAACTTAGAAGCTTCATCTGTGTTCTACTATGCTGCTTGTAGTGTCTCAGCATACCGCAGCATGCGACATAGCTTTGCAGACGATAAGTAAAAGCGTGTCAGAGAGAAGAGCGGCAAATAAGACAATGTGGCTTTAAGTCGATTCGATAACAAATGACGAAAACGGACGAATTTCCCAGGTTTTTACTACATATGAACACTTTTCACATTGTCCCGTGCTACTCGGCTGCTAGTCCTCCTTTCATGCAGAATCTTAAGGTCCTAGCTCATGTCCAAGGCACCAAAGCCAGCTAAAAAGTCAATAATCGATACCTAAAACTTCAATTGTACTACTTCTTACTGGCTATTACATCAACTTAGAAGCTTGGTCTGTGTTCTAATATGGTTATTATAGTGTCTCCGCATACCGCAGCACGCGACATAGCTTTGCAGACGATAAGTACAAGCGTTTCGGAGATAAGAGCGGCCAATGTGACTATCTGGCTTTAAGTCGATTCGATAACAAATGACGAAAACTGACGGATGTCTCAGGTTTATACTGCATATGAACACTTTTCACATTCTTCTGTGCAACTCGGCTGCTAGTCCTCCTTACATGCAGAATCTTAAGGTCCTAGCTCATGTCGAAGGCACCAAAGCCAGCTAAAAAGTCAATAATCGATACCTAAAACTTGAATTGTACTACTTCTTACTGGCTATTACATCAACTTAGAAGCTTCATCTGTGTTCTACTATTTTGCTTTTAGTGTCTCCACATACCGCAGCACGTGACATAGCTTTGTAGACGATAAGTACAACCGTTTCAGAGAGAAGAACGGCCAATGTGACGATCTGGCTTTAAGTCGATTCGATAACAAATGACGAAAACGGACGAATATCCCAGGTTTTTACTACATATGAACATGTTTCACATTCTCCCGTGCTACTCGGCTGCTAGTCCTCCTTTCATGCAGAATCTTAAGGTCCTAGCTCATGTCCAAGGCACCAATGCTAGCTAAAAAGTCAATAATCGATACCTAAAACTTGTATTGTACTACTTCTTACTAGCTATTACATCAACTTAGAAGCTTCATCTGTGTTCTACTATGGTGCTTTTAGTGTCTCCACATACCGCAGCACGCGACATAGCTTTGCAGACGATAAGTACAACCGTTTCAGAGAGAAGAGCGGCCAATGTGACGATCTGGCTTTAAGTCGATTCGATAACAAATGACGAAAACGGACGGATTTCTACGGTTTTTACTACATATGAACACTTTTCACATTCTCCCGTGCAACTCGGCTGCTAGTCCTCCTTTCATGCAGAATCTTAAGGTCCTAGCTCATGTCCAAGGCACCAAAGCCAGCTAAAAAGTGAATAATCGATACCTAAAACTTGAATTGTACTACTTCTTCCTGGCTATTACATCAACTTAGAAGCTTCATCTGTGTTCTACTACGGTGTATTTAGTTTCTCCGCATACCGCAGCACGCGACATAGTTTTACAGACGATAAGTACAACCGTTTCAGAGAAAAGAGCGGCCAATGTGACGATCTGGCTTTAAGTCGATTCGATAACAAATGACGAAAACGGACGGATTTCTCAGGTTTTTACTACATATGAACACTTTTCACATTCTCCCGTGCAACTCGGCTGATAGTCCTCCTTCATGCAAAATCTTAATTTCCTAGCTCGTGTCCAAGGCACCAAAGCCAGCTAAAAAGTCAATAATCGATACCAAAAACTTGAATTGGACTACTTCTTACTCGCTATTACATCAACTTAGAAGCTTCATCTGTGTTCTACTATGGTGCTTTTCCTGTTTCCGCCTACGGCAACACGCGACATAGCTTTGCAGACGATAAGTACAACCGTTTCAGAGAGAAGAGCGGCCAATGTGACGATCTGGCTTTAAGTCGATTCGATAACAAATGACGAAAACAGACGGATTTCTCAGGTTTTTTCTACATATGAACACTTTTCACATTTTCCCCTGCAACTCGGCTGCTAGTCCTCCTTTCATGCACAATCTTAAGGTCCTAGCTCATGTCCAAGGCACCAAAGCCAGCTAAAAAGTCAATAATCGATACCAAAAACATGAATTGTACTACTTCTTACTGGCTATTACATCAACTTAGAAGCTTCATCTGTGATCTCATATGGTGCTTTTAGTGTCTCCACATACCGCAGCACGTGAAATAGCTTTGTAGACGATAAGTACAACCGTTTCAGAGAGAAGTGCGGCCAATTTGACGATCTGACTTTAAGTCGATTCGATAACAAATGACGAAAACGGACGGATTTCTCAGGTTTTTACTACATATGAACACTTTTCACATTCTCCCTTGCAACTCGGCTGCTAGTCCTCCTTTCATGCAGAATCTTAAGGTCCTAGCTCATGTCCAAGGCACCAAAGCCAGCTAAAAAGTCAATAATCTATACCTAAAACTTGAATTGTACTACTTCTTACTGGCTATTACATCAACTTAGAAGCTTCATCTGTGTTCTACTATGGTGCTTTTCTGTTTCCGAATAACGGCAACGAGCGACATAGCTTTGCAGACGATAAGTACAAGCGTTTCAGAGAGAAGAGCGGCAAATAAGACGATCTGGCTTTAAGTCGATTCGATAACAAATGACGAAAACGGACCGATTTCTCAGGTTTTTACTACATATGAACACTTTTCACATTCTCCCTTGCAACTCGGCTGCTAGTCCTCCTTTCATGCAGAATCTTAAGGTCCTAGCTCATGTCCAAGGCACCAAAGCCAGCTAAAAAGTCAATAATCTATACCTAAAACTTGAATTGTACTACTTCTTACTGGCTATTACATCAACTTAGAAGCTTCATCTGTGTTCTACTATGGTGCTTTTAGTGTCTCCGCATACCGCAGCACGCGACATAGCTTTGCAGACGATAAGTACAACCGTTTCAGAGAGAAGAGCGGCCAATGTGACGATCTGGCTTTAAGTCGATTCGATAACAAATGACGAAAATGGACGGATATCTCAGGTTTTTACTACATATGAACACTTTTCACATACTCCCGTGCAACGCGGCCGCTAGTCCTCGTTTCATGCAGAATCATAAGGTCCTAGCTCATGTCCAAGGCACCAAAGCCAGCTAAAAAGTCAATAATCGATACCTAAATCTTGAATTGGACTACTTCTTACTGGCTATTACATCAACTTAGAAGCATCATTTGTGTTCTACTATGGTTCTTTTAGTGTCTCCGCATATCGCAGCACGCGACATAGCTTTGTAGACGATAAGTACAACCGTTTCAGAGAGAAGAGCGGCCAATGTGACGATCTGGCTTTGAGTCGATTCGATAACAAATGACGAAAACGGACAGATTTCTCAGGTTTTTACTACATATGAACACTTTTCACATTCTCCCTTGCAACTAGGCTGCTAGTCCTCCTTTCATGCAGAATCTTAAGGTCCTAGCTCATGTCCAAGGCACCAAAGCCAGCTAAAAAGTCAATAATCAATACCTAAAACTTGAATTGTACTACTTCTTCCTGGCTATTACGTTAACGTAGAAGCTACATCTGTGTTCTACTACGGTGCTTTTAGTTTCTCCGCATACCGCAGCACGCGACATAGTTTTGCAGACAATATGTACAACCGTTTCAGAGAGAAGAGCGGCCATTGTGACGATCTGGCTTTAAGTCGATACGATAACAAATGAGGAAAACGGACGGATTTCTCAGGTTTTTACTACATATGAACACTTTTCACATTCTCCCGTGCAACTCGGCTGCTAGTCCTCCCTCATGCAAAATCTTAAGTTCCTAGCCCGTGTCCAAGGCACCAAAGAAGGGTAAAAAGTCAATAATCGATACCTAAAACTTGAATTGTACTACTTCTTACTGGCTATTACATCAACTTAGAAGCTTCATCTGTGTTCTACTATGGTGCTTTTAGTGTCTCCGCATACCGCAGCACGCGACATAGCTTTGCAGACGATAAGTACAACCGTTTCAGAGAGAAGAGCGGCCAATGTGACGATCTGGCTTTAAGTCGATTCGATAACAAATGACGAAAATGGACGGATATCTCAGGTTTTTACTACATATGAACACTTTTCACATACTCCCGTGCAACGCGGCCGCTAGTCCTCGTTTCATGCAGAATCATAAGGTCCTAGCTCATGTCCAAGGCACCAAAGCCAGCTAAAAAGTCAATAATCGATACCTAAATCTTGAATTGGACTACTTCTTACTGGCTATTACATCAACTTAGAAGCATCATTTGTGTTCTACTATGGTTCTTTTAGTGTCTCCGCATATCGCAGCACGCGACATAGCTTTGTAGACGATAAGTACAACCGTTTCAGAGAGAAGAGCGGCCAATGTGACGATCTGGCTTTGAGTCGATTCGATAACAAATGACGAAAACGGACAGATTTCTCAGGTTTTTACTACATATGAACACTTTTCACATTCTCCCTTGCAACTAGGCTGCTAGTCCTCCTTTCATGCAGAATCTTAAGGTCCTAGCTCATGTCCAAGGCACCAAAGCCAGCTAAAAAGTCAATAATCAATACC